>NC_056725.1:1485630915-1485934427 GCF_019279795.1 Protopterus annectens | reverse complement strand
TTGATATCATGCATACTGAGTAGTGTACAATTGTGTGCAACTGTGTGCATGTGTACGTGTGCATGTGTGCACCTGTGCATGTGTGCACGTGTGCGTGTGTGCACCTGTGCACGTGCGCATGTGTGCACCTGTGCATGTGTGCATGTGTGCACATGTGTGCATGTGCGCATGGGTGCATGTGCACATGTGCGCATGTGTGCATGTGTGGATGTGTGCATCACTGGTAATATTGTGTAGACATTGTAAACTGTGTTTCCTGTTTCCCTCCCACAGGTTCTGGTGCTGTTCTGGTGTCATGCAACAGAGAACCTGAATCAGGTGCCATGGGTACTGATAATGATGACATCTGTGTAATGGCACAGGAAGGTATGCCAGGGTCCATCATTGGTCAGCCGATTGACAGTACACAGCTGTCAACACCATCAATGCGCACAGTAATCCTGCCAATACACCCTTTGTCACCAATGTCCCTAGGTGATGGACAGCATACAGTGGGCATTGACCAGGGTAATGTGGTATCTGTGGCACATGCCTCCCCACACAGCAGCCATGGTCATGGCCCTGAGATGGTACCACACAGACAGATGTCCAGGGGTTCTCGTGGGAGCATCCGTGGGCGTACTGCCCCTGTCAGATGTGCCCACAGAGGTCTTACAACCTCAGCTACGTTTCGGGCTGTCATGCAGGCACAGTCACGTATGGAACGGTACA
Source organism: Protopterus annectens (assembly GCF_019279795.1). Lineage (NCBI taxonomy): Eukaryota > Metazoa > Chordata > Ceratodontiformes > Protopteridae > Protopterus > Protopterus annectens. The sequence continues at coordinate 1,485,933,716 of NC_056725.1, read as the reverse complement.
CCAGACAGGGTCTGAGGGAGCTGACAGCATGTCGCACAGCCATGACTGACAGTATGCGTGACATTGCGGCTGCCATCCGTAATTTCACCAGTTTGTACCGGATACAGTCCGTAGCACCCCTGCAAGGCACAGGTACCGTGTCCTTGGCCAGAGACACTGATCTGTATGACCTGGCAGGTACAGTCTATGGCTGTCCACAAACACCAGTATATGGCAGCCATGAGGTGGAACTGTGTGCATCCATACACACATGCGAATTGACAACACCTAGGGCTACCGCATACACGCACACACTGCATCAACATTGCCCCACCTTGTACTGCTGTCCCTCACCAACACACATACACATACATGTCAATCGGTGGTATCGGTGGCTGACTCAGGCATACCAAGTTCACACCCTGTGCATATGATGAAACTGTGCCACCTCCTGCAATCTGTAACATCAGTGCAGTTACAGGTTAACATGTTGCTGATGCACAGGATGACTACATAGACGTGTAGTAATAGTATCATGTTGTTAACAGTACTGTGTGCTGAAATAATTGTGGGTATATCACAGCATGCCTGATGCAGTAAGGGTGTGGTTGTCATGTACTGTTGTCTACACCCATGGTAAGTACCATAGTGTATCATCTGCACATGTTGGCATACGGGTGGTAAGGATGTCAACAGAAGGCTACATACATAGGTAGCACAGGGGATAAGGTAATGAAAGTATTAATACGCAATAATGGACATGTAAACTGCAAGTGGCATGTTGCCCACACCAGTACTACACGACTGGTACAGGACACACAGGAGCACCCTAGCACTGCAAGCTCACATCTCATACCATGCTAGACAGCCCCAACACACAAAACTAACTGTCACAGGAGGGAGAGTCTCCATACATGTCAGGGATACTGTGGTGGCAGGCCAGGTAGCATACATCCTACTAAGTATGGAACCACTGAGTGAAGGCTCAGTGTCTGTTATTTGACATGTGTATTACTGCAGATATGAGCACATGGGTTTCCATCCAGTTATTGTACATCCTGACAGTACATGGTCTGTACACTTGTGTGCTGAGACTGGACCCTAGCCATCTGACCTGTGTATTTCCATGTACATGTGCATAGTGCCTGCATATTTGCAGTGTTACCTACTGGAAGTGGTACAGCTTGTTTGTTGTACAATTGACTACATGCAGCCCTGCTTACTGTAGCTTTGTTTGCATGCATGTTTGCTTGCAATTACCCTGGAATACTGATCCCACCTGCAATACATAGTTACAGAGCTTCTGTGGACTCCTAGTGACATCTGCATAGCTTACTATATGTATGTCCATGTCTCACTTGACAGAATGTTACTGTTTGTCCTGTTCACATGTACGTTGCCTGTGACACATTGCATATGACTTACCTGGCATTTGTCCACGTGAGCAGTCATATATGCTACTGCTAACTAATCACAGGCACTACATCCTCACATATTCATCTTCTGTTGAACCACCTGCTTCACTAGGGACGGCTTGCACCTGTCACCCCTGGGCTTTCGGATATTGGCAAAGGCTCTTGCTACCCCCATAGTGCCTATGTTAGGCAAGGCTCAAATGACAAACCCACCTTCATAGGTATCACAAGGGATAAGAAACTAAGAGTAATGCTACCCAACGCCAGAAGTCTAAACCTCAAGATGCATGCACTCGAAACTCTCCTTAGCATGGAGAACATCGATATCTGTGCAGTAACAGATGCCTAGTTCAGGGCTACTGAGAGCACCCCAGCACTACCAGGTTATACCTCATACCATGCTTTTCAGCCCCAAAACTTGGAACGAACCACAAATGGAGGGGGAGTATTGATATTCATCAAAGATACCCACACCTCCAGGTTGGTGGCAAAGCACCAAGCATCAGAGACTATCCATGTGCAACTAACAATGGGTGAAACTGCCTTCCAGGTTATAGCCTGCTACAGACCACCCTCCCAAACCCAAGAACTGCACTCGGCCTTCCTGAGAACAGTGGAAATATGAAGGTCTCTCCAAACACCATTATATTGGGTGACGTCAACTACCCAAACATAGACTGGGAGCATGACTCTAGCTCCAACACCCTAGGCCAAAGATTCCTAGAATATATGAGCTCAAATGCTATGGAACAACTTGTTACCACTCCCACAAGAAGGGGAAACATACTGGACCTGATCATCACCAACATGGGGACTCTATGCTCCAGACCAGAAGTGTATCCCTCACTGGTAAGATCAGACCATAAACTAATCTCACTGGATATTCACATCCCGACCCCACCCCCTGCCCAGAACACCACAGTGAACAACTTCTCTAAAGCAAATTCACACTCCTCAAAACTGAGGTGGAAACCTTCAAAGCCCCCAGGCCTGTGGAAACTACAGACCAGACCGCAGATTCCTCTATAAACTGATTCTATGGACACCTTCAGGAATGCATGGATCATGTGATCCCGAATAAAACCAAAACCCAATCCTCCAAAGGCAGACGTCCTGTCTGGTGGACCCCAGCCATAAACAAACTACACAATAGAAGGAGGAAGCTACTAAATGATACAGCAAAATCCCAAAAAGGGACGGCATCACTGATCAGTATTAGCAAATAACTACAGGCACTCATAAGATTGTCTAAGGCCAGCTTTGAGAGAAATTGCACAGGACACTAAGGATAATCACAAGGCTTTCTTTAGTTATGTTAGGAACCTGGGTGGTAATTCCCAGATATGCTCAGAGGTAGTCCAAAATGTCAATAGAAACACCAAACCCACAGACATTGCCAACATTCTAGCTGACAGGTTCAGCGCAAACTCCCCCACACCGAAGGGCAAATATGTATCCCAGCAGAGTGCTGCCCCTGACATCTCAGATGCTCAGGTACGAGCCCTCTCCAAAGCAATACACACTGCATCAATGGGCCCAGACAGTGTCCGGGCTGTGTCCTACATGAACTCCAAGAAGAGCTACAATCAAACATAAAACTACTGTTCAATCCCAGCCTTACTACAGGATATGTGGCCAAAGAGTGGTGTACAGCAACAGTGGTCCCTCTACAGAAAGGTGGTGCCTCAACGGATCCTGGACACTATCGCCCCATAAGCCACACTAGCTTGGTCTGCAGAGCTATGGAAAGGATCATCATGGACCTCATAAATAAAGATATTGGGGACCTACAGACACTGGATCATACCCAGTTTGGCTTTGTTAAGGGCAGATCCTGCCTCTCAAACCTGGTTGATTTCTTTGAAACAGTCACCAAGGCCATTGACGAGGGAAGGTGGTCCACACAGCCTACCTGGACCTCGCAAAAGCCTTCGATACAATACCCCACTTGGGCATTCTAGAGAAGCTCACCAGCTTAAATATAAGCCCCTATGTCACTAGATGGATTGCACACTGGCTCAAGGACAGAACCCACATGGTTAGAATTGCTGGAGCCATGCCAGACTCCAAACTAGTTACAAGTGGTGTCCCACAAGGCTCAGTCCTGGGACCTCTCTTGTTTGGTATATATTTATCGGAGGTACAGGCCAACACGGAAGGACTGTGGCTGACCAAATATGCAGATGACTGCAAACTGGCCACCATAATCGACTCTCCAGCCGACACAAGCATCCTCCAAAAGGGCCTCATAGAAACAGACAACTTGTGCCAGAGCCATGGCCTCAAGCTGAATGCAAAAAAGTGTATAGTCATCCCCTTTGGCAAAAACAAAGTGCCCACAAAGTACCACATAGGTGGTAATCCATTAAGTACAGAAGAAGTAATTAGGGACCTGGGGACCCAAGTTGATAGCAATCTCTCATTTGACAACCACGTGGCCAAAGTGGTTAGAAAGACATTTTATATAGCCCACCCCATCATGAAGGGATTCACATCTAGATCAGGGGAGGACATCGTGCCTCTTTACTCATCCCTCATCATGCCCATAATTGAGTACAATACCCCTGTTGGGATGTACCTTACCAGACACCTGCAGCAACTGGAAAGACCCCCAAAGTACCTCACCAAGAGGATCAAAGGGCTCAAACAGATGCCATATGCTAACCGGTTAAAGAAACCCCAGCTCTACTCAGTGGTATACCGCCCGTTCAGAGGCGATCTGTGCCTGATGTATAAAGCCATGTCAAACCCAGAATTAATGGGCATGCTGCACCTGAGAATATCCAAATCCCATCGGGCTACACGCTTGAGAGACTTGAACCTCAGCACTGAAATAAATAGGACATGCTGGAGGGACAGATTCATAACCCAGAGGCTCACTTCACTCTGGAATAAAATCCCAGTCCAGGTTAGGCAGAGTCCCTCATTGACTCTCTTTAAGAGAAATCTTGATGAGTGGATGGGACATTGTAGGTTTACCCCGGGTATCACTTCTGTGTCACTGTTAGACAGAGGCACAGTATACTAACCTCGGAAAAGGGCATGGCAAGATATATTTACAATGGATGGCGACAGCCAAACACATTCTGGCTAGGTTCATAAATGCCCTAGGGCAGATAGCCTAGTATGAACCTATGAACCTATGTACCTTGTTCCCCATTGGCCCTATGTGCTGTTAATCACCATGGCAATCACAATACTATGGTAGCATGTGCAAAGGTCAGTTGTCAGTCACCTCTATCGTACAGTTGTGGGATATGTGGGTCATGTGGCAATGTCACAGCTGCCACATGTACACAGTCAACCCTCTCCCCTACACATGGACGTACAACACATGTATGAGATGGAACCACATAGCCAAACTGGGGACTAAGCACTCTGAACCCAGTACTGGCATAACCTGTCAGGTGGCATGAAATACTACAGTGGCTACAATACAAGTCTGATGTAGACCTACACTGACAGCAATACAAGCATGCGAACACACTGGGCCATTCGTGGAGCCTAAGAATAGCATCCTGCCTGAGTGGCAGACACCTCTGCAGCTGGCACACAGGCATACGTTATGCCTGAACACATCACTCATAACACATAGCACACAAATCCTGTGTGCCAAACAGTCACAGCCTGTACGGCTAGACAACACACCTGCCACAGTTGTGTTAGGTACCTTTATTGTCCGGTACAGTGAGGTCACACTCACCAGGCTGGACAAGGTGAAGGTCACAGTGATACGGCCGTGGGGCTCTATGGTCCACCACATAACACAAGCATACAGGTCAGTCAGAGGCATGGACACATATGACTCAGTCATTGTCCATGTCACATACCTTCTCCTGCTGTACTTATAGGGTGCTGACATCATCAGGGTTTAGAAAGGGAAATGTGCATCCTGTAGTGTGTTCTCCTAGTTGACAAAAGGGACATTTCCCTCACACAGAATTGCACACACACTAATCCCCTCATCCAAACACACACCCTTGCAGGATTCAAACCCCTACCTAACTATGTTATGACACTCAAAACTGACACATTAGCAGAGCGTGCTATTTGCATTACTGGGAGGTTTTCCTTTTCCTGCTGTACGTATAGGGTGCTGACATCATCAATGTTTAGAAAGGGGAATGTGCATCCTGTAGTGTGTTCTCCTAGTTGCCAAAAGGGACATTTCTTTCATACAGACTTGCACACACTGACCCCCTCCACACATACTGAGCATTTGCAGAATTCAAACCCCTACCTAACTATGTTATGACACTTGAGACAGACACATTAGCAGAGCGCGCTATTCGCATTACTGGGAGGTTTCCCTTCTCCTGCTGTACTTATAGGGTGCTGACATCATCAGTGTTTAGAAAGGGGAATGTGCATCCTGTAGTGTGTTTTCCCAGTTGCCAAAAGGGACATTTCCCTCATACAGACTTGCACACACACCAACCCCACTCACACACACCGAGCATTTGCAGGATTCAAACCCCTACCTAACTATGTTATGACACTTGAGATGAATACATTAACAGAACACGCAATTTGCATTACTGGGAAGTTTTCCTTCAACTGCTTTACTTATAGGGTGCTGACATCATCAGTGTTTAGAAAGGGGAATGTGCATCCTGTGGGGAGGCAGACACCAAGCACACTCTGGCTAAGCTGTCATTCCCTAGGGCAAACAGCCTAGTGTTGACCTCTACACCCATATGTTTAATTGTCAAATGCACGTTATTTGTTGCTGATAGACTGTTTGCACATCTTTATTGCCATAGCATTCCCTGTTTGTATGAACAACTTGTGCATCTGTGGAAGATATTTGCATATGGGAGGGATCCACTATATCACATATGTCTCTGTAGTCATTTAACTGTGTGCACTGGGCAGACTGCTGTAATGTGGTTGGTTCCTGGAATAACGTAAAATACCAGATATGTGTGTCCAACTGCTAAACTGAGATTTGGCCTAAGTGTGTGAGCATGCCCAGTTCAGCCTTCCCATGGCATGTTGTCTGACATATGTCTCATTTATCAAAGTGTGTGAGCATGCCCAGTGTGAGCATTCCATATGTTGAACTCTGCAGCCCACCACATTTGTGGATGAGTGTGAACTTCAACAAATATCACCCGTTTATGGTTGTGTGTTGTGTGTCATGTTGTGTAGTTACTGTACAACTGCTTTGTGTGTGAACACAACAGGATTATACTGTGCCTGCAGTGTTTGCATGGGATACTTTGCATACAGTTGTCAATATCCTTTCACACTGACCTAACACTGTAGTACTGTATAGTGTACTGGTAGTACTTTGACTGCGGTGGACAGTATCCTGGGCTTTGGTAAGGCTGACACTGAGCAGTAGTGTGATTTGGCATTCCATTCATCTTGGAGTCCATGTTGCACTAAGCCCAGGACACCATCTCATACCATTGCTGCTGTGTGTTTTGCTTTGTAGATGCTGGCTGTTACCTCAGCATCTGCAATGTCAGTGGGCCAGCAGTCTGCTGGGATAGATATTCTGCATTCGGGAGGGGGGGGTTGCACTGCACCTGTCAGGATGTATGTTGGCAATATGTGTGTGTGTTTGTGATATTTGTGTGATTCAGAGCATATCTGTGAATTCCCAACATGGTTCCTACCATCAGTTGTGAAAGCCTTGGGATTATCCTTAGTGTCCTGTACAATTTGTATCTTCATAGGTTCATACTAGGCTATCCACCCTAGGGCATTTGTTAGCCTAGCCAGAGTGTGTGTGGCTTTTGCCACCCCTTGCTATGTGAATATTATGGCCATTTATGATTTGCTTTGCTGTGCCTCTGTCTGGACATGACACAGTGAAGACCCCCAGTGTAACTCTACAATCATCCATCCACTTGGCAAGATTCCTGTTGAAGAGTGTCAGTGAGGGGCTCTGCCTAACATGGAGTGGGATTCTGGTCCAGGGTGTGGGGAGCCTCTGGATTATGTATCTGTCCCACCAGCACATCCTATTTCCTTATTTGTTGATGTTGACATCTCTCACTCTCACAGCTTGGATGGCTTTGAGTTTTCTGAGGTGGAGCATGTCCATTACTCCTGTGTTGGGCATGGCCTTCTACAACAGGCATGCAATGCCTCTGTGTAGGCAGTATGTGACTGCATTCAGCTGGGGTGTCTACAGCCAGGCAGCATATGACATATATTTGAGACCCTTTATCCTCTCGGTGAGGTACCTTTGAGGTCTTTCTAACTGCTGCAGGTGTCAGGTAAGGTACATCCCATATGAGGCATTGTACTAGATTATGGGTGTGATAAGAGAACAGTATAGGGGCACAATGGCCTCTGTTGATGTAGATGTGAATCCTTTCCTGATACGGTGTCAAATGTAGACAGTCTTCCTAGCCATATTGGCAATGTGGGTGTCACATAACAGGTTACTGTCCACTTGTGTCCCTAGGTCCCTGGTTACTCCTTCCATACATAATGGTTTACCACCTATGTGGTAATTTGTGGTACCTTGTTTGGTATTTGGTGGGACATTCATACTGTCCAGTGTCTTCAGGACGGCTGGGTGGGGTTCCTGTGTGAGAGTGTGGTCTGTAGCATGCTACAGACTGTACAGCAGTCTTGCCTACAGTTAGTTGCACATGGGTGGACTCCAATGCCTTGTGCATTGTCAGTTACCTGGACGTATGGGTGTCTGTGCTGAATATGGATACTCACCCTCCTTTTATGTTTTGTTCCAGGTTTTGGGGCCATGACACATGATATGTGGTATAACCTGGTAGTGCTGGTGTGCTGTCAGGAGGCTTGCAGCAGGTTTCTGTCACTGCACAGACATCGATGTTCTCCATACTGGGGATGGCCTTGTGAGCATGCATATTGGGGTTTACACATCTGGCATTGGTCAGCATTACCCTTATGTTTCTTTCCACTTATGTTTTCTAGGGTGGTGGTGGGTCAGTCTTTTCAGCCTTGCCTACAAAAGGCTCTATGGAGGTGGCAAAGGCCTTATCCAATATCCAGACGCCCAGGGGTAACAGGTGCAAGCCATCCCAAGAACAGCTGCGTGGCTTGTCAAGCATGACATCCCAATCAGACAGACATTGGATCCCCTTGGAATGACACCAGTAAGTGTGCCACTTGCTATGACTGATCATTCCGTGTTTGTACTGTGGCATTATTCTTGGTAAGGGTAGGATGCTGCAAACGGTGAGTGTCATACCGGCCTGGACTACATAATCAGAGAGCTCATCTATGTCTCTTTTCATGTAGTCTAGGGAGGTACATCTCAGGTCATTCACACCAGCATGGACTATGACTGCATCATATTTCTACTTGCTTTGGAGTGACCTGTATACTTCTGTTATGTGGCGTATTGTGGCAGCCTACAGGCAGCTTACTGTACCCTTTCCCTTGTTCAGTCTGGTGTGCGGGACAGCAGTGTGTCTGACTATGGAGTCACCTATTACAACTGTATCAGGCATGTTGTTTCTCCTTCTGGCCTGTGACTGTTTGGCACACCAGCTTTGTGTACTATGTGTTGCATGTGCTATGTTTGGAGGTTGTTTGATTGGGTGTCTGCTTCAGAGGCCTCTGTTGGTGTGCTGTGTTTGTAATTTGTGCCTCCGGGAATGTTTTTCTGTGTTTATGTGTTTGGTTTGCAGTTGTGATAGGTCTATGTGGGACTGTGTTTGTGGTGTGTGTGGTTACCTTCTCCTCCTGACTAGTTTTGGGAGTACTGAGTTGAGGGAGCTCAGCCTCCAATTTGGATAGATGGTTGTATCTCTTACATATATTTGTATTTCTTGGGTGGAGTTGGGGGTTGTCTGTGTACTTGGGGCAGGTGTAACATTGCCTCAGGATTCACAGATTCAACTTGTTGTGGCTGGCCTTAGTGGATTGTATGTGTGGACAGATTTTATTGCCATACTACTGATCAGTGATTACTTTATTGTTTATGTTTGCTCTATCATGTAGTAGCTTCCTCATTCTCTTGCATGGTTTGGTTATGGCTGGTGTCCACCATGCCAGATGCCTGCATGTATGGCATTGTGTCTTGTTTTAATTTAGGATTGCATAATCCAAGCATTCCTGGCAGTGTTCATGGAATGGCTGTATTACAGGTTCTGAGGTGTGGCCCATATTTTGCACCTGCACAGGACCTTTAATGGATTCCACATCAGTTTGGAGGAGTGCAAATATTGCTTTATACATGTTTTCCACTGTGGTTTTCTGGCCAGGGACTGTGGTCAGGATTTGTATATCCAGTGTGATTACTTTATGGTCTGGTTTTACCAGTGAGCAATACACTTCTCATCTTGCCATCCAGTACCCATGTTGCTGATTATCACATCCAGTATGCTTACCCCTCTTGTGGGAGTGGTACGTTGTTCCTGGGCCTTTTGGTTTATGGATTCTATGAACTTTTGTCCTACACTGTTGGAGCTAGTATAATGCTCCCAGTCTATGTCTGGGTATTTTCAGTCACCCAATATAATGTGGTTTGGAGGACTTGATATATTCATGTATTCCAGCATAGGCCAGGTGCAGTTCCTGGTGTTGGGACAGTAGTCTGTAGCAGGCTATAAACTGCGGGGCAGTTTTAGCCACTGTTACTTGACCATGGCTAGTCCATGCTGCTTTTTGTTGTGGTACCAACATGGGGGTGTGGTTATCCTTGACAATTCTTGCTAGTCACCCTCCTTTTCTAGCTTGTTCCATGTTTTGAGGCTGTACAGCACAGTATGAGGTGTAACCTGGTAGTGTTAGGGTGCTGTTGTGAGCCTTGACTCAGTTTTCTGTTACAGCGCAGATATCAACATTCCCCATACTGGGTGAGTTTAGACTGCATGCATCTTGCTGTTTCGACTTATCCCTTATCTTATTCTTATCCCTTCTGATACCTATGGAGATAGGTTTGTGTTTTGAGCCTTACCTATTCAGGGCACACTGTGGGTAACAACAGCCTTTGCCAGTATCCATACGGCCTGCACTGATAGGTGCACGCCAGTCCTAGCAGGTGGAGCATCATGTCATGCTCAGCATGTCATCCCAGACTGGCACACATTGGATCCCCTTTGACTAACTGCGATACTTTAGTCAATTATTGCACTTGATCATCTCATTGTCATATTGTGGCATGATGCTTGGTGAGGGTAGGATGTTAGTCAGGGTCCTCAGGTGTGCATATAGTACATGGTGTTACATTACTTAACACATAGCATTCATGCCTCAGGTGGTGCTGCAGGGCTGCCTCTGTCGGATGCGCATATTACACTTCCCTGTACATGTTTGAGAGCAGGTTGTGTCATGTTAGGCATCCCTGTTACTATATGAGTGAGTCAGAGAGGGGTATCATTCCCAGGGTTCCTACTGAGCCAGTGTATGTGCTATGCGTTGCCTCTTTGCCAAGGCCAGGGCATACTGGGCACGCCTCCTTCTGCCTACTGGGGCAGGCTCAGGTTGTTCCTTCTCCCAGTCACACTCTGCCTGTGATGGCCTTGGCAATGGTGGGGGGCTGTTTGGCCCAGCCCTATGCTGGTCCTGCTGCAGCTGTTTTCGCAAGATCATATTATGTAGCATAGCACATACCATGACAATTTGGGTACATGTAGTTGGTGTGTACTGCAAGGCTCCACCAGATGTGTCCAGACACCGGAACCGTGACTTGAGCAGCCCAAACACACGCTCTATTACATTACGTGTTTGTGCGTGTGCCTCATTATGGCGTTCCTGTTCAGGTGTGTGTGCATTTCTGATGGGTGTCATCAGCCACGGCTCCAGTGCATAACCTGCATCCCCCACTAGGTGTCCCTGCGGGATGTCCCCATTGGCAAATGTCTGGTACAGCTGTGTCAAATGCCAGATGTGGGAATCATGGTAGCTCCCAGGACAGCCAGCACACACATTCATTATTATGCCCTGGGCATCACACACGACCTGGCAGTTGATGGAGGTGAAGCCCTTGTGGTTGATGTATGCCCTACCCGCTCACCGGCTGGTGCTTTGATGCGTATGCGTGCAGACTATTGCACCCACTACCTCAGGGTATTCTGCTATTTGCTGGAAGAGACGCATATTGCTGGCCAATACCTCACGGGCATTGGGGAAATATACATGATCACCGACATGTGCTGACATGGCATCCAGGAACTGGTGCAGTACCCTGGAGGCTGATGCCTGTGATATCCCCATCATATCACCAGTTGGTCTCTGGAAGGTACCTGTTGCTAGTATTCTTAGGCCAACACATACCTTGGTTTCCACTGGGATGGGTTCCCCTCTGTTGGTTCTGTGTGTGAGGCGTGGCCTGCACAGCTCCACTATTTGCTGCAGGAAGTCTCTGTCCACTCTATAGCGCTCTACTATCTCCAGCTCATGTAACCCGTGGTAGGTGACCCTGGGCCTGTACACTCTTCTCCGTCTCCTCACTGTGGGTTGTCTGGCACCATCTGCATTGTCACCACCCTCAGCAAGTCGCCTATGTCTCATTATGACAACTATGGCAGCCCGGAAACAGAAAAGACGTGTAGACCAAAAAGCCTCACCCTGGAATGTTGTAAAACGTTTCAGCAAAAGCAAAAAATACGTAACAAATCTTGTAATCCAGTTCTTTAAAGATGTAACAGCAGTTCTAAGAGTGCTCGCCAAAAAATGATGACCAGATGGTAAACTAGAAATCTTTATTCCACAAACATGAACCAAACTCCAACACAAGCGCTTTCACCCGTTTATAACGGGCTTTTTCAAGTGTGATTTCTGTGTACCACAGCTCTTCTTTATATATGCTGGGTTATTAGCTTAATTAATTATATAATTGATTGATTGAATTAGTCAACCATACTTTCTGCTTAAAAATGTATATACATATAAAAACTGTTTAAACATGTGCTTTTGTTATCACAGTAATAATAAATATTAAAATAATAAAAGTGAAAGTACATTACATTTTAACACATTTGATGATGACAACCTAATAAAAAACTTCTTGATGTTACCTCTACTTAAAGTTTAAATATAACAACTGCATTAGATACTCATTTTCTGTGTGTGCTACATCTTAGTCACAAAATAATTATATTTGCAGTTGTATATAATACTTTCCAAGTAGATAAGTCAATCTTACATGTTACTTTGTATAAAAGATAAATAATATTCTACTAAATAAATAAATAAATGGTTACATTATTTAATATTTACCCTATAAATAAATCATTAAAGCACGTGAATATTAAAATCAAGTATAAATGTAAATATACACATACCTTAACCTAGGTAAATATAGAATCATAAATAATTCTAATATTCAGTTCATATTTTAATCAATTTCTAATACAAATAAATAATACAACTTGAAAATCCACAATGTAAATACTTGTGTGTCATAAAAACAAAAAATATATATATGTATAAAAGTGAATGCAGATCAACTTGATTTATAGTTTACTATGCCTATCCTTCAAAATACAAGCCAAACTGGCAGCCCCTAACATTTCTGCTCTGAGTTCAGCTTTTTCAGTTTTCACTTCTAATAACTTAACTCCTGTCTTGCAGTGTCTCTTGAGAGAAACATTCTGCACTGCTGTTTGCAGAGTTTTAAGTGCTGGGCTACTATTCTGCCTGTGTAATTGCCTGCTTCTAATTGTTTTCACCTGCTAGCTCCAGCAGTATTCCCTGCTAGCTTCCTACTAAATCTGTTGCTTCCTTTTTCCTCTCTGTTTCCTCAGGAAGGAGCCGTGTGCAAACCAGCAGAAACACACTCACAGTGGCTTACACGTGCGCACACATGCTTACACGGTTCAGAATCTGCTTATTTGGATTAAAACGCGTGCACACCCACGCAAACAGTGTTAAACATCTCCCAACACGGTCCCACATGCTCAGTCTGCCTTACACAAGCGCACACTGCCTTACTCGCGCTTCATGTCACATGCAAGATGCACCAGCAAGAAACTTTGGTGTAGGCAACAGTGCACACCTTCCATTTCTTGACTTTCTCATGCTTATTTAGTGGCACACCTCTTTCCATGATATCTGTCTGACATCTGTCATGTAACTCTGACCTCCAATGAACTGCATTTCTTTCTACCATTCCCCCCTGTGATGTCACCTATCTCCTACTCTGTTCCTCCCCCTTCTGTAACTCTTACACTACTCTGACTGTGCTCATTTGCTATGTGACAGTGGAATTCAGTATCCTAACACTCATTTGCATCAGATTGCCTACTAATGCTTAGTTACATCTCTTAGACTCAGCTTCCCCCCTTAGCAACCACTACACGGTGGCCATGTTGGTTTTGGTCTGCTGGTCCCTGCATTGACATTCCATGTATTGCATAAAACCCACATTTGTGGGTTTATAACCTTCATTTTTATGTTTTATACAGTGCAACCCGTTTGCGCGGGGCTGCGCTGGGTTTAAACATCGGCGATCGCCGAAAAAAAAAATTATATTTTTAAGATATTTGCATCAGGTTACCTTGCCAATGGTCACATATTTGGCCATTGGCATGCTGCCTGACACATATGCACCCTTTATTTGGAGCTGACATGGCTCCATTGCGGTTTTTGCAGAAATGTACTCAGTTGTCAACTGAGTACATTTCTGCAGCTAAAACGGCTCTTACACGGGCTGTTCTGGGCTTCCTGGATTGCTAATCATCCTCATTTGCATGCTATTCGGCTGCAAGTGAGGTGATTAGCTTATCCACGCCCACTCCGTGTAAGAGACGTTTTAGCTTGTCTCTTACATGGACTTTGGGCTGTTCCTGGATCGCGAAGGCTGCATGGAGTCTTACACTACTCTTAGACTCCGTGCAAGCCTTCGTGAATCCGGCCCATTATCTCTTTATATGTGCATGTGATGTCATTTGGACATGTAGCCCTGAAAACTTTTGAATTGTAGCATTTGAATTTGTTTGTACTAGACCTAATGAAGGAGTTTGCGAAAGCTTTTAGCTCATCATTATTAAATTTATCTGATCAAGAATACGATCAGTGTTTGGTGAAACCATTCTTTTTACACGTTTAACAGATAGTTGAGAAGTGCCAGTGTCTCATTTTTATTTCATTAAGCTGCATATTTATAGTGGTTACTAAAAGCAAGTGATCTGAAATAGTTATTGGATGCTTATGAAAACGTTCAATTAAGTGCACATGTTCCTATGAAATATAATTTCTGTCTAGCCTAACCCAGTTTTTGAACCTTGAAGAATAATATATGAATTTTTTCTGAGCTCCTACCACTGAATTCACATCTTCCATAGCAAATATTTTCATAAATTTCTTCAAAATGTATTTTCTTTCATTATATTTTACCTTCTAGGCCACCCAGATACATCCTTATTGTTGCAAATCAAATTCCAGACCCCACCTATAAGTAATATTCCCTGCTGAAAGCTGATTATTTCTCCCATAATTTTCTTAAGCTCCACTGTAGCAGTTTTAGGTAGAATATAAATACATGCCAACATAATCCTCCTCCCTTCCCAAGTAGCCCCTTACTACTACTACAACTCTACCATTATTATATTTTCCCTCTTCTATCACTATTGGAGTTCCTCTAGCAATTAATATAAGTACCCCCCTTTTAATTTGTCCCAGATATTCTGCTGAATACCCAACATGAAATCCTTTATTTATCAAATTCACACACCCAGTTCTTTCCACAAGTCTTCTTTTACATAGCTATTTGCACTCTGCATGTTTAATATAGTTCACTTCTCTTTCTTTTTATATATACCTGTGAGACCATTCACATTTAAATATAACATATCATTATGATAAGAAGTTGTCATTCCCACTTGTTATGTATGGCAGCTTTTTTAAATGTCTAGATTCAGCTTTTGTGTTACATGCATACACTAATGAAGGTTGGTCTTTTATTTAGTTATTTGTCATATCCATTTGAATGTATGTCACATCTTATAAGACTTTTTGTTTTAATGAAAACCCTAAAAAAAGAGAGAACCTATTAGATTAATACAAATACACTAAACTATGTACATCTTCAAATAATGAAGTTTACCCCTCCTGATAGCAACAACTGTCCCAGGTTGAGAGCTACACTCACAGGCTTAATTGACCTATAATGAAGATGCATGGTACAGTATGTGTTTCTACTTGCAGTAAGTGCTGTCTGTTTTTATCTTGTCTTTGTTCCTTTCCCAGATGTAGAAAACAACTTGAATACTTTCAGAAAACATTATCTTCTAGCAATTGAAAGAAAAAGGTATTCTGTTGTTTTATTGCCCTTATCAGCTTGTCTCCATAGAAATGTGAAAATCAGATGCACAGTTGCTTTCAGGTAGAAGCTTTTCATGTTGTCTTATGATCATTTGTTAAAGGAAAACTTTTTCATTACAGTCAATGTTCTCTTATTTTCTTGCTTCCAATTAAAATTTGTTAGATCAAGCCAAGGACTTTAATCCAGTCATTCCTCTATGCAAAAGTAAGAAAACACTTATCAATTTTACTTGTATCATGCTCTTTTGTCCAGGCTTTCTTCTCTTTTTACATCATGGTGCCTATGTTTCTTAAAAGTGAACAAGAAGAAAAAAAGAAGGAAAAAATGAGGGTATCAATTTATTTAAGTATTGCTGTTACACAAAAAATAAGTGAAAAAGCTGTACTTTATAACATGCAGATATGTCATCTTTTATAAAAATACTGTTAAGAGCAAAAACTGTTTTACTTACAGTTACCTTTTTCCTTCCTCTTTCCCTCTCCTTAATGTTCTTTTAAACATTAATGATATGAAATAGGGCATATGCTTTGGAATCCCCTACAAGTTTAACAAAGTTAAAAAAAGTCCAGTATTTCCAGGTTTTCTTTTCCACCATAGTGTATAAATGTGATTGAGGCTTTGTAATCCCACATGTATTCATTAATTTGCAAATTGCTGGTTTTCTTCCTCTTGATTTCCATATCCCAACTCCAGTCTCTGGTTAATTTCCAGTGTACTCCTGGTTCTTCTAGTTAACTACTCTGCTTTTTCTGCCTCTCAAACATTTTTCTTTGCAATATTGGAAAAGGTTTAACTGGCAAAGCCTCTCTATGAGTTTTATTATCAGAAGAATATGCAGCAGAATCTCCATCTGTTTGATAGCTCACTTTTTTGTTGGACAAACTTTTGTATTTCCTCTTTAGCATGTTCTGTATAAAAATATGACTGACTCTCCTGGAAAAAAATATTCTGAAGATAGCTGGATACAGTAGCTTGAATTTCATAAAAAAAAACAACCACACTCAGGAGCTGGAAACTGCAGAGATTTTAATGTCTTCTGGTACCTCGGCTATACAAGCCTTCACAGGAATAAATTCATGACATTAAGCAGTTTGTTATATAAAAACATCAATTAAATAATTAATCAATTAGCAATATTCAAAAAGTTTTTTTAAAGAACCATGATACCTTCCATAGTCATACAATTACAAAGTGAGGTTCATTTCCAAATTCAAACTCCTAGGGGCAAGTGTACCAAAATTCAATATAAATCTGCTTTCGAAGTTAAGTAACGTTTGAGACAAATTTCCACTATTCCTACAATCAGGTTTAGCTAATACACAGAAAAAGAATGACTCAATAACTCCCCCATGAATTGTGTTAAAATGTTCAGAATTAGAAGTTATGTCCTTACCATAACGTTCCATGTGGAGTGTTCATCTCGCCTTTGTTCTTACACCTGGGGTCCGGAGCCAATCCTCGGCTCCGTGTCGGCCGCTCTGCAAGCTCTGCATCGAGAAGAATCTCGAGACCAACCTAACTCCCACAATCCCCCTCTGCCTTTACCTCAGATCTAGTTTGCAAGCAAACCAGAAGTCAGAGAGAGAGACACATTCATGCCAAAACAATATACTGCAAGAAACACCTATACATATATATATATATATATATATATATATATATATATATATATATACATATATACACAACAACTGCGAAATGCAGAAGCAGAAGAAATCAAACCAGACACCAAACTGGACGTTCTTCCTGAGGGTGGGAGGGTGGGAATGTAAGAACAAAGGCGAGATGAACACTCCACATGGAACGTTATGGTAAGGACATAACTTCTAAATGTGAGAGTGTTCAATCTCGCCGTTTGTTCTTACACCTGGGTAGCGTCCCTAGCTCCATGTTCCTGAGGAACTCACGGGAGAACGTTCTTGAGCACAGTGGAACCAAAGGTTGCCCTGTCCCTAGAAACCCTGTCTACCTTGTAGTGAGAAATGAATGTATGTGGTTTAGACCAAGTGGCAGCTGCACATATAGTGTCTAACGGTAGGCGAGCTGCATGAGCCAGAGATGTAGAAACTGATCTTGTAGAGTGCCCCTTGGGTTTGACAGGTAAAGCTTGTTCCGAAGTAGCATAAACAAATATAATGCAATCAGTTAGCCATTTGGAAAGAGTTCGTTTAGTAACTGCTATCCCTTTCCTGCTGTCTGCAAAGGCTACAAAAAGTTGATCTGTTTTCCTGTGATCCTTTGTTCTATCCAGGTAAAATCTAAGTTGTCTATGAACATCCAACTTGTGTAACATATACTCCAACTTATTGGAGTGGTTTTTGAAAAAGGTAGGGAGTTCAATGGATTGATTAATGTTATTAACGGAGCAAACTTTGGGGAGAAAGGATGGATTAGTGCGAAGAGATACTCTGTCAGAGTGAAAAATCAAATAAGGGTGTTTAATAGAAAGAGCCTGAAGTTCTGACACCTGCCTAGCCGATGTAATGGCCACCAAAAAGAGGGTCTTCCATGACAAATACTTCAATGGGCAAGAGGAGGCTGGTTCAAATGGAGATAGCATCAATTTAGATAATAAAAGGTTCAGATTCCAAGGTGATGCAGGAGGTCTAACTGGTGGTCTAATATGGAAAGATCCTTTCAGAAAGGCCTTACAAAGTCTATGAGCCATAATAGGAGCCCCACATTCTTCCACATGAAAGTTGGAAATGGCAGCCAATTGCACTCTTAAAGTGGCAGGAGAAGCTCCTTGGTGAAACAACTCAGTTAAAAACTCCAAGATTTTATTTAAGGGAGTTATAACAGGGTCCAATTGCTGTGTATTTGCCCAATAAGCAAAACGCTTCCATTTACTAGTGTAAGTCTTTGTAGTGGAAGCTTTATGAGAAGCCACTAGTATATTCTGAACTGCAGGTGAAAGAAGATCAGACCTGGCTAAGTAGGGAAGCGGAGCAGCCAAGCTGCTAGTTGGAGTGACAGTAGCGAGGGGTGGGGAGCCCCTGACGAGTGGGTCAGTAGATCCGGCTCCGGGTCCAGGATCCAGGGTTCCCGAATGCGGTGAGCCAGAAGAAAGGGAAACCAGATTTGACGAGGCCAGAATGGGGCAATGAGGATAATCGTCCTTTGCAGGTTGTTGGCTTTCTGCAGAAACTTTGCAATTAGGGGAAAGGGAGGAAAAGCGTACAGGAGACCGGGGCCAATCGTGAACCAGAGCGTCCCTGGGGACTTCCCCTGGAGGGGGTAATAGGGCAAAATAGCTTCTGCATTTGGCGTTCATTGGAGATGCAAAAAGATCGCAGGAAGGCTGGCCCCATTTGCGAAAAATCTCCTTCGCAACTGACTGTTTGAGGGACCACTCGTGAGGCAACAGGATTGCTCTGCTCAACCTGTCTGCTATGACGTTGGATGACCCCGGGATGTGCGTTGCAATCAGAAAGCGACCCGTGGACTCCACCCATTGCCAGATTCTCATGGCCTCTCTGCATAACTGATAAGACTTGGTTCCCCCTTGTTTGTTTATGTACCAGACTACGGACATGTTGTCCGTCTGAACTGCAATAGTCCCTAGAGGAAGAAGGGGAGCAAAGTGTTGCAACGCTAGAAACACTGCCCTCAACTCTAGAACATTGATGTGCAGATTGTACTCTAAATTGGTCCATTCGCCTTGGACTGTCTGTCCCTGAAAGATGCCCCCCCACCCTATCAGGGAAGCGTCCGTGGTCACCGTAGCTGTCGGCGTGGGTAGCACAAATGGTCTTCCGCTGGAAAGGTTGCAAGTCCGGAGCCACCAAGCTAGGTGTGATCTGCATATGTTTGTGATTAGAATTTCGTGTGTCAGAGGTAGCTGTTGGAACGACCATTGTGCAAACAGTAGCCATTGTAGAACTCTCATGTGCAGTCTTCCCAATGGTATCGCAATGAGAGAAGCTGCCATGAGACCCAAAACCTTCAGAACCAGTTTTGCTGGGGATTTTCTGGATGACAGAAGAAGAGATATGTGGCTTTGTAGTGAGGCTATCCTTTTTGGAGGAAGTCTTAGAATTAAACGATGCGTATCCAATTCTGCTCCTATGAATGAGATATGCTGTGATGGCTGTAGTAAAGATTTTTCGAAATTTACGGAAATTCCCAGATGAACACAAAGGTGCAGTGTGTAATCCCTGGCCTGAATCAGTTGACGCTGGGTGGTGGCAGAAAGGAGCCAGTCGTCCAGATACGGAAACACCTGGAATCCCAGGCGTCTCAAGTGAGACGCTACCACTGCCATGCATTTGGTGAAAACCCTGGGGGCTGAGGTCAGACCAAAGGGCAGGGCTCGAAACTGAAAGTGGCTGGCTCCCAGCCGGAAGCGCAAGTGATCCCTGGATGCCCTGGCCATTTTGATGTGGTAGTATGCGTCCTTCAGATCTATTGAGCACATCCAGTCGTCCTTCTGTAAAAATGGAAGGATCGATTGAAGCGTGACCATCCGGAACTTTTCTTTCTTGACGAAGGTATTGAGATTGCTTAGGTCCAGAATTGGCCTCCAGTCCCCTGTCTTCTTTGGAACTAAAAAGAACCTTGAGTAAGTTCTGAATCCTCTTTGGTCCGCTGGGACTGGTTGGATTACTCTTTTTTCTAGCAGCTTTGAAATTTCTATAGCTGCAGGGTCTCGCAGATGGGGCGGCACATCTGGGAGTCTTTTCTTCGGAATTGGGGGCAATAGGAAGGGTATTCTGTAGCCTCTGGTAACAACGCTTTTTACCCAATTGTCTGATGTAAGATTTCACCAGGCCTGAGGTTATAAAGCTAAGCGACCCCCGACTGCCTCCAGAGCAGGACAGTCGGGCCTCCTCTCAGGAGTGCTGGAAAGGTTTCCCAGGGGGTGTATCCCTGTCACCTTGGTTTTGCGGACCCCCTCTGCCGCCAGGACGGCGTCTTCCACCTCTGCCCCCTCCTCTGCCTCTAGAGGGGACATCACTCTGTGTGCCTGGGAAAGATCCTTGGGGTTTTCAAAACCACATTTTTCCACCACGTTGCCCTTTGGGGTACGGTCTGGATGGGGTGGAAAAACGGACTCCGACAGCAGACAGAGTCTTTCCCTCTTGCTCACACCGGGTAAGGGTCTCCTTTACTTTGGGGCCAAAAAGTGTGGCACCATCAAATGGGGCATTAGTAAAGGAAGACTTGAAGGCTTCCGCAAATGAACATAAGCGCATCCAGGATTGTCTACGAAGAGCAATTGCTGAAGCTGCTGCCCTACTCGATCCTTCGGCTGCGTATGAGATCAGCCTCATGGACGAGTTTGCAATAGATGTAAGGGTATTGAGATGTGCCGTAACCTTTTCTGAAACAGCAGCATCTGTAGTACCCTGGACGGTATCTCCCAACTCTTTGATTAGATCCCTCTGTAGCCATGTGAAGTGGGTCAAATAGTTCAGGGATCGCATAGAAAAAGCCGCTGAACTAAATATGCGCTTCCCATACCTGTCCGTAGTCCTAGAATCTTTGTTAGGCGGATGGACAGATGAGGAAGACTCAGACATCTCCTTTTTCGTGGCCGCTGCCACCACCATAGCGTCCACTGGCACTCCCTTTGTCAGATAAGCCTTATCCTGAGGGGCAGTAATATATTTGTTAGGCTTTCTAGGGACTGGCTCCACCGTGTCAGGAGTCTCCCATGCCCTTCGAGCAATCAGCTCCATCAACTCATCGAAGGGTGGAGTGACCCAGGAGGAGGAAGGGCGAGCACCGAATGCCTTCAGCAAGACTGACTCATCCTCAGAAGGGGGAAGGGCTTGCCAATCACCTCTCTGCTTTAGGATCTCCAGGATGTCAGAAAAGGAGACATCCTCTGAGGGTGATTTTGGGGACCCTTCTGACTCATCCAAGTCAGTGTCCGATGTCAATGATTCTTGTGGAGAATCTAAGTGTCTCCTCTTACACAATCTTTTCCTCGGAACTTCCTCGGGGGGGCATCCGAAGAAGCCTCCGAGGAAGAGGTGGCACCTCCAGGGTGGCTGAGACACAGGTGCTCGACGCTTAGATGTAGCCGTGGGTGCAGAGGAGGATAACGGTCCTTTATGGGAAGGAGAAGCCGTTTCTGCTGATGTGGTTGTCTGGGTAGACAACACCTTCCTCATGAGGTCGAAGGCCCCCGGGTCCCGAGTCGAGGTATCTCCCGGTTCCGAGGAAATCGGAAGAATCCCTGAGACAGGCACCGAAGGCATCGACCCCGAGGATGGAGCCGAGTCGATCCGAGCCGAGGCCCTGAGAGGGAGCGTCGGAACCGAAACATCGGTCCGACTCTCAGTCCCGGATCCAAGGATGGATCTTCGGCTCCGAGACTCCGGTATTGGATCCGACGGAGTCGAGGTGAAAGGAGCCGACCGAGAGAAAGACGGTTCTGGCACCGAGGGCTCCACAATCACCAGATCAGCCTCTCCCGGCTCCGAAGGCTGGATAGGCATCGGAGGAGGAATAGGTGGAGATAAGGGAAGGCCTTCGAGTCTCGACACCAACTGGGAGGAGACAGAGATGAGTTTGGATAAGGCCGTATTCTCCATTAATTTCTGCACCATGCGGTCTACACCGGTGTCGGAGGGGGGCCTGGAAGAACGCGTCGAAGGAATCGAAGACGGAGCTGACCTCAACAGTGCCGGGGGAGGGAGCTCCGTCACCGGTTCCAAGACTCGAGGCTCGGAAACTGACAACAGTTCAACACTCGGCCCCGAAGTCTGTGGAACCAGTGATTGAACTTTGACTGAAGAGCTCGGAGCCGATGACCTGGGCTCCGACGTCTTCGATTCCTTCGAGGATTTGGATGTCTGGTCTGAAGCATCCAGAGCCTCTTGAAAGGCAGGCTTCAAAAGCCCCCTGTCCATAAGTTTCCTGCGCCTATCTGTCATGACCCTCCCACTGAAAGAATGACATATTGAGCAGTCTTCTTGCAGATGGAGAGGGCCAAGACAGTAGACGCAGGAACTATGATTGTCAGTCACAGACATCTTCTGCCCACATTGGCAGCGTTTAAAGCCAGATTTAGCTTTCTCAGACATGTCAAAAAAGGTACAGCAACTAGTGAAAAGCCAGTAATATGTCTAGTCCAGTAAAATTTGTCTATTCCAGAATAATTTGTCAAATCCAGTAATTTAGTCCAAGCCAGTAGTCAATCCAAGATAAAAGGGTGGAGTAGGCCCCGAGGGAAAACTCTAATAAAGTATATAAAATTTATATACGGAACCGAGAACCCTCGATACACTATTCACACACACACACAGTTATTTAGGAACAACTTTATAGAAAAAATATATGAAAAATATAAGAAAATAATTAATCTTAGCTTGAGTTGGCCCGAGCTCATCAATTCTGATGCGAACATTGCAGCGGCAAACTAGATCTGAGGTAAAGGCAGAGGGGGATTGTGGGAGTTAGGTTGGTCTCGAGCTTCTTCTCGATGCAGAGCTTGCAGAGCGGCCGACACGGAGCCGAGGATCGGCTCCGGACCCCAGGTGTAAGAACAAACGGCGAGATTGAACACTCTCACATATAGGGTTATCCAGCCTACAGTTCCTCACATCACCTAGGTGCTCAAGAATCCGTATTTTTATTTTACATTTTGTTTGGCCAATATACCATCTAGGTTGTATACAGCCACAACACACAATGTATACTACCCCACAAGATGCACAATTAAATCTATCTGTAGCCACATATTTTACACCATTTATTACATCACCTGATAGATTTTTCACCTTTGAACATACTTTGCACTTTCCACACTTGAACATACCAGTATGTTTTACCATAGACCCAATATTATACTTTAAACTAAGCATTTCTTTTAAATTTTGGTATCTCCCATAAGAAAAGGTAACCTTCTTAGGAAACAAATGGCCCACTTCATCACTAGAACAGACAATTGGCCATAGATTATCCACAGCACTTTTCAACACTTGCGAAAAAGGGGAAAACTCTGTTACAAAAAAACATTTTCTGAACAGCATTATCCCCATATTAAGTAGCCGTAGATCTATTTAAACTCTGAACAGATCTACCATCAGCTCGGTCACTATTCTTGACTAACTTGTTTTCACCTCTCTTAATGGAAATTTCAGAATACCCACGAGCCAAAAGTCTTGCTTTAACATCACAGAACTCTTGTTCTAAAAGATAATTCTCAGATGTATGCTCAAAATATGCTTTAATTCACCATATGGAAGTGCCTCTATAAGGTGAGGTGGATGTGCACTACTAGCACGCAAAAAATTATTAGTTGCTGTCTTTTTCCTAAAGGTCTATACTGCACCCTATTGTGAATGTCTAAGTACAACTCAATATCTAAAAATTGTATAACATTCACATTCACATAAAATGTAAATTCCAACCCAAACTTATTTTGATTTAGTGCATGAATAAATTTACCAAATTCCAGAGTGTTACCTTTACATATAAAAATCAAATAATCTATATATCTACGATATAGAATGACTGATTTGTGAAAAAATTCTAGAGTGTACATAAAAGTCATTTCAAAATAGGACATGAACAGGATAGCATAAGTTGGGGCAAAATTAGCCTCCATTGCTGTACCTTCTTTCTGTAGGAAGGCTTTTTTATCACATAAAAAATAATTATGGATAAGAGCAAATTCAAGCAGCAAAATAATGAAGGACGAACGTGGTCCTTCTCCTAAAATTTTGCTAATAGCTTCTAAGCCCCAGGAAGTCTTAATGCTCGTACATAGAGCCTTAATGTCAACTGTAGCCCAGTAATAATCTTCACCCCATTCCAGATTTTTTACCAATTTACAAAAGTCATTCGTGTTCTGAATGTGTGAAGTAACATTTCCCAACTCTTTCTTTAAAAGGCTATCTAGCAAAATCCCAACATGTTCTAAAAAGCAACCACAACTAGAAACAATAGGTTGGCCAGGGGGATCCAAGATATTTTTGTGGATTTTGGGAAGTGCAAAGAAGAACGGGTCTTTAGGGGAAGAAATAAATAAATTCCTCACATCTTTCTGAGTTAAAAAACCCAATCTCCCACCCCTTTCTAGTAACTCTAGAAGGGCCTCATTAAAATCAGAGACTGGATTATTATATAACTCAGTATACGTATGTTCATCAGATAACAGATCAAACACCATTTTTAAATAATGTGACTTCCCCATTATCACCCAATTTCCCCCTTTATCAGCCTGGGAGAACACATATTTATCAGTTACACTTCTCATTTCTTTAATGGCCAACCATTCAGATTTTTCTAAATTAAACCTTTTATATTGTTTCATAAATTCAACATACTCAGCCTCAACCTTTTTGCATAGAGCATTTTCAAAAATGTTCACAGACATCGATTTTTTAGGCGGATAAAAGGTGCTTTTGCTGGGTAACAAAGGTACAACAAGCTTACCATAACCAGTAAAAAAAATACTTGTATCAGAATCAATAGAAACAGCATCAATGGAATCAACATCAACAATTTCACTTTCAAAGTTTTCATAATTATAAATAGAAAGTTCTAAGAGAGATTCATCCAAACTATTATTCCCATTCAAAGCTATTATATTACAGGTATTTTGTGTGCTAAAAAAAGCTTTCAAATGTAACTTCCGACAGAAGCGAAATTTCGTAGGGACAAATTTACTACCTTTCAATAATACTTTTTGCATTTCAAATGTAATGCTAAGATCACTTAGATTCACTACATGTAAATCAGAAACACTTACATTTTCAGTAATAGAAAGTCCCAACCTAGAATGGAAAAAAGTTTCATTAGAAAAAGTCCATACTTCAGTATTTTCTATTTCGTCCCTTTGCTCTACCCTTCCGTTTGTTGTTCTCTCGAAAATTACCTCTATTCTGTTGTTCTGTATCAGTCAATGCTTCTAGTTCATCAGCCAAGTCTACTCTTTCAAAAGAAACACTTTTTTTACTAGCAGTAGTGTCAGTTGAAGAAACCGAAGAGTCACGTCCACTACGGGATCTTGTTTCCACATTTCTATCATGGAACCTACCATTCTTGCGTTTACATTGCCAAGAGTAGACCAAATTATTTTTAAAGTCATTAATGTCTCTATTCAACTTTTTCTTCTTCCTCTGAATAACTTCATTTTCAACTTTCACTACTTCATCTTTAATATCCTTCATAGTAGAATTGAAATTTCACTTGAAAAGTCTTTCAATAAAGTCTCTTGTACTTCTGCTATCTGAAGTTGGATAGCCCCAAGAGCCTTCCGATTCCGCTTTATTAAAATTTTAAGCCAACCCAATGTGCATTGAAGTGAAACAGCTTTCCATTCATCCAAAAACTCCTTCTCATCTTCCCCAAACCAGAAAGCAGGTAATTTATCCACACGAAGACCTCTAGGTGTCACAGATAAGCTCACATATTTTTCTAAAAGATGAGTATCATAGAATAAGGAAGTTTCCTTAATCATAAGTCTTTTTAACTCGTCATACTTTTTATCAAATGTATCATTACCAGGAAACGACCATGGATCAAACTGAGCCAACTTATCTTCCCTTTCACGCAATAAGTTGGCAAAAAGAAAACCATTAACATTTCTTTCAGTATTCGCCATCACTGGAAACATCATAGCTCCTTCAGTAGACATATCCAAAACCCATAAGTAAACCAAAAAAACAACCACACTCAGGAGCTGGAAACTGTAGAGATTTTAATGTCTTCTGGTACCTCGGCTATACAAGCCTTCACAGGAATAAATTCATGACATTAAGCAGTATGTTTTATAAGAACATCAATTAAATAATCAATTAGCAATATTCAAAAAAGTTTTTTAAAGAACCTTAAAGAAAGCTTGAATTTCATACCTGCTTCTTGACATTCACTGGCTGCCGGAATAAATTTACTCCTCTTCAGCATGGAATACATTTTCCACAAACACTTTACTGTCTCCAAACTTTATTACTTTTTCCTTCTGCCACAGTTTTGAGAGAATCAACTCCTTCTGCTAGTAGTATTGCACATTAACTATCGGAGGTCTTGGGTGCTTTCTTATAGCCAGATTTGGAGTGTACACAATATGCCCTTTCAATTAACAACTCCTGCTGTGGTATACCATCCCAGTTGCTTATTCGTGCTTGGTGCTTTCATAAAAGTAATACAGTCTGCTCTTTCCAGTTTCCCTGGGACAAAAAATTTCAGGTTTCCCCCATGTGCTCGGTCATCTAATTCTACCATTTTTTGAAACACCTCTTCTTGAGCAGTCTCATACTCAGCCAGCGTTTTCTTAATTTCAACTTCTGATTTTTGCAGTTTTATCAGCTGATCTGAATATCTGTTTAAAGCTTATTCCATTTTTTCTAGCTTTTTGTTATTTGAGTTGATGTACTCCTTCAGTGTGTTGTTTGTTTTAATTAGCTCTGAGCAAATCTGACTTATTTTTTTCTTCTAGTTTACTGGAAGTCATGCCTTGTACCATAGTTGGAGCTTGACCTGCTTTTTGCTGAATAGCTGCAAGATTCTTCCCAACTAGTGTTTTCTCCTCACCTCTTGTGAATGATTTTCTTTCAGGTTCTCTAAATGTCTTCTTTGCTGGCATCCAGGCAGTGTACTCCAAGCCAATAACTGAAATTTACCCAAAAGACAAATTCACTGGCTTTCTTTTCTGAGTTTCTGTTTTCACACTGGGAGAACTAAAATTAAGATCAGTGCGCAGCCATCTTGGAAGTCCTGAAATCTATGGAATAGTATCCAAAAATGTATTAATGTTCTTTTTCCAGCTATCAAACCTATTGATTGGCAATTCACACTGGTTCACCTAACAGAAAACAGCACAGACCCAGTTCTTTTAAAATCTGTCATCATCATGTTTAATTCTTGTGGTAAAATTCTATATTACTTCTAAATGATGTCCTCTACAAAGTTTGTCATGGTACAAATTTATCAAAGTAACAAAATTACTATAAAGCAATCAAAGCAGTTTACAAACACAATTTTGAATTCCATAATCCTGGAATATTGCATTAAATATTTTATACTAAACACTTCCATATCTTTAGAAAGATACAAAGCAACATGCTACTATTGAAGTGCTGAGAGATACCTTGTGTACACAGTGTTATTCATGTCTTGGGAGCATGTCAAGAAATCGTAGGCACAGCTATATTGCAGAGGTGAAAATAGCATGCAAGTGACGGGAAGAGAGAGGGAACAGGGTTCAGGAAGGCAGGAAGTTCTTTAGGATCAGGAAAGGGAGTGGGTTTGTATAACGGCAGATGGGTAGGTAGAGGAAAGGTTTAAAATGCTACAACTAGACAGGCGAGATCTCTTTTCAACGGCAGAGCAGAACAGAGCAGAATAAGGACAGAAGAAGCAGTGGTACACAGGAATGAACAGCAGAAGCAATAGGGAAGTAAGCAACAAAGAAACAGTGATGAACAGGAATGACTGAAATCCTGAAAAGAGTTCAGTAGCATCTGGAAATAATGGGAATTACTAAGATTTCAAGCTTGAGTGATTACAAGGTAGATGATGTTTGGTTAATTTCTTACACACACACTTTTTGTAAGACAAATTGGGTTTTCCAAATGACCTGCATTAAAAAATGTGTGTGTGTGTGTGTGTGTGTGTGTGTTTGTGTGTGTGTGTGTGTGTGTGTGTGTGTGTGTGTGTGTGTGTGTGTGTGTGTGTGTGTGTGTGTGTGTGTGTGAGTGCAGGTTCTGTTCAGCTGGTGCTTAGAGCAGGGTAAATCATGTTTGGTCCGCTAACTGGTTGGTGCTTAGTACAAGGTAAATTAATATTTGGTTAATTTTTAATTAACAACAAAAAACTGGTTGCTACGATAAACCTAATCCAGGTAGTATGGGACTTACTAGCCAGTTGCAGGTATTAATGAATAAATGGGTATTATTAGACAGAAACATTTAACTAAATATTGTGCGGGTAAACCAAGTTTTAAGTAACCTTCCTGGAAATTCTTTATTCAGCACCGCATGGTAAACGTAGCTACGATGGAGACTCTATAACAACCCCCCACTCCAACAAAACCAAAAGCACATACCTTGCAATGGATGCCCCTGTGGAGTGTGGTTTATTTGATTACTTGTGTGCTAACTAATAAATTTCTAAAACTTAGTATAGAAAACACCAGCAGGATGCTGGCAACCCTGTGGCTAGGTAGTAGAATGGTGTACCCATTTTAACTTTATTGGTGTTAACTTCAGCATTATTGTATCCTAGTAGCTCTCAAGGATGTCCAGTAGCAAGGCCCGCCCAAACCCTGCCCCACCACCCAACACCTTGTGATGTGTACGAATACTGATGAATATTCATATAGATGCCCTCACAGGCCTCATGAATATTTAATGTGCATTTGGTACATTAGCTCAGGTAAATAAATATTGAATTAACTAACTTAACTTCTTTAGAAGAAAAGGGGAAGGTAATGGGGCAGTATACAGTACTTGTCAGAGAAGACTAGAATTTCCAGATGAGGGTGAAGCTTTTAACTTATCAGTCCACCCTGGTGGACTTGTAAGTCTAAATAAGTTATACAACAAAAGAAAGAAACTGATATCTAACAACAAGAGAGAACTTACTCAACAGAGGAAGAATACCCTCCACAGCTTGAACAAGCATATCAGATATTTTGTAAAGTCCTCTAAAGCTAGTTATGAGACTAAATTAGCATCCCCAGCTAAAGACAACCATAAGGCATTCTTTAGCTATGTCTGAAACCTAAAAGAGAATGCCCAGCTGTGTGCCAAACTTATAGTGGATGGTACCACTGACACTGAAACTGAGGAAATTGCCAACCTGCTGACAGATATGGCAATAGCTTCACCCCCCTGTCCCCACCAGTCATACCCTAAAGTATTCCTGACACCAGTCCTCTAACAAGTTTCTCCAAAGAACAGGTCATACAAGTGCTCTGAAGGCCAAAAACATGGCCTCTATGGGACCAGATAACATCCCAAGTTGCTTGCTAAACAATCTAAAACAAGACCTAGGGGAACCACTTGGCACTCTCTTTAACCTTAGCCTGAGCACTGGCTTTCTTTCTGGCAGTGTGGAGAACAGCAACTGTAATCCTCTTGTATAAAGGGGGTACATCAATCGACCCAGGAAACTACTGAACCATAAGCCTAACCAGCCTTATCGGGAAGGCCATGGAAAGACTCATCATGGACCTTATTAACAAGGACATAGGCGACTTTCAAACTCTTGAACCCAGTTTGGTTTTGTCAAGAGTAGATATTGCTTATTAAACCTGGTGGACTTCTTTAAGAATGCTACCAAAGCCCTGGATGAGGGCAAAGCAGTACATACTGCCTATCTTGATTTAGCCAAGGCTTTTGACACAATCCCTCACTCTGGAATCATTGAGAAATTCTCCCAGCTGGGGATTAACTCACATGTCATGAGACGGGTGGCCAACTAGCTAACTGACAGAATGCACACTGTCAGAGTTGGGGAGTCCATCTCCACCAGTAGACCAGTTACCAATGGGGTACCACAAGGATCTGTGCTGGGCCCTCTACTGTTTGGCATCTATTTCTCTGTGGTCCACGCAGAAGTAGATGGCCTGTGGCTTACCACGTTTGCAGATGACTGCAAACTGGGCACAATCATTAAGTCTCCCAACGATGTAAATATATTAGGAGGCTGCAGACAAATGATTGGTGCCAAAGTCACAGGCTAAAATTAAACAAAAAAAGCCTCAGTAATCCCTTTGGCAAAGAAGTAGCCCTTCCTAATTATGATATAGATAGCACCACTTTAAGCTCAGTCCTGGTGGTGTGAGACTTGGGAACACAGGTTGATAGCAATCTAAACTTCGATCACCATGTGTCAGTAGTGGTAAGGAAAGCCTTCTACATTGCACATCTCATAAATAAGGGCATCACATCCAAGACTAAGGAGGTTATAACTCCACTGTACTCGACCCTTATCAGAGTACAATGCTCTCTTCTGTATGTATCTCACCAGACAACTGCAGCAACTAGACACCACAGAGGTTTCTACCCAAGAGAATCCAGGGTCTGCAAAACATGACTTACATGAAATGACTGAAAGCCCTGTCACTGTACTCTGTATCATACAGGCTGCTGACAGGCGACCTGTGGCTGGCCTGTAGAGTAGTCTCTGACTCTGGCCTAATGGAAATACTGCACATCCGCAAATCAATTGGGACAAGAGTCACTCGCTCCAGGGATATCAACCTATCTTATGACATTAACAAAACATATTGGAGAGACAGATATATCTCCCAGAGTTTGACACTTCTCTGGAATAAGCTTCCACTTCATGTGAAGCAGAGCTCCTTAATGACCCTATTTAAGCGTAACCTTGACAATTGGATGGGTGACTGTAAATTCACCCCGGGGGGGCACCTATGTCCCTCATGGACGGTAGTTGGTGCTGATCATAGAATTGCTCTGCTAACAATAACCATCTAACTATGGTCAATTAGGGTACCTTGTTTTTTTACAAGGCTAGGTTTGTAAAGGCCCTAGGGCCATTAGCCTAGCAATCTCCTATGAACCTATAGATTCTTTTATCTTTTATTTATTCCTGCAAAGCTTCTTGGAGGAATAGAGAACAGACTGAAGGGATATTGCTGTATATGGAAGTTGGGAGTATTCCTAAAAAGGCAAAAGGTTTCATTTTAGCTGGTAAATTCAAGCTATGATCTTGGCCCATGACTGCTAAGGTTTTTGTAAGAGCAGTAAAACTGGTTTGTTAGCTTGTGTTTCTCATCCCTTCCCCCAAGAGTCACTAGGTTTTATGGGGGGGGGGGGGGTTGAGTGGAGACAAATCAGATAGCATTGTGCAAGTTATAAAAAGGTTTTATGGCTTTCCACATAAAGCTTCTCAGCTGAATGTTTTAGAGCTTTACCTTGGTAATTTTGGGGCATTGTAAATGCCTTGGGTTGTAAAACCTTCCTCGTAATCACTGTTAACTCATATATTCTTGTAAGTTTACTTCATAAATCTGCAATCACACTAATATACAAGTGTTTGCCTTTGGATATTCACATCAGTTTGTGGCAAGAATTTGGCAATACAGGCAGTCCCCCGGGTTACGGACATCTGACATGCGGACAACCCATAGATACAAACGGTCTGCCGCAATGACGGAAATAACATGAGAAAAATTAAAATAGTTAAAGTTGCCCAAATGTGTGTGTGTGGCAGAGAGAGAGAGACAGAGACTGGGGAGAGTGAGAGCAATGTGTGAATAAATGCAGGTATGAATGAGGAAATTACTGTGTGTATGAGAGATCAGGACAGAGTGAGAGCAATGTGTGAGTGAATGCAGGTATAAATGAGGAAGAGACTGTGTGTGTGAGACAGATCGAGAGAGTGAGAGCGATGTGTGAGTAAATGCAGGTATGAATGAGGAAGTGTCTGTATTTGTGACAGATCAAGAAAGTGAGAGTGATGTGTGAGTGAATGCATGTATGAATGAGGAACAGACTGTGTACATGAAAGACAGAATGAAGCGTGACAGCGAACGAGCGATCCTCTGGCAGGAATTAAGAAGTGGGTGGTTGCATAAGGGGAGGAGGTCAGTTATGGAATAGGTAAAGTAGGGTTAAGAGAGTGTGTGTGTGTGTGTGTGTGATGCCTCTAAATCTGTTAGAGCAAGAAATCTGGACAAAGCATAAATAAAAGTGGGACAAATGCCCAAAAATAGGGAAAATTTTAAAAAATTTTGCTCTTGCAAACTTAGAAAGTTGATAGAACAACAGGTTTTGCATTACCATGAATTTTCTGAAGAATATGAAGTCTGGGACTCAAATGTCTGTCATTATTTTCTAACAGTGATATGTAATGATTTACCACTAATTTGCCAGAAAACCACAAGTATATGAAAAACAGACCAAAAGTAGGAGGCCAAAATCTGGACATTCTGTGAAAATCTATATAGCTGAGAAGTATGGTTTGTGTGTGTATATGTGAAAAAAGTCCTCAAAAACGCTGCATTTAATAACAAGATGCCTTAAACCACCTTTGTTCATAGGAAGTAAGGAAGCATAGCTCATAGGAATCAAGGAAGCATAGCTACAGTATACACTATTATGTTTAAGATTTTTTTTTTGTTTGGAAGTGTTTTTAAAGTGTTTTATGTGCAAAGAAAAGTAACAAACACTAGACTGAGGCAAACATTTGATTAAGTGACATTTTTGACTTGTTACCACTCCCACAAGAGGGGAAAACATACTGGACCTGATCATCACCAACATGGGGACTCTATGCTCCAGACCAGAAGTGTATCCCTCACTGGTAAGATCAGACCATAAACTAATCTCACTGGATATTCACATCCCGACCCCATCCCCTGCCCAGAAAACCACAGTGAAAAACTTCTCTAAAGCAAATTTCACACTCCTCAAAACCGAGGTGGAATCCTTCAAAGCCCCGAGCCTGTGGAAAATACGGCCCAGACCGCAGAATCCTTTATAAACGCATTCTATGAACACCTTCAGGAATGCATGGATCATACAATCCCAAATAAAACCAAGACCCAATCCTCCAAAGGCAGACGTCCTGTCTAGTGGACCCCAGCCATAAACAAACTATACAATAGAAGGAGGAAGCTACTACATGATAGAGCAAAATCCCAAAAAGGGAAGGCATTTCTGATCAGTACTAGCAAAAAACTATGGGCACTCATAAAATCGTCTAAGGCCAGCTTCGAGAGAAAAATTGCACAGGACACTAAGGATAATCACAAGGCTTTCTTTAGTTATGTTAGGAACCTGAGTGGGAATTTCCAGATATGCTCAGAATTAGTCCAAAATGACAAAAAATACATCGAACCCACAGACATTGCCAACATCCTAGCTGACAGGTTCAGCGCAAACTTCTCCCCCCCTCCCCACCAAAAGGGCAAATATCTATCCCAGCAGAGTGCTGCCCCCCTGACATCTCAGATGCTCAGGTAAAAGCCGCCCTCTCCAAAGCAAAAAATACAGCATCAATGGGACCAGACGGTGTCCCGGGCTGCATCCTACATGAACTCCAAGAAGAGCTAAACCCAAACATAAAACTACTGTTCAATCTCAGCCTTACTACAGGATATGTACCCAAAGAGTGGCGTACAGCAACAGTGGTCCCTCTCCACAAAGGTGGTGCCTCAACGGATCCTGGAAACTATCGCCCCATAAGCCTGACTAGCTTGGTCTGCAAAGCTATGGAAAGGATCATCATGGACTTCATAAATAAAGATATTGGGGACCTACAGACACTGGATCCTACCCAGTTCGGCTTTGTTAAGGGCAGATCCTGCCTCTTAAACATGGTTGATTTCTTTGAAACAGTCACCAAGGCCATTGACGAGGGGAAGGTGGTCCACACAGCCTACCTGGACCTCACAAAAGCCTTCGATACAATACCCCACTCGGGCATTATAGATAAGCTCACCAGCTTAAATATAAACCCTTATGTCACAAGATGGGTTGCAAACTGGCTCAAGGACAAAACCCACATGGTTAGAATTGCTGGAGCCATGTCAGACTCCAAACCAGTTACAAGTGGCGTCCCACAAGGCTCAGTCCTGGGACCTCTCTTGTCCGGTATATATTTATCGGAGGTACAGGCCAACACGGTAGGACTGTGGCTGACCAAGTTCGCAGATGACTGCAAACTGGGCGCCATAATCGACTCTCCAGCCGACATAAGCATCCTCCAAAAGGGCCTCATAGAAACAGACAACTGGTGCCAGAGCCATGGCCTCAAGCTAAACGCCAAAAAGTTTATAGTCATCCCCTTTGGCAAAAACAAAGTGCCCACAAATTACTACATAGGTGGTAATCCATTAAGTACAGAAGAAGTAATTAGGGACCTGGGGACCCAAGTTGATAACAATCTCTCATTTGATAACCACGTGGCCAAAGTGGTTAGAAAAACATTTTATATAGCCCACCTAATCATGAAGGGATTCACATCTAGATCGAGGGAGGTCATCGTGCCTCTTTACTCATCCCTCATCAGGCCCATAATTGAGTACAATGCCCCTTTTGGGATGTACCTCACCAGACACCTACAGCAACTGGAAAGACCCCAAAAGTACCTCACCAAGAGGATCAAAGGGTTCAAACAGATGCCATACGCTGCCCGGTTAAAGAAACTCCAGCTCTACTCAGTGGCATACCGCCAGCTCAGAGGTGATCTGTACCTGATGTATAAAGCCATGCCCAACCCGGAATTAATGGACATGCTGCACCTCAGAAAATCCAAATCCCATCGAACTACGCGCTTGAGAGACTTGAACCTCAGCACTGAAATAAATAGGACATGCTGGAGGGAGAGATTCATAACACAGAGGCTCCCTTCACTCTGGAATAAAATCCCAGTCCAGGTTAGGCAGAGTCCCTCATTGACTCTCTTCAAGAGGAATCTTGATGAGTGGATGGGAGATGGTAGGTTTACCCCAGGTATCACTTCTGTGTCACTGTTAGTCAGAGGCACAGTATACTAACCTCGAAAAAGGGCAAAATTAATTTAAAATGGGTGGCAAAAGCCAAACACACTCTGGCTAGGCTTATAAATGCCCTAGGGCAGATAGCCTAGTATGAACCTATTTAATAAGAACCATACGTGTGTGTTTCAACTTACATACAAATTTGACTTAAGAACAGACTAAAAAAATGGATCTCGTTCTTAACCTGGGGACTGCCTGTACAAAACAAGAAAGCTTAGTGAGGTAGTTGAAAATAGTACTCCAGATTTACTTAGAAATCTGATAGGTGTATATGTATATGATTTAAAAAATCTCCAGTCGAAAGAATAAAGGTCCTCTGTGTCTTGAGGGAGAAAATTACACCATATCTCTCAACTTTTTGGTTCAAGAATTCTGGGCAAAGTCAAATTTAACAGAGAGACAAAAGCCAAAATTAAGAGAATTTAGAAGTATTATTGTGATGTACCTCAGAGTTAATAGGACCACAGTTACTGCAGCAGTGTGCATTGTCTGAGCAATAAGAAGTAAGAAACTGTAATATCTGGCATTATTGACTGACTATGGCCATCAGTGAAATATGAAAATATCAAACTTGTAGGCAGGACAGCACAAAAAAGGGGTGGGTGGGTGGATCTAGCATTTACTTGGGGGATCTACTTTGCTGTATTACTCTGTGTTGTCACGCAAGTTGAGACATACTAGGTATGCTGTTTTGCTTATTGTATGGTAAATGCTTCTCCATAAGTGTGTTGAAATAAATTGTCAGCTTCTTTAAATCATTTGTGTATTTTTCTACATGTATTTATTTAGAGCTGTTTGTAGTGGTCTATATATATTCTGATGACCTGCCCACCTTTTTGTTAGCAACTGGGTGAATCACTAAAGCTAACACCATACAACAGTAGTTTAAGCAAATAAATGACATTTCAGATCAACAAGCAAGAATAGTTGTACTTTGGAGTGGTCAGATTTTGCAAATCAGTAAATTAAGACTAAGCTCTCATTTGGAACAGTATCTGAAGAAATAATAATAATAATAATTCGTGCAGCAAACCAATAATACATTTTGTAATTCTGAAGGTGAAAGCTTACAGGAGTGCAATACACCATAGAGACTTTCAGAAGGGAATGCAAACTTAAAATTATTTTCTGCTTATAGATTGAATAGTTAATTTAAAAATGCAGGGTAGCAGTATGAATTAAAACTGCTAGAGCCTATTTCCCAAGTCACATTGCCCTTATTTTCTTGATAGGATCACAGATTATGAGCCTGCTTTGATAACAGTTTTATTGCCTCTGAAGGTATCATGGTTGGTGAAAGCCAGATTCATGACGTTGCATCAGACCTGAACAAGGGTAGAGAAAGTAGGCAGATGGGTATTAAGGAAGGCTTGATAATGCAGTAAGCAGCTCTTGCAATATAGTTTGGTGGGGTAGATGGCTGAGGCCCAGCACAGTTCAGTTGTGCGAAGGTTTTCTGGTTGAAAAAAGATGAAATGTTTAGTAGAGACGCATCTCACCATGCGTTATTTGTGTGTTTTATTGGGTTGTATGCAGAAAGGTGATACAGGAGCTTTACAGAATGCCACTCAGCTTTAGTAGGTGGACATTAAGGTCAGGTTATGGGGTAAACTGAATAACAAGATAAAGGATAGGCAGAGTTTATGCTTAATCATAAGCTGCAATTAAATGAGACCTGTATGAGAGGCACAAACATATTTACTCCTAGGCCTGGATCTACAGCCTGAAAGGAAATTACTTAGCTGAGTCTATACATGCTGGGAAGAGAAATGAATAAATAAATGTGAAGGTCTAGAGTGAGAAAGATGTCATAGGTTTGGTAATATTCTGTTACTGAGTGGGAGAGAACACCACATATATGGGTACAGTACATCTGGTGCTTACTCAGTGGTCACATGATTAATAGTAATGCACCGAAAGAGTAACAACAAGTCTAACTTATGGTTTGCTGGGAAGAGAAATGAATAAATAAATGTGAAGGTCCAGAATGAGAAAGATGTCATAGGTTTGGGAATATTCTGTTACTGAGTGGGAGAGAACACCACATATATGGGTACAGTACATCTGGTACTTACTCGGTGGTCACATGATTAATAGTAATGCACCGAAAGAGTAACAAGTCTAACTTATGGTTTGCAGTAGTACCTTGAAAGGTTAAACTGAATAGTGTTATCCAAATATTCCAGCGTTATTCTTTACACAAAGTTTCACAATGAAGCCCCTTAACTGAGTTTAAGCCTGAATGGTTCATAATAAAGCATTCAAGGAGCAAAATGGAGTAGTGACAAGGGGAATGCTGTTTCTCTTTCCAATACAGTTGGTGGGTCGGTGTTCTACAGCAGCAGAGTTAACAAGTTTCACAAGGTAAGTATAGTAGATTCTTTATTAATTGCACATAGCTGTGAATTACTATGCCATTTGTAATGTATAATTTCTGATTTAACAATTTGCAGGTACAACAAGGGTCATCAGTTTTTGGGAGGTATTTGAATGGGAAATGGTTTGCAGAGTTCCGATTTAAGGAATGGTAATGAATACAGTCTGGCATCTGTTTAGTTGAGTCAGTGCACATCAGGGTGAGAGATTTGCAGGAAAAGGGCAGTGTTTTGGTGCACAATATGAGAGTAGTCAGTTGGCCATCTAACCATGTGAGGAGGGGGACTAGCAACACAGGACAAGTAAAGAAGTTTCAGGGTTTTATTTTTTTATTGTATTTTGTTTATATCTGTTTACTGAGGTAGAACACTGATCACAAATGACCAACGGCAGTCTCATTCTGGGTTGTGTATTAAAACCAAAATTCTACATTTACATGGCATTAACATAAAATACATGAATATAGGAAACTGTAAATATACATAGAGGCAAAAATATAATACATAAATACAGGAAACGGCATTTACATGATAGTTAACATAATTGTTGC
This sequence comes from Protopterus annectens, assembly GCF_019279795.1. Classification (NCBI taxonomy): domain Eukaryota; kingdom Metazoa; phylum Chordata; order Ceratodontiformes; family Protopteridae; genus Protopterus; species Protopterus annectens. The sequence continues at coordinate 1,485,895,752 of NC_056725.1, read as the reverse complement.
AATCAAACAAATGCTTTAAAAGCAAAAAAAAAAAGCAGTTTGTACAGAAAAGCAGGCAGTACAACATTTGGTACACAACATACTTGATGAGGGAGAATGCTACTGCTGACTCATTTTCAGTGGGACAGGTTCAGGCAATTGGTGCCAGCAACAGACAAAAAACCTTACAGGATTTCACAACACCTTTGGGACAGGATGAAAAAATGGAAATGATGCATGATAGAGAAAGAACTGCATTCAATTACACAAGTTCAGTATAAGAAATGTACTGTCTGTTTTATAGAAACAAGGGCTGATGCAGGGTGGCAAGTAAAATGGCCAGTACCTATACCACAGCTATGGAGTTGCATTTTAATTAAAAAAAAAAAGTTGAGTATGTCTAGGTGCAGTGCTGGTGCACACATGGCACCAATTAGTTGGTATCAAAGGGTGCGAGGGTGGCAGGACACCACGCAAGCATTTGCAATTAGAAAGATGCTCCAATGTTGGGTAAAAAGGGTCAGAAGAGCAGATGTGCAGTAGCCACTCAGGCTGAGTAATTTTGGATATCTATGTGGAGTTCTGAGAGCTATGTAGTTTGGTGTATGAACTATGGATGTTTTGGATAGCACATTTAATAGCTTTTTATGGCTTAATCTGGATATCTGAGATAGTGCAGTGCAGTAACAGTGGCAACCCTCCATGGGTTCTAGGGCTCAGTGATATTAAGCTAGAGGCTGACAAGGTAGGGGTTCATTGAGGAAGAGTAAACCAGACAAGCTAGGAAAAGGAGTATTGCAGAGGCTCGAGCCCCCAAAGGATACAGGGTGGGATATAGTTAAATGGTTTAAGAAATACCAGGTGATGCGTCAGAGTAGTGATCATCATTCTTGTGTCACAGAGACTGTGCTCCCTTATCTAGTTACCAATTGAGGGCAGCCCTGAAAAAGCCATAGCAAGGCTGGGTCTTGACAGTAGCAAGTTAACAGCTCAGTCCTTCAGAGTAAAAGCTGCATCACATGCCCACACAAAAGGGCATCAGAAATTGAGGTACTGCACTTAGGCTGGAGATTGCAAGCTTACAGATGTTTAGATAATTATGACTAATCAGCATTCTCATTTGCAGGTATCATACAGCAGCTGACAGACGTGTGGATTCTGGGGCATTTTTTGTGTACCATGCGGTCAGAGGACTGACTGAATCTGAACAGAACCTGTGTTTCAAAGAGAAAGCAATACAAGTTCATTGGCTAGGAAGGAAAATAACACAGCGGAAGCACCTGCTAGCAGCTTTAATAGAGTATTCTGAGTCATTACCTGAACCAAGTTTAATTTGTATTACATATGGGGGGAATGATGTGACAAGCAGACCATTGTTGTACCTCAAAAAATAGAATTTGTCAATGGTTCAGACAGATCTAGCTGAAAATTAAGTGTGTACGGTTGGATATATTTCAAGACCAGTCCAGCAAGGAGCAAATAATGTCACAGCCGTGAAAAGGGTTAGGAAGTTAACAAACAGATTCATTACCCTGACAGTAATGTTTTTTTGTTTCATATTTCATGCTTGCATTTCTCAGCTATGGTATTCTGTCTCACCTGTACCTCCCTCCATCTTATTCAGTGACCCTACTAACTGCAGCTGTTTCTTACTCTCCATTCTTATTTTTAGATTTTCAGAGCCCCTGCGAACAGGTTCCTCAGCCGTTCCCCTTCTACTGCTCCACAGCAGTTTTTACCTGCTCTAGCAACTTCATGAATCTGGCCACTAAATAACAGGGAACAATCATCCTGAAAGAAAAAGGACTAAAATAGCATTGTAGGTACACCTGAATTCCACAATATTTTGGGCTTATTACTGTATTACGTGCATAGTGTATTTTATTAACTGTAGGCCAGGGAAAGCATCTGCCCCCTCCCATTCACAAGCTATCATTTCTTGCCATCTTTAATTACAAACTCCTTAATATACAGTCACATACCCTTTTAATAGTTGTTCCTGACTCCCAGCTAAGCCAAAGACACTAAAGTTAACATAAGTACAAATATACAGCACAAGGTTTCTGAACTGGCTAAACAGCACATTGTAGGCAATAAAAATATTACTTTTGTTCTGTAAGTTCCTGCATATATTCTACATATATCTTATATTTGCTGATAGACAAACAGCTACTAATTGTTTTTGGAGCTTTCATGGATCTATTCTTGCATCTTGGGTGTAGCCCTGCTCCGTTCACCCTCACTATGCTCAGGCTCACTTCGATCCCCTCCCACCCCCCCATATCATTTCCTTTATACCTAACCATTGTTAATACCCACTCTGCACCTTATTCCCCTTCCTGTTCTCCACACAAACCAGAACTAGCCCCTCCCCTCTCCCACACTACACTAGCAAACTATTACTTCTCCTTCCACTACCCACATTACTCCTACTCCCTTACTCAAACATCACCTAAGCAACACACTCACACATACCTACCAGCAAAATAAACCTACTAACTCCCCAATCACCAATTTCAGTACTCTAGTACTCAGTACTCTTACCAATCATGCCTTTCTCTGCCACCCTTTTTCTTGTACTAACTCCATTATTCCTCCTTCACACTCTCACCTCACTTAATATCCAGTTATTTCCTATTCTCAAAGTTCCTACAACACCTCATACTAGGGATACATCTCCTTATCATTCATTTGCTATTTTTGCTTCTATCATTTCTATCGAAACTCCTCTTCCTAAAATCAAAATTCCCCCCACCTACACCACATTCCCTAAAAATAAAACAAAACATTTTATTGTTAACTTTTACAAATATAACTGCCACTACTACCCTAATGTTTTTCTTCTTGCAGGAGATATTCATCCTAATCCAGGTCCCACTCAACACAACTCCACTGATAACTATACTCCCACTAACCTATACACCTCTGCCCAAACAAACAAATCTCCTTTTACTCAATAAACACTAGAAGTATATTAAACAACGTTAGTGCACTTCATGCTTGGATCTCAAGCCACACTCCTGATGTCATCACCCTAACAGAAACTTGGCTAAAACCCCAGCACCATGACAAAGACTTTCTCCCTCCTGGCTGTAGTACACTGCGCCTTGACCGCCAAAAGAAAAAGAGTGGTGGAGTTGCCACTGTTTACTCCAACCACCCTACTCTGACAACTCCTAATAAAAGTATCCCATTCTTTTCCCTTGCTGAAATACTGACAGACAACCTTGTACTTAACACCCATACCCCCATCACAATAGTAGCAATCTATACTCCCCCAGGGGATAACTTACCCCTGGTGGAAAACATTCTCTCATACTTCTCTCAACATGTTCCTAATGAAACCATTACACTTGGTGATGTCAATATTAATTGGTTAACTCTCTGTACCCCAAATTCTTCCTTACACATCAACTTGTACGGCTTTACTCAACTTAACACTGATGCCACCCATATGAAAAACTCTCATACACACAGCACCCTTGTCGACTGCATTCTAGTCTCTCATCCCTCTATATATCACAATCCTGAAACCCTTCCCAACACACTAAGTGATCACTCCCCAAAAAAAGTATTTAGATATATCCCCCACTTTACTAAACAGCATATATTTGTCACATGCCACAAGCTTACTAACTTCCACCCTGACACCTTTAAATCTCTTCTCTCTAAAGTTAACTGGAATTTCCTTACTCAACTCCCTTTTAACAATACTGTCCTGTCTTTCAACTCCACCTTTCACAGTATTCTTGACTCACTTGCCCCACTTCGCACAGTTCATATTAAATCTAATATATCTCCATGGCTATCAAATTCCACCCACATCCTAATGAAAAACACAGCCAGAACATGAAAAACATGGACCGAAACAAAGCTCCCTGCAAACTTGCTAAAATACAAAGCACTTAGAAATCAGACCAAAAAGCGTATTAATAAAGATAAGAGAGACTTCTACTATAATCCACCCTCAGCCTTGAAATCTAACCCCAAATAAATTTGGAACTCCTTAAACCACATGCTACATTCTGGTGGTCCCTGCTCCCCCAATGCTTGTCCTGATAACACTCCCAGAGATACTGCCTCCACCTTCAACACATTTTATTGACTCTGTATCCAAACTATTTAACCATAGTGCCAATTCATCTACCGTTAATAACATTTCTAACCACTCTCTATCAAATCCCACTATACTCTCATCAAATTCTGTTTCCCTCAAACCTGTACCCACTAGCTACATCAAATCCCTACTTTCTAAACTCAAACCTTGCTCAACTTCTACCGACAACATTCCCTTTTCCTTCAGTTAGCTGCTGACCCTCTTGCTCTCCCTGTATCTGTCTTAATCAACTGCTCCATTTCAGAGTTCAAAGTCCCTTCCATATGGAAACAATTCTTCACTCTACCAATACATAAAGGAGGTAACTCCTCAGACATCACTAATTTTAGGATTACCTATTACAAATTCAAAGTTACAGAAATTCGAGTACGATATGGCCGACATCATATGATCGAAGTTCCGTAACTTCGAAATTAAAAAAATAAATAAAACAAAGAAAATGCACCCTAACGGGTTAAAGCAGGGGGGCAAGCCCCCCCTGCACCCCCCACTACTTAAATATACCAACTCCGAGATCGCACTTTAAGGAACTATGGTGCGGAAAGGGAAGATTTCCCTTTCCTACACTGTAGCGCGATCTCAGAGTTGGTATACTTAGGTAGTGGGGGGCACAGGGGGGCTTGCCCCCTGCCTACACCCTTTACTTTTTTTTTATGTTTATTTTGAACAGTTAGAATTTTCAATTGTTCGATCATTAAAGGTCAACCTTTAGTGATTCGAACAATTGAAAATTCGATGCTCCAATAGAAACCCTAATTTTAGACCAACTGCCACTCTTTCTCCTCTCTCTAAATTTCTAGAAAAATGCATAAATAAACAAGTTATGCACTACCTACTCTCTGAAAATCTGCTTACACCTACTCAACATGGCTTTAGACCAAAGCATAGTGCTACTACTACCCTAATATCATTCCTTAATGCTATAGCCCTTGCCAGAGATAACAACAAACTTGTCTCCTGTCTATTCATAGATGTCTCTAAGGCCTTTGACACTGTCTCTCGCCCTCTCCTTCTGTACAAACTAACCAACCTTAACTTCTACCCTGCTACTGTTGCATGGTTTTCCAGCTACCTCACGGACAGATCTCAAGCAGTGAAGTGGCAATCTGCACTCTCCCAGTTAAAATGGGTGTCCCTCAGGGTTCCATCCTTGGTCTACTATTTTTCAACATTTTCACTAATCTTCTTTATTCTTCCTGTCCTCAGTTATCACTGGTCCAATATGCTGATGACTCTACTGTCATCACTACTGCTAACTCTCTCTCCGAACTCATCTCTACAATACAGACTTCCTTTAACTCAGTAGAAAACTGGATCTCTGATAACCAGCTTATCCTTAACCCCCAAAAAACTAAGCTACTGCTTTTTCTTCCTAAAAACTATAACCACATTAAATCCACTTTCACAATCCTGTCCCTTAACACACACATTGAGGTAAAAACTAGCACTAAACTCCTTGGTGTCATCATTGACGACCAACTTAAATTCGATCTACACATTAACATCTGTATCAAGAAAACTCATCGGAAACCACGGCTCCTCCATTGCAACAAAAAGTTTCTCACCAGTGAAGCTAAAGTAACTCTGTCTTTCTTATGCCTTCCTCCTACCCAGTCTATTTTATGGCTCTCAAATTCCTACTTGCCTGAACTCCACACTCCTTGCCATACTTGAATCTACCTACAACAAGATAGCCAAATTTGCAGCACCTCAAACTTACAAGTCACATCACTGTCTCTCACTCAAACACCTTAAATGGCTTGAACTACCTCACCAGGTTCTTCTCCCTCAACTCCAGATCATTCACTCCATCCTTTACCAGCCTTTTTGCTGTCCTACCCGATCTCCCACTATTCATATGCTAGAGCCCTCCGGAGCTCTAACCTAGATCTGCTACAAATCCACAAACCTAAAACTAAGAAAGGATGTATTCTCTATAGCTATAATCCTTACAAGGCATGGAACAACCTCCCACTAGAGATCAGGTCACTCAAGCAACTTAGTCAATTCAAGCTAGCCACTAAAACATACCTGTTAAGCCAATGGACCTGCCTCTGTACCCACCCCTCTTAAACAGCTTATCAATCCTAACTGCACAGCTCTATCTGCTCCCAACCGATGTAACTTTCTCTAACTCTCTAGACCTTGTCTCACATTAACTTCTCTGTCCTAAGCATATTACATAATTCTTATCTGCATAATGTAAGATTTTATGTCTGGTCGATTTCTTTGAAACAGTCACCAAGGCCATTGACGAGGGGAAGGTGGTCCACACAGCCTACCTGGACCTCGCAAAAGCCTTCGATACAATACCCCACTCTGGCATTATAGATAAGCTCACCAGCTTAAATATAAACCCCTGTGTCACTAGATGGGTTGCAAACTGGCTCAAGGACAGAACCCACATGGTTAGAATTGCTGGAGCCATGTCAGACTCCAAACCAGTTACAAGTGGCGTCCCACAAGGCTCAGTCCTGGAACCTCTCTTGTTCGGTATATATTTCTCGGAGGTACAGGCCAACACGGAAGGACTGTGGCTGACCAAGTTCGCAGATGATTGCAAACTGGGCGCCATAATCGACTCTCCAGCCGACACAAGCATCCTCCAAAAGGGCCTCATAGAAACAGACAACTGGTGCCAGAGCCATGGCCTCAAGCTAAACGCCAAAAGTGTATAGTCATCCCCTTTGGCAAAAACAAAGTGCCCACAAATTACCACATAGGTGGTAATCCATTAAGTACAGAAGAAGTCATTAGGGACCTGGGGACCCAAGTTGATAGCAATCTCTCATTTGACAACCACGTGGCCAAAGTGGTTAGAAAAACATTTTATATAGCCCACCTAATCATGAAGGGATTCACATCTAGATCAGGGAGGTCATCGTGCCTCTTTACTCATCCCTCATCCGGCCCATAATTGAGTACAATGACCCTTTTGGGATGTACCTTACCAGACACCTGCAGCAACTGGAAATACCCCAAAAGTACCTCACCAAGAGGATCAAAGGGCTCAAACAGATGCCATATGCTGCCCGGTTAAAGAAACTCCAGCTCTACTCAGTGGCATACCGCCTGCTCAGAGGCGATCTGTGCCTGACGTATAAAGCCATGTCCAACCCAGAATTAATGGACATGCTGCACCTCAGAAAATCCAAATCCCATCGAGCTACGCGCTCGAGAGACTTGAACCTCAGCACTGAAATAAATAGGACATGCTGGAGGGACAGATTCATAACCCAGAGGCTCCCTTCACTCTGGAATAAAATCCCAGTCCAGGTTAGGCAGAGTCCCACATTGACTCTCTTCAAGAGGAATCTTGATGAGTGGATGGGAGATCATAGGTTTACCCCGGCTATCACTTCTGTGTCACTGTTAGACAGAGGCACAGTATACTAACCTCAAAAAAAGGCATAGCAAAATTAATTTAAAATGGGTGGCGAAAGCCAAACACACTCTGGCTAGGCTTATAAATGCCCTAGGGCAGATAGCCTAGTATGAACTTATGAACCTATGGTGACAAAATTATTGTTAGTCCTTCTGAATGATGTAGGATTCTAAATCTGACAAACATAATGATTAGCTTACTGTAGTAAATACTTGTTTTTTTTTTTATGTACACGTTGCTTTGAATATTTTCTGTAAACCAGTTGTTGACTGTTTACTTATTTTTGTAAATTATAATCTGTAGAACATGTGCAGCTTTTCTCCCTGGGCCTCCGCTACAAAAGGGCTACTTAGCTCAATCGGACAAACCCGGTCAACAAATGTAAAATAAATAAATAAGACAAGTAACAGAACTAGGAAATTGGGTACTGCACCACACTAATCAGTTCACCAGAACTGTACAGAAAAGATGGAGTTCACTTGTCACACCCAGGATCAAATTTATGTATAGGAAACGTTAAAGAACGAATTGCAAAGTTGGCAGATGTGCTAGGGGGGAAAATGGCATGCATCTTCCTGTGGTAGAAGGGCAGACTTGGAAAACTAAAACTGCAAAGGAGTTTCTTGGTCCTGGGAGGGGTTCAGTCTGGACAGTTTGCCCCTTCTCTGGATGGGCCACCCTGTGGTGTAGTGGGCAGACTGCAGGCCACAACCTGGGGTCCCGCAAGTGGCAGCTCGCAGGGGCGGCTCGTGGCATCGGGCTGCCAGACTGCAGCCCCCTCAAAATAAAAATTAGAAAAGAAAACAAAATTATATTTTTTTAAATTTCACGCATGTGCAGTAGTCCCGACTACTGTCGGTCTATGCACATGCTCAAGGCCGGTCTATGCACATGCTCAAGGCAGTCCCCATAGAGGGACACAAGGAGACGTCTGTGCACTTTTAAAGTGCACAGACTCGCTTAGATTATATGTCACGTCCGGACTGCAACAGAACAGTCTCATCATCAGGAGGGAGCTTTTACTTGGAATCTCGTCGGGAAGGAGCTTTGCTTGGGATCTCGCGGGTCTTTGTGAGTATTGCACGGGCAGGATTATATGTCACGTCTGGACTGCAACAGAACAGTCTCATCGTCAGGAGGGAGCTTTTACTTGGAATCTCGTCAGGAAGGAGCTTTGCTTGGGATCTCATGGGTCTTTGTGAGTATTGCACAGGCAGGATATGGTATGGAGAACAGACAGGTAAGTGTATGGTGCATTTTACTTTATGTGTTAGCTGGATATGTTGGTGCATTTTACTTTATGTGTTAGCTGGATATGTTGGTGTGTTTTACTTTATGTGTTAGCTGGATATGTTGGTGCATTTTACTTTATGTGTTAGCTGGATATGTTGGTGCATTTTACTTTATGTGTTAGCTGGATATGTTGGTGCGTTTTACTTTATGTGTTAGCTGGATATGTTGGTGCTTTTAAGAGAGAGAGAGAGTGAGAGTGTGTGTGTGTGTGTGTGTGTGTGTGTAAATGCCCCAGGTGCTCATGGTGGTGTGGTAGGGAATACCTCAGGCTTGAACCCTGTACCCTGTATGCAGGTGTTAAAGACTTGAGTTCCCTACCCACCACCATTTGTAAAAAAATTGCAGATTTTTGCCTCATATTTGATCTGATCTGTTCCTCATAATATCTGTGGTTTGTAAATCTTGCAATGCTTGATATTTGATGGTGTAGTAGTAGCATTGTTGCCTCACAGCTGCAGGTTTTCAGGTTTGATTCTTGGCTGGGGTTCCTTCTTTGTGGGGTCCGTATCTTCTCCCTGTGTTTGTGTGGGTTTGCTTTTGTGTCCTCCCATGTTACAAAGACATGTCTGCATTATTTCTTCCTGGGCCTCTGCTGAAAATTGTTTTTTTGTTCCAAGTCAGACTGTCCTGATTAACAAATGTTAAATAAAATTGACAGGCATTTGAATTTCAGACTTCAGGTTTCAGAATGCTTAATTCCTTGCAGATTTGATGGTGCAGTGGTAGTATTGTTGCCTCACAGCTATAGGTTTTCTGATTTGATTCTTGGTTGGGGTGGCTTCTGTGTGGAGTCTGCATCTCCTCCCTGTGTTTGTGTGGATTTGCTCTGGTGGCCTGCCATTTTACAAAGACGTGTCTGCAGTATTAATCCCTGCATCTCTGCTGAAAATTGTTTTTTTTCTGTCCGCAGTAAAATTGACAGGCATTTGAATTTCAGACTTCAGGTTTCTGAATGTTTAATTCCTTGCAGATTTGATGGTGCAGTGGTAGTATTGTTGCCTCACAGTAAAGGTTTTCTGGTTTGATTTTTGGTTGGGGTGGCTTCTGTGTGGAGTCTGCATCTCCTCCCTGTGTTTGTGTGGATTTGCTCTGGTGCCCTGCCATTTTACAAAGACGTGTCTGCAGTATTAATCCCTGCGTCTCTGCTGAAAATTGTTTTTGTTCTGTCCGCAGTAAAATTGACCGGCATTTGAATTTCAAACTTCATGTTCTTCAGAATACATAGTAGCACAACCTTTTTTTCTAGCAATTTTCTAAGTTTATAAGATGAATACTTTAAATTTGTCCCTATTTTTGGGACTGTATTCCCCCATTATTGGCTTCGTCCAGGTTTTTGTGCTAAGGTTGACAGCTATGGCAAGAACTGAATTCACTGAATATGTTTGAGGGCTGTATTCCCTCATTACTGGGTTTGTCCAGGTGTTTTGTACTAAGAGGTTGACAGCTATGGTGAGAACTGAATTCACTAAATGATAGCCATTTAAGTTTCAGTCTTCCTCTCTTTTACAAAGCAGCTGATGTGGCATAGTGGTATGTTACTCTGACTGTTTTTTGCTCAGGGACCTTGGCAGTAAAATATATGGTGGCAACACATTTTATTCTAGCAACTTTCCAAGATTATACAAGCAATGTTTAATGTGTCCCTGGTTTTTGGGCTTCTGACCCCCCCCCCAATACATTTTGGATTTTTCCAGTTTTCTTGAGCTGCGAAGTTGAGATGCAGTTGAGTATTGAGTAGATTTTACAAGGAGCTGAGAGCTGCAGGGGAATAGAAGTTTAATGCTTTGCCTAGTTAATACTATAGCACAACAGGTTGTGTACTTGCTTTTGATGCAGAAGGCTGTGGGTTCTACTCCCACAAGGGGTGGATGCTGCCGTACTGAGAATGTTCTCCTTGGTGAAGATACTAACTATGAGTTTGTTATCAGTTTACCATCCATTTCCTCTTGCAATATTATTACTAGCTTATCATTTTTTTAATGTTATATATAGGCAATTTATTCCTGAGGGGCAACAGACACTTTATTTTTCGATGAAACCATGAAATATAAAGGTGATTGCTAGCAGCAACCACTTCATTAGTTACAGATTTCTTTAATGTGGAATTATTTAGATGACTTACTTCAGAGATTGTGCATATTTACTGATAATGGACTGTAGAATTGTGCATATTTACTGATAAAGGTGCACTGTAGAATTGTGCATATTTACTGATAATGGTGGACTGTAGAATTGTGCATATTTACTAATAATGGTGGACTGTAGAATTGTGCATATTTACTAATAATGGTGGACTGTAGAATTGTGTATATTTACTAATAATGGTGGACTGTGGAAGTCTGAGTAGACTTTTTTATGATAAATGTTCTCAACTGGGCAGTTTTGCCATTATGGGTGCATATGGTTTGTTTCATTGCTTACTGGAAAAATGTTCAAAACAAATTTAAAACACCCTCTAACAAGTGTACTGTATTGTACAAGGAATATAATTTTAGTACAATGAGGAAGTTGTACCAAAGAGCACATGTATGTTTCATATGCAAGGGGCCTATGATTCGAAAACAGCCCAAAATTAATCTTTATCTGCCACTGGCAAAATGTATTTTCTTTGAATGTGGGTTTCAATGCTGTTTCAATGAATGTGAGTTTCAAGGGCAGAGAAGTTTTAATGCTAAGTTTTCATTGTGAGACTGCATTGCTTTGTTTAACAGATGACTTAATGTTTGTGCTGTAAAATACAAAATAAAACTTTCAAATGAAGTCCAACTCATCATAGAAGTAAAGCAGTAAGCACATTAGTGTTTATGGTAAATGGAGTGAAATAGCCAAGTAATGGTTCATTGGAATGGCTGCAGAGGCTCCATTCAACCATTATTTTGTCAGGGGAGGGCAGCAAACTCAGACAGGCCCAGCTGAACTATACCTCCCAACTGTCCAGATTTTCAAAGAATGAATAGATTTTTGCTTCTTATATTTGGTTTGTTGTTCATAAAATTTGTAGTTTTAATTCCTAAATGATTTGCCAGAAGTCACTAAATAATAAGTTTCAGACTTCATAACCTTCATAAAATGCATGTTAAAGTAAGAGCTGTTCTATCAACTGTCTCAATTTATACAAGAGCAATTTTAGTACTGTTTATATGTGCCCCAATATATTTGGCCTTGTTCAGATTTACTGCATTAACAGGTTGAGAGGTACATGCAAATAAATTGCTTTATAGAATTAGGCATAGCCAACCTCTCAACTGTCCCCAATTTTTGGCTCAAAATGTTGCTCTTCCCCTAATAATCCCTCCGCAAAATAGCAATTTTGGAAGAAAACATGGAGGGTTTACAATTAAGAAATAACTGTAATAATCAAAGTTACAGATTACTTGAAATGCATGTAGATTCTTTTATTTTGTCAGCTGCTCAAGGTAGCAGTACTAATATTAAAGTGTCCCTTCTTTGACAGGTAGCAGCTGTATTGTGTGTCTATTTTATATTTTTGCATCACATTTTTGGTCCATTTTTCATAAAATTGTCTTTTTTGGCAAATTAGTGACAAATCACTAAAGACTGAAGTTAGAAAATGACAGACATTTGAGTTTCAGATTTTATACCCTTCATAAAATTCATACTAATGCAAGACCTATTCTATTATCTTTCTAAGTTTATTAGAGCAATATTTAAAAATTGTCCTTATTGTTGGGCCTTTGTCCCACTTCTGTGTATGGCTTTGTCCAGATTTCTTGCTCTTGAGGTTGAGAGGTATGACAAATGTGTCAGGGCCATCACAGTCAGCCAGAGAGATTTCAAATTGTGACATGCTTGTTGCACCCACTCCCCATGTAGTGACTCTGGATGTGTCCAAGCAAGGCAAGGAGTAGTTGTATCTACCTTGGATGGGGAGGACACACTGCATAAGTACTACAGTGGCTTTTCATCTGTCCTTGATTTTGCAGAATGGTCTGGTTTCTGTCATATTTTTGTACTGTTGATTTATGCTTATTACTCAGATTTATGCTTATTTCTCAAAGTGCCTGTTGCTCTGTGTTTAAGTAGCAATGCTTTAATGACCATAAGGTAAGCTTGTCTGAAATCGTAAGATGCAAGTAAGCTTTAATAAGCATACTGTTAAAGAATTGCCAACATTGAAAGCCTCTCTGTTGTTGCCATGCAGAGAATACTTGACTAGATAATGTATAAGCCTTGGGTATTAAAGGACAGGATTCCATTATTTTAAAAAGCTCATTACACTTGTTGGAGACTTCCAGTCATCTCTACAGACTTTACCCGTAAACTAAACAGAATGCCAATCATGTGTGGTCCATAACCTGTACAGTAATCCTTTAAGCAATGTATCTTGAGCTTGTTTCTTGTTTGCTTTTCATTTTTTACTTTTATGATGTTTTCCCCATGAAACAAGTTGTCAGGCAGCAGGTCTTTTTGGATAAGAAACATTTTTACAAGTGGGGCATCACATAGATTTCTACTTTCAGCATGTTACTTGGTACTTTAATAAAGCTGAATATATTATAATTAGAACTGCAGTGCAAGGAGAAGTGGTTTGAGTTGAGTGCTTCTGGTTTTTCTTATACTTGATTTTGACTGGCATTCCAGTAATGTATTTAAAAAGTAATTTATTTTTTCATGCCTCACAGCCTTTTGTTTCCATCTAGATATTAAGTAAGCTGTCATGCAGCCAATGCATTGAAATATTTTTATTCTTCTACACTTATTTTTGTCTTGATTGGACTTTCATAATGATGGTTTGCCACCCAGGGCAGCGTATTTAATTAAAGTTTAGTTTTTTGTGGTTTTGTGCATAGCTCCTCCCCTTTATGGTTGACCACACCCCTTCCCTTTGACCCCACCCATCCAGCGTCTCCTGCAGCCCCCCTGTGATTTGAAGTCACCAGCCGCCACTGGCAGCTCCCCATCAGCCACTGGTATCTGAATGGTGACGGGACTGTCGGTGTTTGGTTGTAGACCCCTTCAACCATTGGTGCTGGCTGAACATTTACAGGGACTAAGGTGGCATATTATGGCATGGTTGATTGTATTTAACTTTCTTCCAAGTTCGGCCATTTGCGCACATGAGTATTCTTGTTTGGCACTGATTTGACTGACACTGACTTGTGATCTGGCACTGATTTGATTAGCATAATAAATACACGGCTGCGGCCATTCCTTTCAAGTGTGGCGTGTGATTTGCAACATAATGTGCATGCTTATTTTCATCCAAGGCAGTGTGAGTGCATCTCTGCGTCTTTTATATTGTTAGATGTGTTTTCTCTTGTAATATTTGTTGTTTCCATGATTAAACGAAATAAATATATTTTGAAGAAAAAAAAAATAGTGTTCTTGAAAGCAAAGGGAACAACTGGCCAGCGGCTGCAGGCAGAGTGGGGATAATGTACTATTCAAACTCTCTAACAATGCAGTTTTAATTAATTTTCGGAAACTAGTGGAGGCAAGTCTATCTTATACATATCATTTAAAGACTGAGAAACATTGTCAAAGGCTACAATACGGTTAATACACGTTTATTACATAGGCCTCAGCCTTCCAAGATGTGGAACATTACTTTTCACACCGTGGAACTGAGCAAAATGTGGAACATTTGCATGGAAGCTATTTCGCTTTTGCTGTTGTCAGTAATACATTCAATTAGAAAGCTCACAACATTGTTGATAATTGTTTCTTCATACTTAGTAAACGTTATAAAAGTCTAATAAAGTACTATGACTCAGTATTATGAACCCCGGCTGTAGGGTTATTAATTTGCGAACAAAAATTCTTAACAATAAATGTGAGGCAGACGAGACCCTTTTATTTTTCTCAATGAGTTTTTAAGACGATTATGTTAACGGAGAACATTTCTGATGTATACTTTACTCACTGCAGATTCTAATACTTGTTGGGATACATGCGCATTGGTACAATCACTGGACGTAAAATACAAACGCTTTGTAATAAACTCGGGTTTTTAAACGGAACTGTTAATCCCGAAAATTACGGGTAAACGAAGAATATGCACAATCGTACATGGAGAACCGAGCATCTTGCACCTTATTACTATTCCTTTGCAAAACAGAAAGAAAGGCAACTACATTACAAATAAACACTACTGCTGCTTCAGCTTAGCTTTACCAGAAATACCAAAACACTACTGTGTCAGTAAGCAATCGTTATATCCCCGCCTGCCCACAAGGTACTGGCTGAAAAGAAGGGCGAGACAAGTAGCGTATAATGAAGGCGTGTGCTGACTGGCTGTTTTGTTTCCGGGATTCCAGTCAGTATAGTGGTCTGGTCTTAACAACGTTCAGTGCAAGAAGGGGGGAAAAACTCTGTCTTGCGGTCAGCATGGCCCCCGGAACGGTGGTTACATTTAGCGAATGTCTCACAGAATGGGAAGAGTTGGAAAAGGATTACCAGCAGATTCAGGTAAAGGAGCAAACTACTGCCCCTTTGTATTTTGATGCCACTCTCTAGTTCCATGTCATTCACACCTCGTTTTGGAGGAGTCACAATTAAAGGGCTAATAGTTTTGTTACTTACTATGTTTTTTTCACATACTTTGTGTTATTTTCTGCTTTTCTTTGTTGTTTAACTTGTGACGGACATTTATAGTTGCATGCTTGCACGTGACTTGTGCCTCAAGTGTTAGATGTTGAGTGATGCTCTTCTTGCAGGTGAGTCCCGTGTGTTTTCACTGGTCAGACTGTTTCCTGAATGACCGCAGTTTTATTTTGTAGTGCTGTTTTCATTTACAATGCACATTAACAGATCCATTTGACAGAGGTGGCATAACTAGCCAAATCACCGTTTGTGTAGGAACATTATATTACTTACATTTCAACTGCCTTTGCAACGAATTTGGCTTTCGGGCCACTAATGTAATAACTGATCTCACACAGATTGTTTTGAGAGTGATGACTTGCTTTTGTTTGGGGACACATAGTCCCCTCAGGTTACTTATACTGACACAATGTATTTCTCTTTTGGGGCATAGTATTCTCGCCAACGCAGTTTGTCCGTAAGAACTAGGTAGCTGAGTGTGAGTGGTGGTGGCTTTGGGAAGCTTACAAATGGAATTTATGGAAATAACAGTTTGCCGATATGATCGCAGTGGAGTGCACAAACTTTTATCTGCTCTGTGGTTATGAGTAATAAAGCAAATTTGCGTATGTGTCGACTTTCACAATTTCAAGCGTAGTGCTGTGATATTGGGGTGGTGGATAAAATTGCATATTTTTGCCCACTGATTTTTTTTTCCTGAAAAAAAAATAACGCCATATTAAGGGTGAAAGTACTCTATCTATCTGAACAAAATGGGTCTGACCTTTAATCTTGTTTTCTTAAACATTGCCCCAGTTCTCCACATACTCCTCAACAGGCCCCGATTTTTAGTTAAATTTTATAAATTCAGTATTTCTTAATCCCTCCTAAAGCCCATAACTTTTGGAAAAAATGTGGCGAGTTACCCTTAATAAGTAAAGACAATAATTGAATTATAGGTTTCTTGCAATCTGAAAATGCTTATTCATTCACAATCTATTATTCTGTCAATGTCTCGGGTTAATACTGCTAATATTTTAAAGGGTTTCTGATCATTTCTGGCTTCATCCATGATTTTGTTTACATCTGTCTTGATTCAGTTGAGAGCTGTGTCTCCACCCCGTAGTGGTGTTCTCACTTTTCCTAATACTTCATTTGTAGACATCTGTATATTTACATCTGCCTTAAATTCCGTTAATCTTTGTTTGACTGTTTAATAGAATCTGTTAGGCACTATTATAACTGAACACAGAAGTATTGTACCATGTGTTTAGTTGTGCAGCGTAGTGACCTTTGCAGTATATTCTTAACCCAAGTTCCAGGCATAGGCCAGATGACTGAAGTATCCCTAAGCCTATTGATTTTATTGATGAGCTTTAACAGAAACAAGGAAAGGGTAAAACTGTCAAGTCCATAATGTTTTAAGTAATGGTAAAAGGCAACAGTAATTAAGAACAACTGGAAATTAAAATATTTTCCCTTTGGACATCTGACACTTTAAAAGGGTACAAAGCATATGCTGTAATCATGTAATATCAGGAAAAACCCAATAGAACAACATTCATTTATATAATAAAGCTGTATAGTCATATTCTGCTAGTAGCACATTTTGTCTATAATGCAGTGCTTACTCACATACAGAGCAGTAGTGCTGTTTTGTAGTATGTCAAACTTGTGTAAGTTTTACTTAACTGCTCCTGCACCTCCACTGTCTTATGTTTACAAGCTCATTGTAACATTTTAGCATCTTTATCTGTCCATAATCATTCTTTTCAGCATAAAACCTGATGGGTGCTGTGCTTCTTACTTGGTCTAAAATTTGTAAAACCCACTTCTTTCCTCTGCGGATTGCCATTAACTGTTAATATGTCATTCTTACAAGCTGTTGTTGTACTACTAATAGAAATTCTGTTCAGAGTGGATCACATTAGCTGTAGCAAGGAGTTTGATCCCAAGGGCAACACTAGCATTTGCCCATCCGCTGTCTAGAAGTCTGACAGTTTACAAGTTGTAATTAAGAGTCACAGTCGCAATCTCTTGATGACTTTTATAACCTGCCTGTCAAACAGCTCTGTTTTTGTAAAGGTAGTAGCTTTACAAAAGCAGAATAGTTTGATAAACAGTTTACAAGTTATCTGTAAGTGATCTCTTTCACTGAATGACCGCTTCTCACCCATCAGATTTTTTTAAGGCTTGTTGCACCTTGCACGTTGTCATCCATAGCAGTTGCCTTGTTTCCCCACCTTGGAGATGACAGTAGCAAGAAAGGCATCTGTTCAGTCCTGCCCTGTTACACTTCTTATGACTTACTGTACAAACAGTTGTCTTTATACCATAGCAATACTAGAGTATTTTACAGAAATTTGGACAAATATGTAGAAAATTGGTTACAGTGCTTTGTTTTGAAACCTAGGTAGTGTTTGCTAATCAGTTGTGTGCCTATTTTCCACCGTCTTAATACAGAGACCTATAAATTGTGGTTTTAAATTTATAAAATCAAACTTCTTAGATAAATAAACATGTTTGTTGTGAACTGAAACTAAAGATGTGTATGTTAAATACTGAAAGGATAATCTCTAAATATCGTAACATGTAACTACTTCACCAAGCTCTGTATACTGTCTAATGTCTCCTGCCTTTGTGTCTGACCATGTGAATTGTGTGCCTCTATTAGGGAGCACCATGAACCATTGTACATAATCACTTTGTTTTTATACTTTGTTTTATACTTTCAAATGTTATCTGTGTGATTTTGTTTATTTGGAGCTTTTCTCCCTGGGCCTCTGCTGAAAATGGACATATATCCAGTCGGACTATCCCAGTAAACAAATGTAAAATAAATAAAATGTTAAAAAAATGCTGCAAAATTATAATAGTTAATTTAAATCTAAAAAAGAAGACAATGACTTTTCTTCATTTTGTTTCTAAAATACAGTAAACTGTAGTTTTAATTTTCCCCTGAAAGATAACCAGTTTTCTGGCTGCACCTTTGATAATGGGATGTGATGAAAGTAAAAGAAATAATGGCTAACTGATGTCTATAATCTCATTGTTCTCGGGTGCATACACTGCTTAACACTGCTTTCCTGACAAGTCATATCAGTTATCCAGTAATACTGGTAATGAAACTATCTTGCGTTGCCAAATACAGCCTGCATTCGCCCCTTAGAGATAGCTACTTTCTTTGTGTACATCTGAAGTTAGACTGTGATGATGGGGTGTGTGTGTGTCTTTCGGCTTTTTCCCGGTTAGGGGTCACCACAGTGGAACTCTGGTCCACTAATGATTGGTAGTTGATTTTTACGTGCCGAGTTACCAACTATGACGCACAACCTTCAACGAAGGTACGCCCATTCACGCATGTCTCCATGCAGAAAACGCTCTAGCTGAGAATCGAACCGGACAGTGTCTTGCTGTGAGGCGACAACGCTACCGCAGCACCACCACCGGGGGTTAGACTGTGATGATGGTAATAGAAGTAATAGCCACTGTGTTTTATTTCATTTTATTTATCTCAGACGTGTAATACCATTCTCCCCAGAAAGCCATATTAATATTTAATGGTGTTTATGTAATTTTAACTTGCTTTCAAACAGTCCGCATTAAAAAAAATTGTAGCATTGGGTGTAATGGAGAACGCTGTACCCTATATAAGTCCATTTCCAGAATAGTGGTGATGTGGTTACAGAAACATGCAGAGTTGTCTGCTACACTAACCACCTTGGTGTTTATTAACCTCTCATGGTCAGGTGGGACAGACGGACTGACAGGCTAACATAAAAAATACCAGGCAAACTCCTAGCAGCTTCATGCCCTAGTTGAATCATTCACTTTCATTTTCAGCTGTTTTAACCAAGTGCTTCATACTTCCCAACCATGTGGATCAGAAGTATGACCCCCACATGCATTAATCACCCTCTTGGCAATTATTACTGCTGCACACCTGCCAAAAGGAATTTAAAGATGTGTCCCATGTGGTTTCTCTTTTCAAATGGCAGTCTTTCGCAAACAAGGAAATCACAGAACCCAGTGGGTGCTGCATTTGTCATGCAGTGAAATGACACTGTGCGATGACAATAGTGTGATTAATTCCTTGTGTTTGTATTGTACGTAGGCTTTTGTGGGCTTTCCCACTTTTATATGAATTACACATGCAAAAGTCAGTCCCACTGTTTTATACTGGCATTCTATCTAAGGTTGTGTTCTCTGCATTAAGCCAGAATAGGCACCCATTGGACTGAATGAAAATCGGTACCAGAAATTTTTTTTTCCTTTAAGCCAGAAAACTCGGAATTTATGTTGTCATTCACAGATGTTATTTCAGCCATCACAGGTGATCAATACATGTTGTAATGCAAAGGACAGGATGTGTAACCCAGCCACCCAGAAGAGTTGATTTGGTTTTAGTTAATTGCAATTTTGCATGTATAGTCTGCCCGTTATTCCTCTTAATTGAGAATCTACAATTCCATGATTCCTCTTAATTGAGAATCTACAATTCCATGATTTCCTCAACTACTAATACTGTTATGAGTACTATTAATATCCCAGTTTCTTTATAGAAGCATATTGTTGGTCAGTGGATAGGAACTTGTTAAGGAGGTAACAGTTAAAGGCAGCTATGCATGGAACCTACATTTTATGGGAAATTCACCTGTCATGAATAGAGGGGAAATATCCATTTTAAAAGCACTGATAGTGGGTAGCAGATGGAATATGTTACATTGAGTAGGCTTGCATTCCTTAAGCTGTAGTTGTAGGTTTTATAACTTCTGTTAGAAATGTACAAGGAATATAACCTCATTTTGTTTTGAAATTTGCAATAGTTGATGATGTAGTCTATATGATCTATTTGCTGTGAGTCTCAAAAAGAATTTAGAATTGGACTGAGTGAAGTAAAAGTTTGGCCAAATGCTGTTTTACAAGAAGTTGACGTAGTTATTAGATTACACAACTGAGGTGTACATCAAAGAAATCTAGCAATTGGTAACTGTTACCGGCAAACTAAAACGAATAATAAAAACACTTTATTCCAAACACCAAAGCATTAAATACCTTTTGTCTCACATCTTCAGAGATTTCATTAGAATTGAAAGTGCTGTGCTTTACAAAGATATATACTGTAAATGTGACTTTCAAAGACTGGTAAATACTAGACTGAAACACTGAGAACATTTTTCACTGTTAAAATATAGTGCAAAAGTTGTCTAAACTATTTTAATGTGGTTTTAACATATGTTTCAGTAAAATGCTCTCCTGCAATGTCCTATATGTAATGCACCTAAAGTCAGTGTTGCTAAACCATCTAAAATAAAGATATTATGTAAATATTTTAAAACCATTTATAAGGAAGAAAGCAATCGTAATAACTGATTTTTTTTGTTTCAGCAATCCTAAGAATACTCATTAATAATAACCTGGTCATTCAAACATGAAGAGAGTGATTTGCAATGTAGTGTAAGCAGCCAATCTGCTAGTAAAATCATCCCATCTCACATCGTGATCCAGTTGTTCAGTTACATAAAACAATTTTTTATACTGCAAACAACTTAGGTTATGCACATACAGAGCACTGGTTTCTATTTCAGTATGAATGGCATGCAAGTTCTCGTAGATGCACTGTGACAATCTTTTATAAAGGTAGAAAAGCTTCCTTGTATAAAAGCTGTCACAGCCACTGCATCTAAACATTCACCATTCCCTTACTGTTACGATTAATCCTTTCAGAAGCACCAAATGTTCTCTGTCTTGGTCTCTTAACAACAAATAAGAAGTGGTATGTATGGTCCTACAATAACAGCATTCATGAGAGGGTAGGTTCGTTTAGCCCTTTGTGTACCGCTAGGTTCTGCAACCAGAGTTTGAGGTCCAAACTTCTCTTGTTCTCAAATTTGGAATAAATGCTGTACACTTTAGTCAAACCTTCATTGCCAAGATTTCCATTGGTCACAAATTAAATGTTATAATTTTATTTGGTATTATATGTTAAAAGCATGACTGAATTTAGGGCCAATTTTATAATTCCAACTGCTTAAATTAATATTATGTACGTTTCATAGAATGGGAAAATAAAGTACCTGCTGGAAATAACCTGCTGAGCAGTTAACTACTTTTTCACTGTTGTAGTGTCTTTCGATAAACAGTTCTTTAACTTTATCAAGTCGTACTGAAAAAAGTGTTGTTCTCAGAAGTCAGTCTGGATAGTCTAACAAAGTGTTCCTTAAAGACATAATTTTTAACATACATTGTTTGGGTGGTAGTTAGAGCAATGCAGGGAAAATTTAGCAAATATTGGTTTCCTGTGAATCTTAGAAGATCTATTATTAACTAGTGTCATTCCATTTTAAAGTAACATCCAAGTAATTTGTAACATTGTTTGAAGTAACTGAGGTAAATGTTAGAAAGCGGTGCTACCATTAGGGCAATCCTTAAACAATTGGAAGTCCTGCATGGAACTTGCCCATATAAAAATAAATCATCATCAAGTTGTCTATAAAGCCTGTATGCATTTTAACATTAACGGTTCCTTTTTATTATTTATTTATTGGCATTTGTTTACTGGGAAAATCTGACTGAGTAGTGCCCTTTTTCAAAGGGGGCCTGGAGAGAAACACCCCATTATACAGACATCACGGGCATCTTTTGCATTGTTTCTTCTTTTCCAATTGGTGCAATATCATTAGTATGCATAGACTGTTAAGGTTTTACATACGAATATTTATTACTATAAAGACTTTTTCAAAATCTAGGACATGGGATGATAAGAGGTTAGAGCAGCCCAAAGAAAGGGAAGGGTATGTGCAAGGAAAATAAAGGAAATGAGATGATTGGGGAGGGGGTATAGTTGTAATAACAGTTCATTAAGTTTTGTGCAGCAGAGAGTTATGGCACAAATTCCTTTAACTATATTAGTACCAGTTTAACCAGGGGCAGTGCAGGTTCAGAGTCCTATATCATGTATTGCTTTAGCTGGCATGTAAAGTCTTTCAGGTTGCAGACTGTCCTTAAGTGGAATGGAACTGTATTCCAACTATGACCGGTGCAGTATGAATACAGGGAGTATCCTGTGTCGTTAGGTTTAGGTATGGAAAGTAATGATTTATCAGTGGAGCATAGAGATCTTTTAGTGTAAATGACAGAGTGAAGAGGTGGGAATTTTTCAGGGTTGTGCAGTACTTTGAAGGTTGTAATTGAGCAGAATAGCGAATTCTTTAAAACTAAAGTGGCTTGAACTAAAAGAAAGACAATGATGTGCTTTATATTGTTGAATGGTTGCAGGTTTGGATACTTTATAGTAGCAGTGTTGAAGGTTGGCTGATAGGAGTTGAGAATGGTTAGGACAGAAGAGGCATATAACAGGGTGGGGAGTGGAAATAAATGGCTATGCTTTGTCTAGCAGAGTCAGTAAAGTTATGTTTTAATCTATAGATACGCTCCAGCATTTGGTGTGTCTTTATGGCTTGATGAAGATGGAGATCAAATTTCAAGTGGTAATCTATAATCACACCTAGTAGTTTGCTGTGGGGGTACCAGTTCTGTATTGGTGTTATTGAATGACAGTATATTAAAGGCAGTTTTTTTGGGAGGAGAGAGAGTTGGGGTGAACAGTAATAGTTATTTTTTTTTATTCAAGAGGAGTTGTGAAATGTAAAAACAAGCTTCTGTGGAGAAGGATTTTTGGGTGAGTGTTTGGAGCATGTGTAATCACACTTTGAACATCTGAGGAAGTTCTTAATAGATTCAAAGAAAAAAAGTGCTTACATTGTTTTGAATTGTGATCTTATTGTTTCCATTAAAACAGAGTGTGCATGCTAATTGCTGTCATCATTTTGCATTAGATTCAAAAATAGGGCTGAGGTTAGAAGACCTGAATTTCTATTGTGATGTATTATATCTGTGAACCTTAGAAAGGCAGTGGTTGTGCTGCGAGTCTGAAACTGTGCTTTGAGGGTGAGAGGAGGTAATTATATGTAGTACGTTGAGAGTGAATTACATATTCCCAAGATTTTGAATGTGTGAAAGAATTTCTGTTCTATAGTTTGTGAGCTTGGTTGATGAGCTGTCTTTATGGAGGAGTATTACATAGGATTTTTCCATAAGGTGAGGGCATATTGTTCTTGGTTAGAGCAGTTTGTTAGCCTTGTATATCATGTCTCAATTCTGTCTGCAGTGAGTTTAAGGTATTCAGATGGAAGCTGATCAGGAGCAGTTGTCATATTGGGAACACAGGTATTTTTTAATTGTAAACATTGGCACTGGAGTGAGTATGAAGGTCTGTTGTGGGCTCGTTGATTGGGGTGGGATGGCTGGATTTGTAGTAATATTGTTTTGTAGGAGGGGTTATTGTATTTATAAAATGTGATTTAACTGTGAAGCAGTGGTTTGGGAGTTACTGGTTGGGGATAGGCTGGGTTGGGTTGGTTTGTTTGCAGGACTGATCAATGTATTTATGGATTTCCAGAATTTGTTTTGGATTTTTTTAATGAAATTTGGGTGCTGCTATAATATTTGTTGTTGCTATGGTTCTTTAACTGCCTTATGTTATTGTAGCGATATTTGAGATTTGGATTGTAGCCATAACTTCCAGGTGTTATCTCTAAGTTGCTTTGATTTTAGTTATCCGAGGGGGTGGTTTGTTTTTAACTCTGTTTCTTAATAGTGCTTGCTCTGCTAGGATATTCTCCAAGTGGAAGAGCTTTAAGTGGAGCCCAGATGACCTGGAGCAGGCTGGAAGTAAAAGTGTGTTTATTGAAGTTGCTGAGGTGTCTGTGATGTAGTAATGAACCATGTGGGAATTCTTTAGGGTGTTTGATTTTTTTTTTAATTTCTCCTAAACTTTTGGGTTTCTAATACTAGGATGGGAATTCACCCCATTCCTAAGTCAACGTATGATTAAAATTCATGAAATCAGTATTGTTTTCAGTCTTTAATGTTAGCCAAAAGTGCTCATCACAACATCCCCACTGTGCCCAGAATTGACTCCTCCGCAAATTACATGTGTTGTTAGCATATTTAAATATGACTGTAAATTCTTTTTTTTATGAGACCCTTTCCTCCTACTACCATTGGAACTGTCTTGGTATCCTTCTTCCACACTGACCTTGTTTCTGCCTGAAAATCCTGGTATTTTATAACTTTTTGGGTTTTTCTGTACATAAGACACTGTAATCAATGGGTGTAGCAATTTCAGTGATCAATGCTACTTTTGTCTTCTTTTCCTGGGCTATTAAATCTGTTTTTCTCACATCTGTTTTTTTTTTTTTAAGCTGTTGGCACTGGGTGATCCCATGTGATGTAAACTTCATCATTTTTATAATGCTTTGGATTTCAGGTTTCCAACACTTCTCAGCTACTTCGATATTATAATGTTTACACAATCCTCAATGCAGCAGTCTTGCCACAATACTACACTTTTAGTATACAGTCCTTCTGCCATTAGTGTATTACACTTGGCAACAAGATGTGCAACTTTTTCCAATTCTGTTTTACAAAACGTGCATTTGTCTGTTTCTTCAACATGTTCATTGGCCTTTATAAACTAACGTGTACATAGTCCGCTATCCTGGGATGCCAGTATTAACCTTTCATCTTTTGATTTTAAAATTCCCCTCTCCTTAACCATTCCTCTGTTAAATAATGATTGACATGAGGTTGTTCCAGGAATTTTTTTGTATTTTCACTGTATATAAAACTGTATTTATGCATTTTCCACATTTCTTGCCTTCTAATCTGGTCCTTCACCTTGTTTTGCACCTTGGGTTGCGCCTGATTTTTATCTACTTCTGGTTTGAGTTCCAGTCCCGCTGGACACAGATATGCTTCTGATAAACTAAGCAGGGAAGTCAGCTTAGACTTGTTCTCCTCGTGTTTTCAAACGTTCTATATGTTTGGATCTTGTGAGACCTATAAGTATGTATGCAGTCTTATGATTGCAGATCTATACATTTAATTAATTTTGAGGCGGCCCATACCACCTTCAGAGCAGGGAATATATAATCTTGGTATACACTGATTTTTCTAAATCATTTGATAAGCATGAGGCATTTTTCTTGTCTTCCTGTCCAACTGATCAATACCTTTTGGGGGTAGTCAATCTCCCCAAACTTTGTTAGAACAGGAAGAGTAAATTGGTTTATAGCTTGGACTTTGTTCCTAGATGTAAGAGCTGTTTCCAATATTCATTTTAGTCTTCTAAAATATTCCTTACTAAGTTTTATTCACATTTGTCCATGTTTTATTGTTGATCCTTCAATTCCCAAATATTTATATTCTCCCTCTTGCTTAAGTTCTTTTATATCCCATTCCCGTCCAAAACTGATTTTTCTTGGTGCTGCAGCTTTCCTGCTTTAAAGGTTGCTTTTGCACATTATCTAGACCAAATGCTATTCTTAAATAAACTGAGAAAATTTAGACCATTTGCACTTGTGCTTTCAGTTCCACATCTGATGAACTATAGAGTTTTAAATCATCAACCGAGAAGCTAAATCTTTACACTTTGTCTCCCAGAAAACAGCCATGACCTAAACTACAATCTATTATGTAGAATAGCTTAATGGGTTAAGATCAAGACAAAAGAACAGTAGTGACGGTCACCCTGGAATATCCCCCTTTGAATTTTTATCCCTGGGATAATAATTCGTCTTCTATCATGGCTTGGCTACTTAGTGGTTTGCCACTGTTTCATGGTCACTGTAATGTAATCCATCAATGTAGGTTGGGTGTATCTTCTACATTTGTAAGCACTCTTTTATCCATGAATGTAGGATTCCAGCCAATGCTTTTTTGTAGGCAGTTCTCCATTACGACTTTATTTAACAACAAATAATCTTTGCTCTGCCTGGTTTTCTTTTGTTACCCTTCTGTTCTATTGCTACAATTGAGTTTTCCTATAAATGACTAATAAACTCTGCTGGCATCAAATCCAGTGTATAGTTATACATCGTTGGAAGGCAAGTTGCTGGTCTGTGTTTTTTTTTTTTTTTTTTTTTTTTTTTTTTTTAGAATATCTTGCAGGTTCACTCTTGAGGATAAGTATCACTTTTCCTGTTAACCAGGTTGGCATTTGTTCGGGATGCTTATAAATAGTTCTTACTCAGGGCTAAATCTTCATGTAAAGACATTTAATACTTTTAATCAGAAATTAGGTACTGCATCTTGGCCTGGAGTTTTCAATTAGTAGCTTTTCTTAATTTTGTTTCAATTTCTATGGCCATTACTTCATCCGATTTCATATCATGTACACTTGAATTTCTTATTCATTCCTTTACTTCTTCTATCTATTCAATATCCTTGTTATGTTCCACAGGCTCTTCAAAGATATTTCTCCAAACTGTGTCTATTTCTTCTTTCTTTGGTGTTTCTATTCCTTTTTCCTTGTTTCCCAATTCTCTGTAAAACTTTTTTGGGTCATCAATAACTGGCTTAATTTACCTGCCTACCATCCAAGATTTTCTGCCTGTGCTGATATCTTTATTTTATTATTTGCAGTAGTGTACGATAGATCCTGGTTTGTGCTTATATTGTGCATTGCTTTTATCATGTCTGTCTTTCTGACAATTTGTGTTTATCTGTTCCCTCTTCTGTACTCTAGCAGACACTTCTTCTCATCTTAAATGCTTAGTTTTCTCTGTTCAGTGGTTCCATGAGGCCATTTGATTTCTCCCCTTCCTTTCAATTACTGCCCTGTGTTTTTGTGGTAAGACTTTATCTGTTACCAAGTTAGCTGCACAGTAATGTATCCTATTTACTTCTGCTATACTGCATGAATTTCTATTAACCATCTTGATTACTGCGTTCATTTGTTTTGTCAGAATTCTAACATTTTGGGTCTTATTGACTTTCTGTAGTCTTTCTTTAATTGATCCTAATGTGTCTGTCAGTCTTTATTAAAACGAGCAATTCTTCCATTACATCATTCCCTTCTGAACTAAGGGCACAGTCTCAGTTTCCTGTGGGCATTCTATAAAAGTTCCAGAAAATCTTCCTGTGCCATATTCGCTTCAGCCTGTATCCTCCGTTGCTCTTTCACATGGGAACTCACTGGCCTGTCATACCACAACATTTACTGCTTCAGAGCTGCCAGTTTACTGTTCCTTCCCTTGCTGTGCAACTTCAGCTGAACGTTTATACTTGTTTCCTACTGAAGACTCCAAAGCATCTTCATATGGCAAAAGATCAGATGCTTCCTGCACCACTGTTTTTTCCTTAATTTGGGGATTCATTATTGTATCATGCTCTGATGTTATCGGAGATAGATTTTCTACACTAAATCCTTCACTTCACAGATATTCAGTAACATCTGCTTCTATTTTTTAACTTCTGCTTTACTAATCTTCTGTTCTGTGTTCCCCCTTTGTGATCTTTTTTTTTTTTTTTTTCCAAAATGTTTTTATTCATTTTAAAACACAATAACTTAACAGTATAGTAACAAGAAAACACAAACTTCTCTAACAGATTAGACAATTTTGTCCAAGGAATTAAGTGATGAGTTGTCTTGTTAGTCATTGCTTTTATAGTAGCAATCTCATTCTTACAAATGTATTTCACAAGATGAATAAACTCCACTTTAAAGACAGGAGTAGATTGGGATTTCCAATTTTAGTAACATTTTTCCTTGCTATAGAGAGGATAGACTGTAGTAAAAATGTTTGGTTTTTAGGAATGACTTCAGGAACTTTGAAAAAGATAAGGGGGTTAGAATTTGTACAGTTGTCATTCCATAGAGCTTACAAATATGTTTAAAGTCTAACCAAAATGGGGAAATTATTTTGCAAATTAACAACCACATGTATCTGGTCAGCATCAGGGTGTCCACATCTCCAGCATTTCATTTCATCTTTCTTGGACGTTATTGCTAGTCTGTGTGGGGGTGAAAAAAACATTTTATGTAAAAATTTCCATGTGTATACATGCCAGAACAGGGAAGATATAGATTCCTTCACCGACTGCAAACAGTTTTTTTCTTTTTTTCTGAAAATATTTGTCTATTAACTTCAGTTGAATAATTCCAAAAAGAAACATCATCATTCTCTTTCAGCTTTTCCCGTTAGGGGTCGCCACAGTGGATCATCTCTTTCCATTTCTTCCTATCCTCTGCATCTTGCTCTGTCACACCAACCACCTGCATGTCCTCTCTCATCACATCCATAAACCTTATCTTAGGCCTTCCTCTATTCCTCTTACCTCTTACCTGGCAGCTCCATCCTTGGCATCTTTTTCCCAATATACCCATCATCCATCCCCAGCACATGTCCAAACCAACGCAATCTCGTCTCTCTTGCTTTGTCTCCAAACTGTCCAATATGAGCTGACCCTCTAATATACTGATTCCTAATCCTATCCATCCTAGTCACACTGAGTGCAAATCTTAACATGTTTAACTCGGCCACATCCAGCTCTGACTCCTGCCTTTTTGTCAATGCCACTGTCTCCAACCCATATAACATAGCTGGTCTCACTACCCTCTTGTAGACCTTCCCTTTCACACTTACTGGTACCCGTCTGTCACAAATCACTCCTGACACTCTTCTCCACCCATTCCACCCTGCCTGTACTCTCTTCTTCACCTCTCTTCCACATTCACCATTACTCTGAACTGTTGATCCCAAGTACTTAAACTCATCCACCTTTACCAACTCTACTCCCTGCATCCTCACCATTCCTCTACCCTCCCTCTCATTTACACACATATATTCTGTCTTAGCCCTGCTGACCTTCATTCCTCTGCTCTCTAGAGCATATCTCCACCTCTCCAGAGTCTCCTCAACCTGATTCCTACTCTCACTACAGATCACAATGTCATCTGCAAACATCATAGTCCACAGGGCCTCCTGTCTGATCTCATCTGTCAACCTGTCCATCACCACTGCAAATAAGAAAGGACTCGGAGCTGATCCTTGATGTAATTCCACCTCCACCTTAAACGGATCTGTCACTCCCACTGCAGTCCTCACCACTGTCACACTACCCTCGTACATATCCTGTACCACTCTTATGTACTTCTCTGCCACTCCCGACTTCCTCATACAATACCACAACTCTTCTCTAGACACCCTGTCATATGCTTTCTCCAAGTCTACAAAGACACAATGCAACTCCTTCTGACCTTCTCTGTATTTCTCCAACAACACTCTCAGAGCAAACATTGCATCTGTAGTGCTCTTTCCTGGCATGAAACCATACTGCTGATCACTAATCATCACCTCCCTTCTTAACCTTGCTTCCACTACTCTTTCCCATAACTTCAAGCTGTGACTAATCAGTTTTATCCCTCTGTAGTTACTGCAGCTCTGCACATCACCCTTATTCTTAAAGATAGGTACCAAAACACTTTTTCTCCACTCCTCAGGCATCCTCTGACTTTCCAAAATTTCATTAAACAATCTAGTTAGAAATTCCACTGCCATTTCTCCTAAGCACCTCCATACTTCCATTGGTATATCATCTGGGCCAACAGCCTTTCCATTCTTCATCCTCTTCATAGCTGCCCTTACTTCCTCCTTGCTAATCTGTTTCACTTCCTGATTCACTATCCCCACATCTTCCAACCTTCTCTCTCATTCTCTTCATTCATCAGCCTCTCAAAATACTCTTTCCATCTATTCAACACACTCTCCTCTCTTGTGAGTACCTTTCCCTCACTGTCCTTTATCACCCTTATTTGCTGCACATCTTTCCCAACTCTGTCTAGCTAATCGGTACAGGTCCTTTTCTCCCTCTTTAGTGTCCAATCTCTCATACAACTCTCCATATGCCTTATCCTTAGCTTTCGCCACCTCTCTCTTTGCTATTGTTGAGATCCAAGATTTAAAAGTTACTCTTATTGTATGCATCTAATGAGGGTACGAGCTTGGTATGTATAAAACCCTTACAAGTTTGGGTGTCCAGCCAATTGCTATTTTTCAAACTATATCTGCTGATCAAATAGTCTGCATAACTTATTTTATTAGCTGAGAGAAATTGATTCCAATATAATGGGTCACTCTTCTTAAAGTGTAACATTTTCTGAGTATCAAAAGATATCAAGCATTCATTTGTGTAAGCAATAGGAAACATAATTAATAATAAATTCTTATCTACTTGATTAGAAAACATAAGTGTGATCTTATTTTGGGTATAGTGAACATTTTCACATCTTGATACCTTTCCCTGTATTTCCCTTCTGATATCTTTGGAGCTGCTGCTTTTTTTTTTGTATTAATTAATTTTGGCTTTATGCTTTATATAAATATTGCACCATATCTGATCTCTCGTTCATTCTCTTGTCGATATTTCTTTTTTGTACCTGTCAAAAATTTCTAGATTTTGCTCTTTATATTTTCGCACTTCCTCAGTTGCTTCTTTTTCCAAATTGCCCAAGTTTTCTTGATCTGTATAATGTTTTTCATGAATCTGTTGTATTCATGCACACACATTTGTATTTGAAGCTTTTGACAGTTTTTCTTGTGCAAGTATTTTTCTTTTCTGTAATTTCTCTCGTAATCTTTTTGTATATCTTCTGTCTGGAAATTCTGGGCTTGTTGTATAATAGTAACGGTATATAATTCCTTATCTTAAATAGTCCACTCTCATCTTTAAGGATGTTTTTGACCAGTCAGTTATTGCGATTTCTGCGGACTAATACTTACTTTTACAATGGGGCGGGGGGGGGGGGGGGTCTTCCCATCTGAACCTGGCCTAAACCCATTTTTTGGAATGTTTTCATTTCTTGAGGATTCTGCATTGTCATTTTTTTCCAGTCCTGGCATCAGTGCACCTACCAGGATTAGGCAGTGTTTTATCCGATGATTTGTGCACCCAGCTGTCTGTTTTGTAACTACTACTTCTGGCCAATGAATAAAAGTTATATCAAACGGCTAATACTCTGTTAACAATCAAATTTTAATATTACAGAATGTGCTTATATTAAAAATTAAAAAAAAAATCGAATGTCCATAGTTGGCAAACAGAGAGAACCGCAACAAGCTACTAACTTGCTGGTAACTTGGCTATAACAAAACCTCCCCTTTCCCCAATTTAGTGCTACCTCTGAGTTGGTATATATAATTAGAGATGTGGGGAGTGCAGCCCCCCCATGTAGAGGGGTGTGGGGGCACAGCCCTCCCACATAAGTAGTAATCATTGAATACCAGATACTACTTATGTGGGGGGCTGCATACCCCACACCCACTAATTATAGATACCCACTGTGAGGTCACACTAAATTGTGGAAAGGGCAAGGCTTTGTTATAAGTAAGTAGTACATTGTGGTTCCTCTGTGTTGGGCCACGTGTGTTTGGTAATATTAAAGTTCGATGGTTAATGTTAGAGTATTAGCCATTTGATGTAACTTTTATTCAATGGCCAAACATAGACCTACAAAATACAGTCTATATATCAGTGTCGTTTTGGTGAGATTTTGTGAAAACAGGGTCCACCTTGTAATGGTACTCATTAAGACTTGAAGGCAAATTCAGTTCCAGCAATACTACTCTCCTTTTGCTTGCTGATTTTTTTATAATCTCTTCATTTGGAGATCATGTAGTTTAGCTGATGATCATGTGGGCAATGGGATAATCTGCCACTTGTGGCAACATTGTTTGGGGTTGATGTTAGAATCTAATCTAGGATGCTGGATTCTTTAGATATGGCCTTGTTAATGCTAGCTGGAGTATTGATCAATGGAAAGAAGCTGTATAGCCAAATTGAATTTGTTGGGTTTTCTGGGTCTGTCTTTTTGCCAGTCTGTTAATCTTAACTAGTAAGATGGTTTCTAGTCTTATGGTGGCCATGATCCAGGAGAGGATCTCTTCAGGATGGAAATGTTTTTATGAAGTGGTATGTATAGACCTACGATGGCTAGAGATTTAGGAGTTTGAGGGGTGAGATGAAAAGTTCTTCATTTTTGAAAGGTGGTATAGTGTCATGGTAAATGGAGAACTGTAAAACATTTTTGTAGAAAATAGCAACTCCACCTGTTCTTTTGTTTGTTCAATCTATTCTGAGTATATTCTAACTTGGCAATATTTCTGTATCTTTGGGAATTGGCTTTAACCAGGTACTGTGCCTATGAAGAGGTCAGGGAAGTACTGGGCTATACAGGTAGGAACTTTAGTGGATTTGTTATAGAGACCTCTTGGGTTACTACTTAGTATTTTAAGTCCTGGGTGATTGGAGAGGTATCCTGTTGCTGTTTTGGGATGTGTGGGGGCTGGTTTGGTGGCATCTGGGGTTAGATGTCAGTCCAGGATTGGGATGTATAGTCCTTCCCAGTATTAGAGACACTTATATTTGGGCCTGAGTTTACAGTTGATTTTGAAAAATGGTGGCGCATGTGATGCTTGCTTATATTTCAGGTTGCTAATATAATTAATGTTAAATAGGCTGGTGGAGACATTAGAGAAATGTGTTGTCGTATTCTTGTTTAAGTATTGTATGGTAGATGTTTGTAAGTAACCGAGAGAGAGAGACTTGTGATAGCTGGTTGAAAGTGTGACCATGGTGGGAAATGCTAGTGATACATGAAGTAGTGGCATATTTGGGATTTAGAAGGCTGTATGGATATGTGATGGTGAGTGATGGGAGGAGTGTGGAGGGATACAGTTACAGGTAGTAGATTACAAAGAGGGGTAGGCTTGATATCTGTAGGGAATTATTGATATGAATGAGAATAAATGTATATGGTGAGGAGTCTTTTTAAGTGTGGAATAGGTGTAAGAAGTTTGCTAATTTAATTGTATATGGATACAGAGGGATTGAGAGTAAAGGAGTGTAATTGGTATAGAAAGATAAGGAAAAGGTTGAGAGAGACAGAGAAAGAAATGAGACAAGAATATTAATCTGATTGTAGTGTGTGAGAGAAGATTGCATTGATGAAAGGAAGAGGCAGTTTTGCTCAGGAGTGACCTAGAGGTAGAGTTGTTTTAAGGTCTGAGTAGGAGAGGAAATAATGGAAAGCAGTATGGGAAGGAGAATAGCAGTTGGGAATGATACTAAAATATTACAGTAAATAATTTAACCAGCACCTGTGGGAATTAGTAGATGACAGTTAAGTGTATGCTCTGGTTGCTTGAGATACGCTTATGATTTTTGATTGGCTCGTATATATGAGCCAATCAAACAATCCAGAGGGGAGCCTGTTCTTTTCAATGCAGAACAGCCTGTTCTGCATTGAGCAGAAGAGGCTCCACTTTGTAATTTTTGATTTGGCTTGTATGCTGGTATATGAGCCAAATAAAAAATCGCAAAGTGGAGCCTCTTCTCCTCCATGCAGAACTGCGGGCTGCTCTACATTGAGTAGAAGGGGTTCTGCTTTGTGATTTTTTTTTTGAGTGGCTCGTATGAGCCAATCAAATGCCAGTTGCATAAGAGTGCCGGTTGCATGAGTCCCAGATAATGGGGCTTTTAGTGTAGATGGAAATAGGGAAGAGGAGAATAGAAACTGAAGCATTTCTTTGATGGTGGTAAAGTTTTTGGGAAGATATAGGGAGTGGGTGTTGCAAGGGATAGGTGTATGTGGGAAGTATAATGGTAAAGTTAGATGGGCTGAGTGGGAATTGGGGGTAGGGTAGCGAGCTTCCTCACCTTAGGCCATTTATTACAGAGAGTATTAATGATACTCGGCAGTTAGCAAAGAGATACAAAGTAGAACAGGTTTTCTTACATTTACTGAATATACACAAAAAGAAGCAACTGGCTTACACAGTGTGATTTAATGGTCAAGTGACAGGACAGTGGCTAATTTTGGTAAGTTGTCCTTGGCGTACAAGGACTACTGCTTTTTGGGGGGAATGTTGCAGCCACTTTTCCAACACAGGGAAGGCCCATATTTGACTAAGTTTATTATATAGCAAAACTCTTCATATTAAACATGCGTATGTTGCACAGTGACAAAATTCTGTGTGGAAACGTATGCACCACCATCACAGTCACTTCCCACTGCACTAAATTAAAGTGGAATAAACTGGGACTGTAACTATTCCCATCATAATACATTTGTTACAACACCTTATTTTCAAAAACAAAAATGGTTCTTCAAAATTAACTCCAAAAGAATGCTTATAAGTTTGATTTCCTGAGAAGAAAGGCAATCCGTTTCTGAGCAGATCCAGTCCATCTCTGAGAAGCACAAGTGTACAGTGATAGTGTCCACCATGGCTATGTAAAACCTTGATTTTTTAAGTCTAACTCGAACGTGGCTACCTTTTCCAGGAATTACCAGGAGTGTTGATGGCATAGAGTGCATTAATTCCTCACAGCTCAAATGGTGTAGTGGTACATTGCTCTGACTATGGTGATTTAACTTGCATCAGCAAACAATGCAAGAAGCTCTATTTTGGTGCCCTTAATCTACAACAGTTGGGTGAATGGTGAGTGTTTGTTATTTTTATGAATATTGGGGATCTCATAAAATATACCCTTACATAGGATGTGGCACATTAGGGTTCAGGCGCCTAGGCAGCGAGACATTTTCCCTGCGATACATTTTGGCTGGGGACACATGGCTGAAGTGACATTCAGCTGCAGAGAAATATGGCTGTTTGCAAATTCCCTGTGGGCAAAGAGAAGAATGTGTTGTCATACCTACAACTTCAATAACCAAATTCACAGGGGGAAAACAAACAGCCATATTTCTCTGCAGCTGAATGTCACTTCCGCCATGTGTCCCCAGCCAAAATGTATCGCAGGGAAATGTCTCGCTGCCTAGGCGCCTGAACCCGGCACATTCAAACAATGATGCATGTTCATGCTTGTGTCACCATTTGCAAAATATCCAGTAAAATAAAATTGACATATATTTTAAGAATTCAGAAACGTAACACCATTGACCTCTCTGTAACTAAAGACCTCTTTGTTTTGACTGCTTAATGAGCTTTATCTATAACTGCCATGCAGCCTTCTTTTGCCTGCTTCCGTAAAGCAGACATTTACTAAAGTTCTCAAGTACTTAAATGTGTGGATTTTTTAAGACAAATTATAGTAGAGACTGCAAGCAGGTTGTAAATGCAAGCCCCTAAAAATATTTCCGCATGTGGATTTTTTCAAAAGTTTTACTTTAGAATGTAATTGAGGATTATATTGTTTATTTATTTTTGTGGGTAATGATAATAGACATGTCAGAATTAACTTTCTTGTGAGCAGTTTTGTTATAGTTAAGGTTTTGCTAATGGGCACTGTCCTAATAGGAAATAAGAATACATTTTTGAAAGGAAACTAATTTGATGTGGTTTTAACACTTATGAACTTAACTTGTAGAGCCTAAGCATATTGTTATTAATCATCTCTGTGCACATATGTGAATGTCTCTATTGCACCTAATAACTCATCCTGTTAGGACTGCACACTGATCATCCGCCTAACTTCAGTGCTGCCACTGTAAAAATAGAAACTGAAAAAGGGCTGCCATTTTTGGGGAAAATTCAGTTACTGGCTAGTAAATACACTGCCTGGATGCCAGCAAAGAAGAAATTTGGAAAACCTGAAAGAAAATCAACTGGTAAGGTGAAGAGAGAGAACACCATATTGGAAGGATTCTGCAGCTGTTGAGCAAAAAGCAATTCAAGTTTCATAGGTGTTTACTAGGCTAACAACTAGCAGCAGCTTGGGATTTGAAACGGTTATTTAGCTTTGGTTCAAGAGATGACTTCCATTAATTTAGAGGAAAAATAAATCAAATGTACTCTGATTAAAATAAATGTAACCTTGATTGAAGGGCTGTATCAATTCAAACAAGAAAAGGCTAGAAAAAAACATAAGATGCTTTAGCCATTCTGATGAAACAATAAAACTGCAAAATTCAGAGGTTGATATGAAGAAGAAGCTGGCTGAATATGAGGTTTCTCAAGAAAGAACTGTTTAAACAATTAGAAAACCGTGCACAGAGAGAACCTGAGATTTTCTGCTGTACCAGAGGACCTGGGAGTAACAGACCTGTTTTATTTTATGAAAGCACAAATAAGCAACTGTACTGGTGTTCCCACAGCAGAATTTAATTTAAAGGGCACATCAAGGGTATGCTCCAAACCCTGGCCATAAGGCAGCTAAGACCTGTATTAGTAAAGATGCAATCATTACCAGTGGAAAGAACTGATCCTGATAAAACTGTGTCAGAAGGGCAAAGTATTAAAATTAGAGACAGCAGAGTGTTGTAGAAAATTACTATTTACTATATACCAGGCAGAAGAGAAGCAAATTTATCCCAGCAATCGGGGAATGCCAAGAGTCGGGTGTGAGATTCAAGCTGCTGTATCAAGCTGTCTTCAAATTGTGTATTCCTGTAGGATCAAACTATATTTGATGCAAAACAGATTAAGGAGGAAAAAAAAGTTTTTATTCAACAAAATGTGAGCCAGCAAGTAAGAAGGGGACTCTGCTTCTCATTTTTCTGATGGTAAGATTCATAGAGAGGCTTTGCTAGTGAAACCCTTTGCTTGAGAGAGAAGAATCAGCAGTACCTTGGACTTGAACCAGAGTTTGGTGTTTGGAGATAAACAGGAAGAAGACCAGCAAATCTGAAATTAGTGAATAAATAGAAGACTATAAAGCATCTTATCACATTTGTGAAATACGGTTTTGCAAGAAAAAGTGGCTGAAACACTGGACTTTTGTTAACTTTGTTAAACTTGTGGGTGGACTGAAAAGTATATACCCGCTTTATATCATTAATGTTTTAGAAGGACAGTAAAAGGGGCAACTAACTGTAAGCAAAACAATATTTGTTCTTGGTATTTTTATAAAACATTTTATGATATAAACTGCATGTTACAATAAAACAGTTGTGTGTAGTTGGGTATTTTGAATGTGTTTAAAGATATTAAAAGTGAACAAGTACTCTTAAGAAATATTTACAGTAGAATAAGAGAAAAAAAGGGTGGACAAAAGCAAATTTAATGTTCATCTGCTGTGACATTGGGCTGCTGTGGTAGAGGTGGGGTGTTGTATATTATATGTAGAATTGGGATGTTCTCTCATTTTTAATTGTGAATGTCTAGATAACTGCCTTTTGACTTAAACATTAAACCGGTATTTATGCTTTAAAAATAAGATAAAAAGATGAAAGGCATGAAAATGAAGCTTCTTACAAATGCAAAGATATTAGTTTTTTGTTCCACTGGCAAATGATGAGTGGAGTCGAGATGTCTGTAGCTAGGAGCAGCTATGCATTCTTTTCAGAGTGAAGGTTACAAAGACTCATTCCTGAGTACAATTTCCATAAAGACAAGCTGTCTGCAGGTGCAAGTAGTTAATCTTGAGAATTCTGAGTATTTGCTGATACAGATGCAAAATTTAAAGGTACAATGGCAAGCAGCCGAGTGAAAAAAGTTTGAAATTATGGGAAGTGAATAAGAGGTAACAACCTCCCTAGCATTCATACTATTTTAATGCAGTTAAAACTAAACAGTGCACTGCTCTATTATTTAAAGATTACCATTGCACATTTGTAGGCCCCTAAAAGTTAATGTTTTGTGAAAGCATACAAGCTGTTTTTCACATCTGTGGAGAGACGAGAGATAAAAGAGCAGACTGTAATTGGGAGTACAGGCCGTTGCATGTGTTTTATCATGGGTA
Source organism: Protopterus annectens (assembly GCF_019279795.1). Taxonomy (NCBI): domain Eukaryota; kingdom Metazoa; phylum Chordata; order Ceratodontiformes; family Protopteridae; genus Protopterus; species Protopterus annectens. Next base: position 1,485,857,890 of record NC_056725.1, on the reverse strand, counting down.
ACCTTAATTTTAGGTTAGATAATGCTGTAGATATAGCCAACGAGTTGGGGCATTTGTTCCTTCTGGAGGGTTAATTTTTATGTTTTAAAGAAGTACATAGTTTTGTGTGTTTGTTCCATGTTAATAGGGGATGGAGGTGTTTTGTGTTTTATTTTATATATATATATATATATATATATATATATATATATATATATATATATATTTTTTTTTTTGCTTTTGATGGTTTTCATTAAAACAAAAGTCTAGAAAAATGTGACATGGGTGCAAATGGAGATGAAAAGAAACACTGTACAAAAGTTCAGCCTGTCAAACATTTAGTATATGCATGTAATACAAAAGCTGGAAATACACAACAGTTTTTTAATGTGTAATAGGTGGGAACAATAGATTTTTTTTTTTTTTTATCACAATGGTTTTGTTGTCCATATTTTGAAACATGAATGACCTTAAAAGTACAGATAAAAAGGAAATTATATTAAGAAATACAGAGTACTGATAGCAATGTTTAGGAGATGCATTTTGAAAGAAATGAGCATGTGAATTTGATAGAGATAATTTCAAAATGGATATTCAACAGAATATTGGGGACAGAGGAAAAGGGGGAGAAATTTTACTAGTTGCTAGAGGGGCTACAATAGTGATGGGGGACACAAAATGGTAGATTTGTGGCAGGGGATAGGTGAGGACTGGAATTTGATTTGCAATAGTGAGGATGTATGGGGGGCCTATACGGTACAGTATAACAGAAGAGGATGGATTTCTGAAGAAATGTATTAAAATATTTGGTATGGAAGGTGTGAAATTCAGTAGAGGATCTCTGACAGAATTCACATGCTATTCCCCAAGGTACAATAACTGGTCTACACTAGATGGAAATTATATTTTTTCAGGATTGTGTGCATTTAATTGAAATCTTTGACAACAATTTATGATCATGCATCAATACAAACTAAGATAAAAATGCAGGATTATGAAGTAAAAATAAGACACTGATGCTTCCCACCAACAAGTTTTAAAAAGAGAGGAATTTAAGGAATGGGTAGTGGAAATTTGATAGTTATTAGGGAAGATAGTAATATCTTAAGATGTTGTAGCTAGTGACTGGGATAAAATTAAAATGGAGTTTAAAAATTAGTGTAGAAGTAAGTGAGATACTGTTAAGAAGTAATAGACATTACTTAGAGGGGCTGACAAAGGTTTAAGTTTTGCAGAATAAGGGGGATTTCACAGAACAAGAGGACGAGCAAATGCAGACTGCTAAAGGGAAAACAAGGAGTATCTGTATTAGTATGCATGAGTTCAGAAAGATTGCAGTTAAGCAACTATTTTTGATAACATCTTAAGAGCACAAAAACTTTTAGCACATTGAAAGGGTTGTCACCAAACTTGGGGAGCCTATAACAAGAGATCCTGTAGAGGGTTTAGTGGTATTCCAGAAATTGTATGAAAAATTGTATAAAGCAGAGGAATGTGGAAATCAAAAGAGTACAAATGGAAATATTTATGGAGGACTTAATTATGCCATGGTTAGAGGTAGGTGAGGCTTAACAACTAACTGTTAAGATAGGAGGGGATGAGATGAAAGCAGTGATGTATAATCAATTTTCAGTAAAGTCTCCAGGAACGGATGGGATTCTTTTGGAGGTTTAAAAATCTGGAAGATTTTGTTTCAGTATTTTAAAAGGGGGGGAAGCAGCAACCTCTTGAAAGAAATCTGTGGTGGCTGTGTTACCTAAAGATGGCAAAGGCCCTTCAGGCTCAGCTTAATACAAACCCTTAATTTTAAGCCATGACTATAAAGTGTTTGTCAGTACTCATTGAAAGAATGACCAGATGTTGCCAGAATTGACGGATATGGATCAGTGTGGTTTTGTGGAAGGAAGGCAAACATTTGGCAACATTAATAGGACAATGATGATTCTGAGGGAAACAGAATGTAAGAAAATACCTCTGTTTGGATCTTGAAGGAGCAAAGGCATTTGACAGAGTAAACTAAGATTTTTATGGGTAGGGCATTGGAAGTGTTTGTATTACCGGATACAATAATAAGGTTAATTGGATCAAAGGCAAGAATTAAATTGTCAAGGTTCCTCTTAGAAAAGCTGTTTTTAAGAGAGAAACCAGGCAGTTGTGTCTTCTTTCCCCTTTATATTTAGAGCCATTGTCAAAGAAAATGAGGAACTCAGAAATACCAGGATGTAATTGATGTGGTAATCAAGAAAAGTTTTTTTTTTTTTGTTTTTTTTTATGTGCAGATGATATTTTGTTCCTGATGATGATGCATAAGAAAGGACAACACATTGTTGTGGAACTTATTGAGACAGTTTCAAGTCTTTTTGGGATATAAAATTAATGAAAATAAACGAAGGCTATAGCCATAAATTATGTACCCACAGAGGAATTGGTTCAGCAATACCCATATTTATGGGGATATAAGGTGAAGTATATAGGAATATGGATTAAAAAGGCTTCTGTTTTGCCAGCCAAGGTATATGTGGGAAGACCAAACAAAAGGATAATACAAAAATGTAGAAACTGTTGCCTCTTATTTATGAATATGTATAGTAAGATACAAGCAGTGAATATGTTAATACCTTTAGTCTTGTATACAGGTCGGGCATAGGGTAATGGGTAATAAAGAATTGAAATCTGGGAGAGAAAGAGGGCAAGAGTTAAAAGGGATACATTGATCCAAAAGAACAAGATGGTTTAAGATTCCTGATTTTGCAGGGATATTTTGGTGCCACATAGTCCAGGCTCACATACATAATACACACAGAAAATTACAATTCAAAGTGGAAAGGAATGATGATGAAACAAATGGGAAGTTCTAGAAACAGAGAGTGAGAGTAGGATTTTAGCTGCAGATCCTTAAGGAGAATAATAACAACCCAACAGCATATTCATAAAGTAGCAGAAAACATTCCAAGAACTAAGCCAATATGAGAATTGATAAGGGAGATTTTGCCAGTAGGGATGACTGCAAGTAGGGTTACAGAAAATAGGCAGGAGAGAGCTGGAACTTACTGGAGAACTCTAGCAAGGGAACCATGATACTGTGAGTAAACTCTAACAGGAAAGGTAATAGAGTGGGGATAAGGTCAAGAAGAAATTTGGATTGCAGGCTAGAGACTGCCTTCCTTACCCCATAGCTTGATCTCTGAGTATAGGCAAAGAGAAAGGGATAGAGGAATTTTAGTTGAAGCTAGAATAGAAGCGGCTGTTAAAAGGGAGACAATTACTCATGCTTGTAAATTATTGCATGACAACTATAAGAATCAGAGGAGATTAGAAAAGACAGTGAAGAGAGACTGGAAAAGTAATTTGCAAGACGACCGTGGGAAATTATATGTATGCCTTCAAGTATGCAACCAAGTCCAGAAAGTTTAGGATCTTTGCTTGGAAGCATTTGTGTATGTATGTATGTACGATTATATCCTAAGCAGACTTCAATTAAGTTTTCCTGAGGTAGATAGGAAATGTTGGAGGTATGATGGAGAAAAGTTAGCTGGGAACTTATCATTTGTGAGTTTACTGAGTTGGCAGATTTAAAAAATTCCCTACTGAGTACTCTCTCAAAAATATTGGGTGGACAAGTGACTGTAAGTAAGGAAATTTATTCTTTTGAGCTTTGGTACAGCATCTGAATTACCTAGACATACTAAGGCCTTTTTAAGATTAATTCTGTTGACTGCCAAAAATGCAATTACTAGAAAATGGAAATCGGAGTCTCTACCAACTGTATTTGAGGTATTCAGTATTATAAAAGAGATAGAAGAAATGGAAGATGGATCTTTAGAACAGGGAAGGAACAGATTTCGTAGAAGTAAATAGAAACTGTGGGAACGATACATGCATAATAATGTTCAGGAGTGAGGTTTAAGGGAAGACGGGAATTAATCATTTTTAATAGCAAAGAATATATGTATGTTGTATTTTAAATGGAAAATGTTAAAATGGTTAATTTTCTTCTGTTATATATCTTTGCCTGTGTTTTAAATGATACTTTAATAAAAGTGTTCAAAAAGATGGAGGGGCGGGTTCCTTCTAAGAGCTGCTAATGGCATTTAAAAAGTCATCAGTGATGCAACTTTGCTGCAACAGAAGGGTCAGGGGTCAGGCTGTTCTTAAAAAGGAAACCTTTCTCTACCACATAGAAAATGTAGTAAATTTACATGTTTTAGTTTTGAGGGAACTGTTGACTACTGCTTCTGATAAAAACATATAATAATTTTTATATGATACAAAGTTACTTTTGCCTTGAGTTAATTCCGTTTAGGATACAGTTTCAGTAGGCAATCTTGAAGAGTTAAGACCCAAAGGGCAGAATCTCATTGCATCATTCGTAAGGCATTGGCTGTTAAAACTGATGCATAGGTAGGGTTACCAGACATCCGTCAAAAGGAGGACATGTCCTCCTCCTTTTCAGTGTTGTGTCCTCCGTCCATCAGGCATTGCCTGAAAAGGCAAGAAGGTCCGGCTTTCAAAAATATAATTTTTCTTTCTCCTCCCCGGACTGTCCAGATTGAGAAGACCAAAGAAGGCTTCTATGCAGATGCCCAGAAGTCATTACGGTTTAAGTAACTGCAATAAACTGGAACCTTACTTACCTGATGGGACTGCGAAGTCAGCAGTGTGTCATGTAATCTATATGTGATGTGGTTGCTAACTTGTCCTGCTACACTCATGTTCTCTTCCCGCACTTTAGTTGTGAGGGAGAGAGCTAGAGAATGGAGAAATAGGAGTTGACCGTTTTATTAGTGTTCAAGCAAGGTAAATACTTTTTTTTTTTTCCTGGCAGGGCCAACCAAATTCTAATAGTATGTGTGTTTAAGGTTCATTGTTTTACAATTAAGGAAGAGTGAGTTTGTCACGGTCACTGAGCAGGGGTTGTGTCAAAGGTGGTAGTGGCAATACTGATGAGTAAGGGGAAGACTTTCATGCTGAGTAGGATGCATTTTGGTGCATGTTGACAAATCCACATGCAACTTTCAACTGAAATTAGCAGAGATAACATTCACGGCATCTCTGCTATGTAGGCATATGGAACACTTAACCCCTTCTTATCAGAACAGAGCACCGTTTTGCAGTGTAGAGTACCTTGATCCATTCATGTGTAATGCATTGCTGTATGGATATAGCTTACAATGTTTGGGAGGAGATGAGGGGAGTCCGGATGAGGCTGCCCTGGTTTTAGTTTACAGGATGGTTCATAGAACAGAAATAAAATACATTTTAAGTAAATGAACTCTGAAGCATGTACAACTATTTTTACTTCTGAGCTGGTTTCAGCATGAATTTTGTGAAATTGTTTATTCTCTAATGAAAATAGTCTGTCTGAAAAGCTATTTCCATGAAGAACCAGAGTAATAAACAGCTAAGCAGATGCTAGTGGAAATCACATAGAGTGATTAAAGTGGTAATCTGCAGTGCTGACAGGGTAACCCTAAAACATTATTTAGGCTACGGCATCCCACTGTTTTGATTCTCACACACTCACTTGTGAAAGACTATAAAATATTTGAACTTGTACAGTGTCTCATGTAGAGATATGAGATGACCGCTTAAAAACCTCAGCTTTGGCCGGCTAAGAACTCGCTGTATTCAACTGGACGTATAACAGAATTTAAGTACCTTTATCTCCACTTTTTTTTCTAAAAATACAGTATTTAAATTGATTTTAACTGTGTTGCAGGAATATTAACTGAACTGGAAGTTAGTCAGTGTTTGCTGAATTTTATTATTTGCTAGTAATTACAGGTGTGGGGGTAGCCACATTCTTTGATTTCCTGTCCTTGCCTATTTAAGTGGTACAGTGTGAAATATTTTCTGCTTAAAAACCTCAGCTTTGGCCGGCTAAAAACTAGCTGTATTCAACTGGACGTATAAGAGAATTTAAGTACCTTTATCTGCACTTTTTTTTCAAAAATACAGTATTTAAATTGATTTTAACTGTGTTGCAGGAATATTAACTGAACTGGAAGTTTTGACTCTGCTCTTCAGTTAGTCCCAACCACCCTCCGTGTTTTTGTTTTGGTGTTAATCTTAGTGGCCTTGAAACTGCCTGCCCCTCTTGTAAATTTGTGTTTGGATACTCCTTCTTGGGTCCATCTCATCTGCTCACTCAACTGAGTGCAGTGAGATCATATTCTGATTTCAGGCACTCCTACTGTGTACAAAGAGAGCATCTGGGAAACGGAAAAAAAAATTTTAAGCTTGTTTCCTGCATTTCCTGTCAAGTGGTATAGATTATTTGTAGGCTTGTGAGCCCCCAAGCCCTTCTGTGTTGGAGGGAAGCCTTCTAGCTTAGTTTTTCTTTTCTTATAACTAGCCAGTTTTCTAGTTTCAGCACTCAAATCTGTTTCTTTGATCTCAGCACTTGTTCAGAAAAAAAAAAAATTCATCTGCTTTTACTGTACTTGTGTTTCTACCTACTTTATTTTACTTTTGCATCATCTTAAAAGTACTCAATTGTATTTATTACTGCTTGGTGTAACTCATTCTAAGCCTTTTGGTTTAAACACTTGGGCTTCGGACCAGTTGTTTTGCACTGAGAGGGTTTGTGGCCTGCACTGTAGTGGCAGAACAGGTAGCTTACATCCTTCTAGGTTGGGAACTGCTGATTGAGGGCTCAGTGTCTGTTATTCTAAAAGTGTATTAATTCTGGTTTAAGCACTTGGGCTTTCAGGCCAGTTATTTTACATTAAGAGGGTTCGTGGTCTGCACTCTTGTGGGAGGAGAGGCTGGACTCTGCCCTTCTGAGCTATGAATTTCTGGTTAAAGGCTTATAGTGCATGCATATCTGAACTGCTTCCTACTGAAGTTGGTGCGTCTTGTTTGCTGTGGCATAGACTGGATTCGGGCCTGCTGGATCTAGCTTTGTTTGTGTAACTTTGAGCACTAATCCAGACATTCTCTAAAGTATTCAATTATATTTATTACTGCTTGGTAGTAACTTGATTAAAGTGTAGCCATCATTCTGGATTAAGCACTTGGGCTTCAGACCAGTTGTTTTACATTAGGAAGGTTTGTGGCATGCACTGTGGTGGCAGGACAGGTAGCTTTCATCCTTCTAAGTTGGGAACTGCTGATTGAGAGCCCAGTGTCTGTTATTCTTAAAGTGTATTAGATGTTCTTCATCTCACATTGCTGCAGTCCTAACTCTTGGGGTAGTCCGCTGTCCCAGTCGGCCCGAATACCAAAGTATAAGGCTGACGTCGGTCAAGGCGCATTTGACTGACATCAGGACGTCAGGGTACAAATGCGCATGACCGACGTCATATCCTCAGTCTTTTTTGCCGCATGGTCCGATGCAGAAGCAGTATTGCGAGTGCAGGTTGGCGTTCTGAAATTTTCTGAAGTCGGAGTTTCAGACCGAATCAAAGTTGGCTAAGTACCCGTGGGAATATTTTGTTTTTCTTGCCTCAGTATTTAACCGGATGTCAGAAAAAGTGAATAACTGTATTTCTTGTGGGAAACAGATACCTCATAGAGATTACCATACATTGTGTATACCTTGCTTAGGGCCTGAGCACGACGTTGTTGGCTGTCGCTCTTGTGCTAGATTTAACAAACGCACTATTAAGAGAAGATTAGATTGTGCCAGGTTAGTTTTTGGGAAGCATTGTAATTGCAACATGCCGTCGGATGCTCCGACGCCCGCTTCGTCTAAAAAGCGCAAAGACAAAGCAGCGAAGCCTAGGGTGGAAGAACCGTCTGTCCCGGACGTCGGTTCTTTAGAGGGCTCAGTGGAGCCGGTGGTTCTACCAGAAGTTCCTCTAGATTCTCAGGGAGAGACTTTACTGTTACAAGATGTGTCCTCTCAGGAGGTAGGCCAGGCTGAAGGGGCTTCTCAGGTAGCTGTTCTCCCCTCCCTTTCTAAGGTGGTTAGGCCCTCCCCTTCTGTTTCCAAGGCTCCTTCTAGAGGCCGGCCAGGGTTAACTTCAGTTGGGTCTCCCCTAGTTCTTCAGGGTCTCTGCCTAAGAAACATATGCTTAAAATGGCAGAAGATTTGATTACTATGATTAGAGGTTCTTTACCCCCCCCTGATAAGAGGCCTAGGGTGGAACCTGAGCTTGAGAGTTTTGAGCAGTGTTCGGAGGCTTCTGAGTCTTCGGCTGAAGACTTGCAGGAGTATCCTCCTTATTCTGATTCTGATGTAGATGACTCTACACCTTCGGCTTCTCCTCCTGAGGATTTTTCTTTTCAGAGACTCTTCATTCCATGAGGGAGCATTTTAAATGGGAAGGTCAAGATTTCTCTGATTCTAGGAAAAGGCTTAGGGAATTTTTGTTTCTACCCCAGCATAGGCCTTTAGCTATACCTCCTGTTCTGGATGTGGTAGAGGATGTTTTTGCAGAGGCTTCCCTGAACCCTGATTCTTTGCCTCCTGCCCCAGTTAAACCGGACAGGTATTATAGGGTGCCTGAAGCTCATAAGTATCTTTTTAAGAGTCCTAGGGCAGACCCAGAAACTGTTTCTCAGGGCCCTAAAGGTGTTAAGACTGAGGAATCTGGTAAGGAAGCCTCCATGGCCTTTACCTTTAATTCCACACCTTTTGTCTCGGAGGGACGGTCATCTTCTCAATGTCAAGCTTCACTCTCTTCATCTAACAGCCTGGCATATTCTGTTTTGAACCACAGCAGGTCTCCACTTCCTCAACAAGTTTTGAATGTGATTATGGAAGCCAGAAGACCTAGTACGCGTAAAGTGTATGCAGAAAAATGGAAGAGATTTTTATTTTGGAGTGCAGCAAAGGATTTGGATGTTTCTGAGCCTAATTTGAGTGTGGCTCTTCAATATCTTACTGAGTTATTGGACAAAGGTTTGTCTTTCTCTTCCATTAAGATTCATGCTGCAGCAATTTCAGCTCACTATGATTGTGACCCACCATTGTTTTCTCATCCTTTGTTCAAGCAATTTCTTAGAGGGCAAAGAATATAAGACCCCACGTAGAGCTCCTACTCCTGCTTGGGACCTCAATTTTGTGTTGGAGAAACTTACTCTACAACCTTTTGAGCCTCGGCTACTGCTGAATTGAAATACTTGTCATGGAAGACTGCTTTTTGTTGGCCATTACTTCTGCAAGAAGGGTTTCTGAATTGCAGGCCCTTATGGCGGTTGAGCCTTTTTGATTTTTCATAAGGATAGGGTATCATTACGTACTAATCCTTCATTTATGCCTAAGGTGGTTTCTAGTGTGGCTTTAAACCAAACTATTCATTTGCCTACTTTTTATGCAGATCCCCAAAATAAGGGGAAAAGATTTTGCACACTTTAGATGTACACAGGCAGTTGCGTTATTATTTAAGCAGGACTAGGATTTTAGGCAGTCTCAGCAGTTGTTTGTTTCTTTTGCTTTGAGTTCCCAGGGCAAGCCTGTGTCAAAACAAACTATATCTAAGTGGATTGGGTTTTGCATTGCATTCTGTTATTCCCATCATGGCAAGGAGATTCCAGCTGGGATTAGGCCTCATTCCACGAGGGCTACTGCCACTTCAACAGCATTTCTAAGGGGTGGCAACTAAGAATATTTTGGAGGCAGCTACTTGGAGTTCAGTGCATACTTTCTCCAAGCATTACCACCTTCCTCTCTATTCTAAATCCAGGGCTGGTTTTGCCACTGCTGTGTTGCAGGGCATTTTGGCAGCTCCTGCTTCATTATAGTTTAGCCATCCTCCCTTACCTCTGCTTTGGGATTCTACCCAAGTGTTAGGACTGCAGCAATGTGAGATGAAGAACATAGTACAGTTTTGTACCTACCATAAATGTAGATGTTCAAGATCCACATTGCTGCAGTCCAATTTACTCCCTCCTTCCCTCTGTGTTTAGGGGTGGTTGTGTGGGTGGGGTTCTATTTTTGAAAATTTGTATATATTGTACATATATTAGGTACAGGAGTGTTTGGTGTTTTTTGGTTTTGGCCTTATCTTTTTAGGGTCTTCTGACATCTGGGGCAAGAAAAGACTGAGGATATGACGTCGGTCATGCGCATTTGTACCCTGACGTCCTGATGTCAGTCAAATGCGCCTTGACCGACATCAGCCTTATACTTTGGTATTCGGGCCGACTGGGACAGCGGACTACCCCAAGAGTTAGGACTGCAGCAATGTGGATCTTCGAACATCTACATTTATGGTAGGTACAAAACTGTACTTTCTGCTTTAAGCACTTGGGCTTCAGGCCAGTTATTTTACATTAAGAAGGTTCGTGGTCTGCACTCTTGTGGGAGAAGAGGCTGGACTCTGCCCTTCTGAGCTGGGAATTTCTGGTTAAAGGTTTATAGTGCCTGAATATCTGAACTGTATCTTACTGAAATTGGTACACCTTGTTTGCTGTAGCATAGACTAGATCCAGGCCTGCTGAATCTAGCTTTGTTTATATGCTTGTTGTTTGTTTGCTTGTTATTTCCCTGGAATGCTAATTCCACCTAATACGTGGCTTCTCAGCTTCTGTGGATCACTAGTGATATCTGCATTGCTTACTGTACTTATTTCCTTGTTTCACTTGAAAGAAAGTTACTGTTTGTCGTTTTTGCATTTAAGTTACCTGTAACACATTGCACTTAAAGTTACCTGGCACTTGCTCACTAAAGCAATTATATAAGTCAGCACTAAAAATTAAAAGCACTACACCCTCACTCCCCACTGGCCCTTGTTTTCAATTATAAAGGATTTCCCAATATTATTCTAGCATGTCCAAAGGTCAGTTGTCAATCTCCTCTCCGGTCCAGCTGGTGAATCTGGGAATCTTGAGGCAATGTTACAACTGCCTCATGTACACAGACAACCCTCTCCTCCTCCCAACAAATTCCAACACATGTGAGAGATGCAACCATATAGCCAAACTGGAGGCTAAGCTCTCTCAACTCAGTACTGGCATAACCAGTGAGGAGGAGAAGGAAACCACACTCACTACAATTCCAGTCTCACATAGACCTACCACGACAGCAAACCAAACACATAATCACACAAAAACATACTCGGAGGCTCTAAATAAAGATCTGCCTAAGCAGAAGAGACCTCCAAAGCAGACACCCAAGCAACCGCTACCCCAAAACAAAACACGTGCAACACATATCTCACAAAGCCAGTGTGCCGAACAGTCACAGCCCTTAAGACTAAACAACACACCTGATACACTTGTAATAGGTGACTATCGTCAGGCACACTGACGTCCCGCTCACCAGGCTGAACAAGGAGAGGGTCACGGTGAGCAGCCTGTCGGGTGCTAGGATCCGCCACATAACACAAGCACTCAGGTCACTCCAAGGCAAGTACAAATATGATTCAGTCATTGTCCATGCTGGTGTGAATGACCTGAGACGTACCTCCCTGGACTGAGACGTACCTCCCTGGACTACATGAAAAGAGACATAGAGGAACTCTCTGAGCATGTAGCCCAGGCCGGTATGACCCTGACCTTGAGTAGCATCTTACCCTCACCAAGAATGATGCCACAATGTGAAGACAAGATGATCAATTTCAACAATTGGCTTAAGTGCTGGTGTCATTCAAAGGGGATCCAATGCCTGTCAGCTTGGGATGATATGCTCGACAAACCACGATGCTTCACTAGGGACGGCTTGCACCTGTCACCCTGGGCTTTTGGATATTGGCAAAGGCTTTTGCTATCCCCGTAGTGCCTTTTTTAGGCAAGGCTCAAATGACAAACCCACCTCCATAGGTATCACAAGGGATAAGAAACTTAAGAGTAATGTTACTCAACGCCAGAAGTCTAAACCTCAAGATGCACGCACTCGAAACTCTCCTTGGCATGGAGAACATCGATATCTGTGCAGTAACAGAAACCTGGTTCAGGGCTCCCGAGAGCACCCCAGCACTACCAGGTTATACCTCATACCATGCTTTTCGGCCCCAAAACTTGGACCGAACCACAAAAGGAGGGGGAGTATCGATATTCATCAAAGATACCCACACCTCCAGGTTGGTGGCAAAGCACGAAGCATCAGAGACTATCCATGTGCAACTAACAGTGGGTAAAACTGCCTTACAGTTTATAGCCTGCTACAGACCACCCTCCCAAACCCAGGAACCCCACTCGGCCTTCCTGAGAACACTGGAAAATATGAAGGTCTCTCCAAACACCATTATATTGGGCGACTTCAACTACCCAAACATAGACTGGGAGCATTACTCTAGCTCTAACACCCTAGCCCAAAGGTTCCTAGAATTTATAAACTCAAATGCTATGGAACAACTTGTTACCACTCCCACAAGAGGGGAAAACATACTGGACCTGATCATCACCAACATGGGGACTCTATGCTCCAGACCAGAAGTGTATCCCTTACTGGTAAGATCAGACCATAAACTAATCTCACTGGATATTCACATCCCGACCCCACCCCCTGCCCAGAAAACCACAGTGAAAAACTTCTCTAAAGCAAATTTCACACTCCTCAAAACCGAGGTGGAATCCTTCAAAGCCCGGGCCGGTGGAAAATACGCCTCAGACCGCAGAATCCTTTATAAACGCATTTTATGAACACCTTCAGGAATGCATGGATCATGCCATCCCAAATAAAACCAAGACCCAATCCTCCAAAGGCAGACGTCCTGTCTGGTGGACCCCAGCCATAAACAAACTATACAATAGAAGGAGGAAGCTACTAAATGATAGAGCAAAATCCCAAAAAGGGAAGGCATCACTGATCAGTATTAGCAAAAAACTACGGGCACTCATAAAATTGTCTAAGGCCAGCTTCGAGAGAAAAATTGCACAGGACACTAAGGATAATCACAAGGCTTTCTTTAGTTATGTTAGGAACCTGGGTGGTAATTCCCAGATATGCTCAGAATTAGTCCAAAATGACAAAAAATACACCGAACCCACAGACATTGCCAACATCCTAGCTGACAGGTTCAGCGCAAACCCCCCCCCCCCTCCCCACCAAAAGGGAAAACATCTATCCCAGCAGAGTGCTGCCCCCCTGACATCTCAGATGCTCGGGTAAGAGTCACCCTCTCCAAAGCAAAAAACACAGCATCAATGGGACCAGACGGTGTCCCGGGCTGCATCCTACATGAACTCCAAGAAGAGCTAAACCCAAACATAAAACTACTGTTCAGTCTCAGCCTTACTACAGGATATGTGCCCAAAGAGTGGCGTACAGTAACAGTGGTCCCTCTCCATAAAGGTGGTGCCTCAATGGATCCTGGAAACTATCGCCCCATAAGCCATCGCCCCATAAGCCTGACTAGCTTGGTCTGCAAAGCTATAGAAAGGATCATCATGGACCTCATAAATAAAGATATTGGGGACCTACAGACACTGGATCCTATGGATCCTACCCAGTTCAGCTTTAAGGCAGATCCTGCCTCTTAAACCTGGTTGATTTCTTTGAAACAGTCACCAAGGCCATTGACGAGGGGAAGGTGGTCCACACAGCCTACCTGGACCTCGCAAAAGCCTTCGATACAATACCCCACTCTGGCATTCTAGATAAGCTCACCAGCTTAAATATAAACCCCTATGTCACTAGATGGATTGCAAACTGGCTCAAGGACAGAACCCACATGGTTAGAATTGCTGGAGCCATGTCAGACTCCAAACCAGTTACAAGTGGTGTCCCACAAGGCTCAGTCCTGGGACCTCTCTTGTTCGGTATATATTTCTCGAAGGTACAGGCCAACACAGAAGGACTGTGGCTGACCAAGTTCGCAAATAACTGCAAACTGGGTGCCATAATCGACTCTCCAGCCGACACAAGCATCCTCCAAAAGGGCTCATAGAAACAGACAACTGGTGCCAGAGCCATGGCCTGAAGCTAAATGCCAAAAAGTGTATAGTCATCCCCTTTGGCAAAAACAAAGTGCCCACAAATTACCACATAGGTGGTAATCCATTAAGTACAGAAGAAGTAATTAGGGACCTGGGGACCCAAGTTGATAGCAATCTCTCATTTGATAACCATGTGGCCAAAGTGGTTAGAAAAAACATTTTATATAGCCCACCTAATCATGAAGGGATTCTCATCTAGATCAGGGGAGGCCATCGTGCCTCTTTACTCATCCCTCATCAGGCCCATAATTGAGTACAATGCCCCTTTTGGGATGTACCGTACCAGACACCTGCAGCAACTGGAAAGACCCCAAAAGTACCTCACCAAGAGGATCAAATGGCTGAAACAGATGCCATATGCTGCCCGGTTAAAGAAACTCCAGCTCTACTCAGTGGCATAAAGCCTGTTCAGAGGCATCTGTGCCTGACGTATAAAGCCATGTCCAACCCGGAATTAATGGACATGCTGCACCTCAGAAAATCCAAATCCCATCGAGCTACGCGCTCGAGAGACTTGAACCTCAGCACTGAAATAAATAGGACATGCTGGAGGGACAGATTCATAACCCAGAGGCTCCCTTCACTCTGGAATAAAATCCCAGTCCAGGTTAGGTAGAGTCCCTCATTGACTCTCTTCAAGTGGAATCTTGATGAGTGGATGGGAGATCGTAGGTTTACCCTAGGTTTCACTTCTGTGTCACTGTTGGACAGAGGCACAGTATACTAACCTCGAAAAAGGGAATAGCAAAATAAATTTAAAATGGGTGGCGAAAGCCAAACACATTCTGGCTAGGCTTATAAATGCCCTAGGGCAGATAGCCTAGTATGAACCTGTGAACCTTATCTGGGTATTTAGGGCATTTAGAGGAAACCACCTCTGGGAATGTTTGGGGTTATAAAAAGTAGCAGAGAATCAGACAACCTTTGCAGAACATTCCGTAGGAATGAAAATTGTACTAATCAGTTGTCTGTGACAGTAGCTGATACACTGAATAGACCACCAATTTACATTAAAGCAAGCATTATTAAAGATATTTTTAAGAACAGCCTGAACAGTTATTATGGAAACAACCGTTTTGGTATATTGACAGGCTAGAAGGGCATTAATGCCCATGCTTGAAATATTTGTATGTATGCATCAATACTGTGTCCTCCATATAATCTAGTAATTTACATATCTCCTGATGGTCTGTGTCTCATCTTCTTGTAACATGTGACTGAGATGGGCAGCAAATGTAGAAGCTTTAATCTTGCATACGTACGTGTAGGCCTTAAAATGAAGATAACATTACCCCAGACTTAGTAATATATCATTCCTTGTTACAGCTTTTGCAATCAAAATAACAGCTGAAGTTAAGACAGTTGGCTGTCCTCAACATTTCAAGTAATCTTCTCCCATGGCAATGTTCCAGAAGTGTTCCTAACTATGGATAAATTTAAGGCCTGCAAAACTTATTAAAAATGCAGTTTATGTCAAGCATATAAATTCTTCTTGTTAGAGGTTGCAGGTTTAACAGGATAATAGGGAGGCAATCTGTTTTGGGGATGTTGATTTTCTTTTTTTAATACACTGGCAGGGTCAACCAGATTCCTGTGGTCTGTGTGTTTTTGGGGGGCTGTTTACTTTGTTTCATAACTCTCAACCTCTTAGAAGAAGAAATCTGGACAATAGCCATAAATAATGGAGGAACAAAGGGCCAAAAGTAGGGACAATATTTAAATTCTGCTCTTGCAAACTTAAAAAGTTGATGTAATAACAGATCTTACATTAACATACATTTTCTGAAAGTTATGAAAACTGAAACGTCTGACATTGTTTTGACTCTAATCTTTAATGGTTTGACAGAAAACCACAATTTTATGAAAAACAGACCTAAAATATTAGGCAAAAATCTGTACCGTTGAGAGGTATGCTTTCCTTTTTTAATATATCCTGGCAGGGTTAAAGAGATACAGGGAGGTAGTGTGCTTTGGGACCTGTTGATGGTTTTCTTTTTTTATCATAATATACTAGCATGGTCAACCAGATGCTAGTGGTTGGTGTATTTGGGGGCTGTTGATGACTTTCTTTCCTTTTTTTTGTATAATATCCTGGCAGTGTGTTCTGAGGGTCTGAGGGTCTGTTTGTGGATGACATTCTTTTTTTTTCAACTTGATATCTTTTTGCAGGGTTAGTCCAAGATACATTAGGATGGTTTACGTGGTAATTACACGTTGAATGGTAACAGTGGATGGTTTATGGTAATTACACATTGAAATGTTATTGTATAGCAGTCCAGGTGCCCCTTGTGTCCAGTAAGGAATTATTTGCAGCAGCACTAGACTGTCTTTCGTGAGCAGAACAGGAAGTGTTCTCCTTTGTCCTCCTTTATGACCTTCGGTATCCTCCTTTGAGTTCGCAGGTATCTGGTAACCCTATGCACGGGTCACACACACCTTTACCTACTTGGCTTACTAGTCTGATCATTACCATCCTGCTTTATAGGGCAACCTTTGAAGGGTAACAAGACTCTTAGTACTTCAAGTCAAGGAGAGCTTTGCCATTGGGTGGGAGTTCAAGTACAAGTAGCCCAGGCAAATTACTTGCAACTCCAAAGTAGATTTCTTTAGCGTTAGCATTCGCAGATTTTCTGTTTTTTGCATGCTGCTGCTGTTGCTGCTACTACTACTACAGGGTGGATTGCTACAACACTGCTATCTTTTTAAATTGTTGAGGAAGAAAATATTTTGTTTTCTTTTTCTTAAGCATGTATGAGTCAATGTAATGACCATTTAAAGCAGTATAACTTTTCTAATAAACACTTTCCGAGATAAAAGTGAGAAGTTGATTATACTTTGCAGTAAATGTGTACACTGTTAAAGTTTTTTTTGTTTGTGTGACTTGCATTATCTAACTTTCAAGTTGTGTCTTTAAGATAAACAGATGCCTTTGTAGTTCTGGAATATTTTTGCAATATTCTGTTACAGGCGCAGTCATTTTTGGGTTTGTGATTACCATGCTTTTCTTTATAGTCCTCTTGAGCTTCACTGTATGGCATATAAGAAATAAGTTGAATCTGGTTATAGTATTTTCCCATTAGTTAGTTACCATGGAACCCTTTACGTCATGCATGTGATACTGTTCTGGTCTGTACAGTAGTGTGTATTTCGTTTGACTGGCCTGTTTCTAACAACCCCAGACTATCATTTTTGAAAATGATGTCTTTCCTGTGTTTGAGTATGCATACTTCATTTTTGTCTGTGTTTTTCCTTACCCACTTTACATTTGTCACAGTGTTCAGCAGTGTATGTTATAAATGCTGTACTTAAATATTAAACTGACTGAGGTTAGTACTTTTTCATGAGATGTTTAGATCTTCTGCACCGTCTTAAAGTGCGTACCTGATCTTTCCATGGGATTGTTTTAGTACTTGCTATTCTGCCCGCTTTTCTGTGATTGGCAGTAAAAACATTCTACCTTCTCATTAACCTTTGGTCATAGCAATGTCCCCTTTCTGTGATGCACATCTTAGTTCTTATAAAACTGAACTGATTGCTGTTCAAAAAGTCGGTCATTGTTTGTGTGGAAACTGGTATTCCAGACATGGGGAAATATTGCTTAGTACTGGTATTGCAGTATTTGTAGAAGTGTATGCTACCTATTAATGTGGTTCTGTAATGATCAGCTGACTAAAAGTGACATCACACTGCAAAACCATCGCAGACAGAAGCTCACGGGATAAGGCAAATGTTGTTTTTTGGCTTTTCCCAGTTAGGGGTCGCCACAGTGGAACTCCGGTCTGCTAATGATTGGCAGTAGATTTTCACGAATGCCGAGGTGCCAGCTTAACGTTCAACCTTCAACGAAGGCACGCCTATTTACACATGTCTTTCGAATGCCCACGCAACCGCGGGGGAGGACATGCAGACTCCACACAGAAGACACTCCCCGCACTCCAGCCGAGAATCGAACGGGAGAACCTCTTGCTGTGAGGCAACAACAGTACAGCTGCACCACCGGGAAATCACGGGATAAGGCAAATACAGAAACTTAAATCACAAAATGTCACACTTGCTACAGAAAAGCATTTTTACTATTATACTGTTTTTCCATTGTGAAGTATTTCACCTGGGCTTTACCTACAAATGGTCACTTTTATGGTAAGTGCACCACCCCGGTAAACAAAAATAAAATAAAGACCAAAAACGAAATATACTACCTTCAGATTGCACAAACTTCAAGAAATAGAAAAAAAATTCCTCCTTTTTCAGTCTCAAATCCATAACTGCAGTCAGGCAAAAGGTTTTGACATACATGGTCACTGACACCAAAACTAGCCAATCGGAAAGCAATGATAAATTGAAGTTCCAGCAAAGTAGGAGTTGAAAAAAGATGGGGAAGCCAGTAACATCAGTAAATAATAACATATCTTGAGTAAATAGCAGTGAAACCACAAAACTAACTTTAATTAAATACGCTGCCCTGGGTGGCAAACCATCATTATGAAAGTCCAATCAAGACAAAAATAAGTGTAGAAGAATAAAAATATTTCAATGCATTGGCTGCATGACAGCTTACTTAATATCTAGATGGAAACAAAAGGTTGTGAGGCATGAAAAAATAAATTACTTTTAAATACATTACTGGAATGCCAGTCAAAATCAAGTATAAGAAAACCAGAAGCACTCAACTCAAACTACTTCTCCTGTTGCGCAGTTCTAATTATAATATATTCAGCTTTATTAAAGTACCAAGCAACATGCTGAAAGTAGAAATCAAATGTTTCTTATCCAAAAACCTGCTGCCTGACAACGAAAATGAAAAGCAAACAAGAAACAAGCTCAAGATACATTGCTTAAAGGATTACTGTACAGGTTATGGACCACACATGATTGGCATTCTGTTTAGTTTACGGTAAAGCCTGTAGAGATGACTGGAAGTCTCCAACAAGTGTAATGAGCTTTTAAAATAATGGAATCCTGTCCTTTAATACCCAAGCTTTATAATTATCTAGTCAAGTATTATCTGCATGGCAACAACAGAAAGGCTTTCAATGTTGGCAATTCTTTTAACAGTATGCTTTAAAAAGTTTACTTGCATCTTACTTGTCAGACAAGCTTTACCTTATGGTCATTAAAGCATTGCTACTTAAACACAGAGCAACAGGCACTTTGAGTAATAAGCATAAATCAACAGTACAAAAATATGACAGAAACCAGACCATTCTGCAAAATCAAGGACAGATGAAAAGCCACTGTAGTACTTATGCAGTGTGTCCTCCCCATCCAAGGTAGATACAACTACTCCTTGCCTTGCTTGGACACATCCAGAGTCACTACATGGGGAGTGGGGTGCAACAAGCATGTCACAATTTGAAATCTCTCTGGCTGACTGTGATGGCCCTGACACATTTGTCATACCTCTCAACTTCAAGAGCAAGAAATCTGGACAAAGCCATACACAGAAGTGGGACAAAGGCACAACAAGAAGGACAATTTTTAAATATTGCTCTAATAAACTTAGAAAGATAATAGAATAGGTCTTGCATTAGTATGAATTTTCTGAAGGGTATAAAATCTGAAACTCAAATGTCTGTCATTTTCTAACTTCAGTCTTTAGTGATTTGTCACTAATTTGCCAAAAAAACAATTTTATGAAAAATTGACCAAAAATGTGATGCAAAAATATAAAATAGACACACAATACAGCTTCTACCTGTCAAAGAAGGGACACTTTAATATTAGTACTGCTACCTTGAGCAGCTGACAAAATAAAAGAATCTACATGCATTTCAAGTAATCTATAACTTTGATTATTACAGTTATTTCTTAATTGTAAACCCTCCATGTTTTCTTCCAAAATTGCTATTTTGGGAGGGATTATTAGGGGAAGAGCAACATTTTGAGCCAAAAATTGGGGACAGTTGAGAGGTTGGCTATGCCTAATTCTATAAAGCAATTTATTTGCATGTACCTCTCAACCTGTTAATGCAGTAAATCTGAACAAGGCCAAATATATTGGGGCACATATAAACAGTACTAAAATTGCTCTTGTATAAATTGAGACAGTTGATAGAACGGCTCTTACTTTAACATGCATTTTATGAAGGTTATGAAGTCTGAAACTTATTATTTAGTGACTTCTGGCAAATCATTTAGGAATTAAAACTACAAATTTTATGAACAACAAACCAAAAATAAGAAGCAAAAATCTATTCATTCTTTGAAAATCTGCACAGTTGGGAGGTATAGTTCAGCTGGGCCTGTCTGAGGACAAAATAATGGTTGAACTGGAGCCTCTGCAGCCATTCCAATTAACCATTACTTGGCTATTTCACTCCATTTACCATAAACACTAATGTGCATACTGCTTTACTTCAATGATTGGACTTCATTTGAAAGTTTTATTTTGTATTTTACAGCACAAACATTAAGTAATCTGTTAAACAAAGCAATGCAGTCTCACAATGAAAACTTAGCATTAAAACTTCTCTGCCCTTGAAACTCACATTCATTGAAACCCACATTCAAAGAAAATACATTTTGCCAGTGGCAGATAAAGATTAATTTTGGGCTGTTTTGAATCCATAGGCCCTTGCATATGAAACATACATGTGCTCTTTGATACACCTTCCTCATTGTACTAAAATTATATTCCTTGTACAATACAGTACAC
Organism: Protopterus annectens; assembly: GCF_019279795.1. Classification (NCBI taxonomy): domain Eukaryota; kingdom Metazoa; phylum Chordata; order Ceratodontiformes; family Protopteridae; genus Protopterus; species Protopterus annectens. Next base: position 1,485,837,429 of record NC_056725.1, on the reverse strand, counting down.
TTGTTAGAGAGTAAGTTTAATTTGTTTTGAACATTTTTTCAGTAAGCAATGAAACAAAAAATATGCAAAATATAGCTTGTACAATACAGTACCACTTGTAGAGGGGTTTGTTTTTTGTTTTTTTTTTTTTTTTTTTAAAGTAAACAAACAAAACAAAATATATGCACCCATAAAACTGCCCAGTTGAGAACATTTATCATAAAAAGTCTACTCAGACTCAGTCCACCATTATTAGTAAATATACACAATTCTACAGTCCACCATTATTAGTAAATATGCACAATTCCACAGTCCACCATTATTAGTAAATATGCACAATTCTACAGTCCACCATTATCCAGTCCATATTCAGTGAATTCAGTTCTTGCCATAGCTGTCAACCTTAGCACAAAACCTGGACCAATAATAATGGGGGGGAATACAGTCCCAAAAATAGGGACAAATTTAAAATATTCATCTTATAAACTTAGAAAATTGCTAGAAAAAAGGTTGTGCTACTATGTATTCTGAAGAACATGAAGTTTGAAGTTCAAATAACAATTTTCAGGAGAGTCGCGGGGATTAATACTGCAGACACGCAGAGCAAATCCACACAAACACAGGCAGGAGATGCAGACTCCAAACAGAAGCCACCCCAACCAAGAATCAAACCAGAAAACCTATAGCTGTGAGGCAACAATACTACCACCGCACCATCAATTATGCAAGGAATTAAACATTCAGAAACCTGAAGTCTGAAATTCAAATGCCGGACAGAACAAAACCAATTTTCAGGGATTAAAACTGCAGACACGCCTTTGTAAAATGGGCAGGCACCCAGGCAAATCCACACAAACACATGGAGGAGATGCAGACTCACACAGAAGCCACCCCAACCAAGAATCAAACCAGAAAACCTATAGCTGTGAGGCAACAATACTACCACTGCACTATCAAATCTGCAAGGAATCAAACATTCAGAAACCTGAAGTCTGAAATTCAAATGCCTGTCAATTTTACTGCGGACAGAACAAAAACAATTTTCAGCAGAGATGCTTGCAAAATGGCAGGGCACCAGAGCAAATCCACACAAATACAGGGAGGAGATGCAGACAGAAGCCACCCCAACCAAGAATCAAACCAGAAAACCTATAGTTGTGAGGTAACAATACTATCACTGCACCATCAATTATGCAAGGAATTAAACATTCAGAAACCTGAAGTCTGAAATTCAAATGCCTGTCAATTTTACTGGACAGAACAAAACCGATTTTCAGCAGGGATTAAAACTGCTGTAAAATGGCAGGGCACCAGAGCAAATCCACACAAACACATGGAGGAGATGCAGACTCCACACAGAAGCCACCCCAACCAAGAATCAAACCAGAAAACCTATAGCTGTGAGGCAACAATACTACCACTGCACCATCAAATCTGCAAGGAATTAAACATTCAGAAACCTGAAGTCTGAAATTCAAATGCCTGTCAAATTTAGACAGAACAAAAACAATTTTCAGCAGAGACGAGGGATTAAAACTGCAGACACATCTTTGTAAAATGGCAGGGCACCAGAGCAAATCCACACAAACACAGGCAGGAGATGCAGACTCCACACAGAAGCCACCCCAACCAAGAATCAAACCAGAAAACCTATAGCTGTGAGGCAACAATACTACCACTGCACCATCAAATCTGCAAGAATTAAACATTCAGAAACCCTTAAGTCTGAAATTCAAATGCCTATCAATTTTATTTAACATTTTTTAATCAGGACAGTCTGACTTGGAACAAATAAATTTTCAGCGGAGGCCCAGGAAGAAATAATGCAGACATGTCTTTGTAACATGGGAGGGCACAAAAGCAAACCCACACAAACACAGGGAGAAGATACAGACCCCACAAAGAAGGAACCCCAGCCAAGAATCAAACCCAAGAACCTGCAGCTGTGAGGCAACAATGCTACTACTACACCATCAAATATCAAGCATTACAACATTTACAAACCACAGATATTATGAGGAACAGATCAGATCAAATATGAGGTAAAAATCTGAAAAATGGTGGTGGGTAGGGAACTCAAGTCTTTAACACCTGCATACAGGGTACAGGGTTCAAGCCTGAGGCATTCCCTACCACACCACCATAAGCACCTGGGGCATTTTCACACACACACACACACACACACACACACACACACACACACACACACACACACACACACACACAGACACACACACACACACACACAAGTAACAAGCACCATACACAAACTCCAGTAACAAGCACCATACACAAACTCCAGTAACAAGCACCATACACAAACTCCAGTAACAAGCACCATACACAAACTCCAGTAACAAGCACCATACACAAACTCCAGTAACAAGCACCATACACAAAGAAAAATAAACATTGTAAATTGAAAGGCACCTTACCTGAATCCAAAGTTAACGACATCCTTCCCGCCACAATACTGAAGACCCAGATCCACATGCTCCTTCCCGACGCGGAGATCCCTGAGGCACTGTCCCGAGTCCCTGCTGCAAGAGGAGCAGTATGCGATAGACCGAGATAAGCGGGACTTCGGTCTATGCGCGCCAAGTCCAAATTTTAAAAAATATTTTTTATTTTCATTTTCTTTTCTTTTTTTTTTTTTTTTTGGCTGCAGTCCGCAGTCCCAGCCTATGCCACGGTAAATAGTAGAGATCAGTACTTGTTGATTCAAAGTAATTTTGAGCTGGTCAAGCCTTGGGATTAAAGCACTCTCTTTTTTTTTTTTTTTTTTTTGTTACAGCTGGTATAGCTGTCTTGGAACTATTTTTTGTCCTGTAATCCATACATGAGAGCCAGAATGTTTCTTTGGCTAGAGCCTTTCATTTGCAGTACTTCTAACTTAGCTTCATATGCAGTATCCATTGATTTTTTTTTTTTTTTTTTTTTTTTTTTTTTTACTGCAGTGTTTTTACAGTTATCAATCTTGAGCCATTTAAGTCACCATTTACAGGGACTGTAATGTGGTCATTGTATTTTTTTTTTCAAATTTGTTCACCATCTGGATTACCTATCTATCTGTTTATCTTTTTGTTTCCTTTCATTCAAAATTTTTTTGAACTGATGATGTCTTTTCTTTTTTTGCCTGATTTCAGCCTTTGTGTACCTGGATCTGACTATTATCTGGTGTCAGCACCTTTAAACCTGTGGATTCAGGGCTCTGACTCCTCCCCTACCCATAATTCCCCATCTCTTACTCTGAGTACCTGACAAGTATTGAACTCACTGTGGTTAGTACTTTGAGTGCTCTCATCCTACAAGTCTTTAGACAGCTAGATAAGTCTAAATAAGATGTCCTTGTATGTTTCTCCTTTCTATTTATACATTATGTTAAATATGTATATTCTCCTACTCCCAAAAATATTTAGTGTTACACTTGTTTTAGAAATTCTTCTTGTATATTCATATGGCTTCTAATCATTCTCCTCCTAGACTTTAGTGTTTTTTATCTTTTGATACTGGAATATTTGGATAGTCGAGGTAGTAGATTATTCACTGCTGTTAAGTTTAATTTGCTGCTTGAACAAGTCATTTTTTTTCTATTGTATAGTGCTTAGATTCATAGCTTAGTATTAGGCTAACTGCCCTTGTGGGTTATTTTAAGCCTAGCCAATTATCCCATGGGAGAATCAAACCCTGCACACCTTGTGTCTGTAAGGTAAACACCTTAACCATCATGCCAACCTCCCACCCCTTACTCATGCTACAAGTTGATAGCATTGTCTTACAAATGTTTCAAAAAATGCTCCACATGCGGTCATAAAAATACGACTGCAAACATTTACTGCATGCGTGCAGTGCACTTCAAAGTGGAGTAAGAAGCCTGTGCTTCCTTTTGACGATAGAGTATTGCAGAGGTGAAGATGTTATCTGGTGTTAAAGGGTATGTTACCTTCTTGTTACCATTCTCCCAGTCAACTTCCTGCTTCCCCCTTGCCAGCCAAATCTGTACTGAAACTTAAGCAGAAAGAAAAAAGCAAAGTTAAAGAAAAACAGAGCAATACAACAGAGAACACCAGAGAAGACCAGGAAAATGTATCCTAACCCCTTGGTACCAGTGGGTCTGGCACCAAAATTACTAAAACAGTCTGATCAAAAACACCCCCAGATCCATTCTGTCTCCACCACCTTGTTTGCCCCCAGACCCTATTAGCCCACAACTCCACTGTCCTATTTTACAAGGCAGCCTCACATCCAGGTCTTCCTCTCTGGCTTCTTGAACAATGGCTAGACCTAAATGGAGACTCACTGAAGTGGATGTTGATGGGATGATGTGGAGATTGCTTTGCTTTGAATGCAGATGCTGCTAGGGCTCCTCTTGGTACTCTCCCCTCAGGGTGCTCCAAAAAGCCTTCGACACAATACCCCACTCGGGCATCATAAATAAGCTCACCAGCTTAAATATCAACCCCTATGTCACAAGATGGATTGCAAACTGTCTCGGGGATAGAACCCACATGGTCAGAATTGCAGGTGCCATGTCAGACTCTAAACCAGTTACAAGTGGCGTCCCACAAAGCTCAGTCCTGGGACCTCTCTTGTTCGGTATATATTTCTCTGAGGTACAGGCTAACATGGGAGGACTATGGCTGATCAAGTTTGCAGATGACTGCAAACTGGGTGCCATAATCGACTCACCGACTACACAAGCATCCTCCAAAAGGGTCTCACAGAGACTGATAACTGGTGCCAGAGCCATGGCCTAAAGCTAAATGCCAAAAAGTGCATAGTCATCCCCTTTGGGAAAAACAAAGTGCCCACAAATTACCATATAGGTGGTAATCCATTAAGTACGGAAGAAGTAATTGGGGATTTGGGGACCCAAGTAGATAGCAATCTCTCCTTTGACAATCACGTTGCCAAAGTGGTTAGAAAGACCTTCTATATAGCCCACCTTATCACAAAAGGGTTCACATCTAGATCAAGAGAGGTCATTGTGCCCCTCTACTCATCACTCATCAGGCTCATAATTGAATACAATGCCCCATTTGGGGGATGTACCTTACCCGACACCTGCAGCAACTGGAAAGACCCCAAAAGTACCTCACCGAGAGGATCAAGGGACTCAAACAGATGCCCTATGCAGTTAGGCTAAAGAAACTCCAGCTCTACTCAGTTGCTTACCGCCTACTCAGAGGAGATCTGTGCCTGACGTATAAAGACATGTCCAACCCAGAATTAATGGACATGCTCCACGTCAGGAAATCCAAATCCCTTAGAGCTACACGCTCCAGGGACTTGAACCTCAGCACAGAAATAAATAGGACATGCTGGAGGGACAGATTCATATCCCAGAGGCTCCCCTCACTCTGGAACAAAATCCCAATCCATGTTAGGCGGAGTCCCTCAATGACCCTCTTCAAGAGAAATCTTGATGAGTGGATAGGAGATCATAGGTTTACCCCTGGGATTGCTTCTGTGTCCCTACTAGACAGAGGCACAGTAAACTAACCTGAAAAGTGTTATCTTCTGTGACCTACTATACAGAGGCACAGTCAACTAATCTAAAAGGGTGGCGAAAGCCAAACACACTCTGGCTAGGCTTATAAATGCCCTAGGGCAGATAGCCTAGTATCAACCTATGAATGGCACCAACTACCCCTTCATTAATGTGTCTCTTGTACTTGTCCAGCCTTTGGAACTTCAGTGTTCGGGCCTGAACATTCCTGGAGTACCTATATCAGTGCTGGTAGTACTTCTGTCTTTGACTCCGGCTGCATCACATTTTCTCTAAACTCCGATTCTGTCAGGTCGAGATGAGTCTTGAAGCTGAAAAGCTGGTGGGGAGATTGAATGACTCCTAAGTTCGGAGATCTCTCCCTTCCCCTCAGAGCTTCGGTACTTGATATCTAACGCTCTGATGTCAGCCAGAGCAGGCCAATGTCAGAAATTCTTTCTTCTTCTTAAAGAAAGGCCAAGAGAAGGAGTACTTTTATCTTGATTGGTTCCACTTTGACCCTGAATGGATACTGCTTCTGACTCTGTGCCTCCATATTGGTAGGGGCAGTCAGCTTCAAGAAGTCTTGGGGAAACTTCTGGTTCGAGTTCCCAGTCTGATTCTTCTGTAGAGGTACTAATGAGACAGGCTCCCAATAAATGGACATGTAAAAAGAGACACTTGAATTCCTTTCTGGAATCCGTCGTGGAAAATGTGTACTTGTATGAAGGGAAAGGTTCCTCAAAATCCCCCCTTGAAGACTTCACACTGGTGACATCTTGGAATTGATGAAAAGGGGGGTTGGATACACTCAAACCTTCTGTGGAAGAGTCTGTCTTCCTCTGGCTTTTCTACATCCTGGGTGGTACCTCCCACTGACGCACTCATTGATTTGACCTGGTGGGATCCTGCCATGGTTGAGCCTATCCCCACAAAAAAAAAAAAAAACCCTGACAAAATACTGGCTGCTCTGAAAGACTGGGTATACTGGGGCAAGGGTCCCTTGGTTAGATACCATAGTTGTAACTACAGCCACTAAGAAATGACTCTCCAAGGAGCATAACTGTTCATCCTCCTAATAGAGAATCAAGGGTGTTGGACAGATTTCGGAAATGCTTCAAGAACTTTTACTGTTAGAGTGCTGAATTGTCTCACACGTGACATACTTATGGGAGTTGACAAAAGAGCTTATCAGTGCCCTCTCTGATGGCTTGCCTTCAAATATACAAAAACTGAATTCCCAGTTGTCTACCTTGGAATCTGTCTAATCTGTCAATGTATCTGCTGTCTAATGCAGTTTGATGATATGGCTAGAGCAGCAGGCAGTGGCATAGCAGTACGATAACATGACTGGATGTGATTGTGTGACTTCACAGGAGCCATCAAGATGTCCTTCCTCAATGCCCTGTTTGGTTCGACCTTATTTGGATTCTATCATAAGGAAATTCTCACCAGGAATGAACAGGATGGTAGAACCCTGTCAGCCATAGAAGTCCACTTCTCCGCCATTTAGAGGACTTTTCTAGGAATGCAAGAGGGGGGAGGAAGATGTGGTTTAGGAAATCCGATGGGTTTAATTAGGACGCTGCTGTGTACAGACTTTCCAGGGGGGCCGTTTTATTGGATGTCACCCCAGGTAAAGAGGCAGACCACAAAATCAAGTAATCTAAATCAGTTTGTAAGACAGATAAAATTCCAGATGGTCATAATTTAGTTCAGATTGCCTCTATTGAGGAAGAGCAAATGGATGTGTTGTGCAGATCTCCAAGATTCCTATTTATCATATCAAGATATCCAAACAGTGAGATTTCTCCAATTTTTTAGCTGGGAGCCAATCGATCCAATTTGGAGCACTGCCCCTTGGACTCGCCACTTAGCCAATGGATAGACATATTAAGACCGATGAAAGAAAAGAGTTACAGAAAGTCAGTAAGACCCAAAATGTGTCTGATAAAACAAATGAATGCAGTAATCAAAACTATTAAAAGAAATTCATGTGATATAACAAAATTAAATAGGATACATTACTGCACAGCTAAGTTAATAATAGCTGAAGAATGCGTCAGTATGGTTTGTGATGTAAAATGCTTGCAACTAGGATTGTGTCTGTGTGGTTTCTTTTCATTTATATAAATGTGTCTGCTTATGTCATAAGTGATGGTTTAATAAAGATGTTTTTTGTTTTAAAAAAGGGAGGGGCAGGAATTGAATAATTTATGTAATGTTGCTTAGGTTATATGATATATATAGCAGTATATGTGAAAAATATATTGTTTGTTAATACAGTTTGATTACTTCTGTATAAATGTAAATCTACCTATGTCACAAGTGATAATTCAATAAAAGGTGTGCTTAAAAAAAAAAAAAAAAAAAAAAAAAGACCCATCGCAAAAACACAGAGCACTAACGGAAAGGAAGGGAGGAAATCAAATGCTATCATGGAAGCATTGAATAGAGAAAACTATAACAGTGACACTACTCGTTTCTATCATTTAGAGTATAGAAGAGGGAAAAGATCAACAAAAATAATTAGAAAGATTGATGTGATAAAAGCAGCATGCAGTATCACAACAGACCCAGGATCTATTGTATGCTATTGCAAAAAATAAACTAAAGATATCAGCGCAGGTAGAAAAAACTTACAAGATATGGAGAGAAGTATAAAGGAAAAGTATAAAATAAGCAATTAATTGATGACCCAAAAAGTGTTATAAAGAATTGGGGAAACAAAGCAAAATGAATAGAAACACCAACAAACAAAAGAAATATATTTTGAAGAAATATCTATGAAGGCACTGAATGGATAGAGGAAGTAAAAGAAACCGTAAGAAGTGCAAATGTACAGGATATGACGTGATATAGAAACAACCAAAGAAATTGAAACAAAACTAAGAAAAGCTCCTAATCGGGAAAACTCTAGGCCCAGATGCGGTACCTATCGTCTGGCTAAAATAGTAACATCTTTACATGTCTATTTAGCCCCAAGATCTGCTTATATGTGCATCCCAAAGAGATTCCAACCTGGTTAATAACAGGAAAAATGTTACTCCTTAAGAGGGAACCTGCAAGCTATCCTAAACACTATAGACCAAAAACTTGCCTTCCAACACTGTATAAACTACACTGGAATTGAAGCCAACAGAGTTTATAGTCATTTAGAAGAAAACTCAGTCATGGCAATAGAACACAAAGGGTAACGAAAGTCATATGGAACAAAGGATTATTTGTTAAAAAAAATCATAATGGAAAATTGTAAAAAGGGGAAAAATCTAAAGTATGGGATGGATAGATTACAAAAAAGCATTTGACAGCATCCCACATCCATGGATAAAGAAGTGCTTACAGATGTATAAGGTACGCCATACATAAATTACATTACAGTGACCATGAAACCATGGCAAACCACTTTGCAGCTAAGCCATGATAAAGGACAGATTATTATCCTAGGGATAAAAGTTTTTAAAGGGGGGGTATTCCAGGGTGACTGTTTTCTGGGAGGCCAATTGTAACAAAGGCCTAACCTGTTACATAGACAGCTTAATGGGGTAAGGACAACACAAAAAAGAGCAGTGGTGATAAAGTGTTAAGACCTCTCATCTTTTTGTGAATGATTTAAAACTATATAGCTCAAGAGGAGCTGAAAGCACAACTGCAAGTGGTCAAAACTTTCTCAGATGATATATGAATGTCATTTAGTTTTGATAATTGTTCAAAAGCAACATTTTAAAGTATGAAAGCTGCAGCACCAGGAATCAGTCTGGGACAGGAATGATGATACAAAGGAACTTGATCTGGCAAGACTGTATAAATATCTGGGAACTGATGAAGGATCTATAATAAAATGTGAACAAGTGTCAACAAAACTCAATAAGGAATATTTAACAAGACTAAAATTAATACTGAAAGCAGCCCTGACATCTGAGAACAAAGTCCAAACTATAGACCAATTTGCTGTTCCTGTTCTTACCTACAAGTTTTGGGTTGATTGGCCCCAAAAGGTACTGGATCAGTTGTACAGGAAAACAAGGAAAATGTTTCACATTTACCAAATTGTATATAAAAATTGTCTGCTGAAATTATTATATATTCCTCGTTCTGAAGGAGATACGCACCTCCTTGAAACTTACTTCTATAGAGCTGCAGTAGTATAATCGCATACATATCTGCTGAGTTCACCAGATCCATACGCAGTGAATGTTTTAAAACCTGAGGAGAACAAGTCTAAGATGATATCACTGCTTAGTTTTACCAGAAGCATATCTGTGTTAAGCAGGAACGGAAATTAAACCAGAAGTAGACAAAAATCAGAGAGCAACTGAATGTGCCAAAAACAAAAGAAAGAATATAAGGTGAGGGATCAGATGAGAAAGCAGGAAATGAAGAAAAGGTGTAAATTATAGTTGCAAGTAAAAAAAAAAAAAACCTGAAACAACCTCATGTTAAGGATCTGATGTAGGAATGGTTATGAAGAGGTAAATTTTACAATAAAAGATGAAAGGTAACATTGGTGGCCCAGGATAATGGACTACCATGTACACACTGGTTTACGACGTCCATTGAACATGTGGGAGAAACAAATGCATGTCCTGTAAAACAGAACTGGAAACAGTTGAACATCTTGTTGCTGGGTGTAATACACTAATGGCAGAGGGCCTATATACTGAGAGGCATAGTAATTTGGTAAGACTGTGGCATTGGGGATTGTGCAAACATTACAATGTTGAAGTAGCCGAGAAGCATTGGAAACATGAGCCACAAAACACTATAGAGAACGGTGAAGTTTAAATCCCATGGAATTACCCAGTGCCAACAGTTCAAAAAATAGATGTGAGAAACCAGATATAGTAGTCCATGAAAAGAAAAGTAGCATTGTTCATTGAAATTTCTAGTCTTATGTACAGGGTCTATATTAAATCAGTGAACGCTTAAAATAGCGAATGCTGATTTTTTTTATTGACCCTTTAAAACCGAAACCTACAAAAAAAAAAAAAAAAAAAAAAAGTCAAAATCGCACCACAGTGGTGGAAATGGCAAAGTCCCAAAAATGGCCCAGCAATCCCCCCGGGAAAAAAAATCTGTGTTCCATGTTCGGCATTTTCAGGTTTCAATTTTAAAGGGTCGATAAATCAGTGTTCGCTGATTTAATATAGACCCTATGTACAGAGAGAAACAAAGTTATTGCATATCAGGATTTGCAGGCAGAGATGAGGGTAGTGTGGAAGGAGGATACCTGGACATATCCAATAGTTGGAGCAATGGGTCTCATAAAGAATTTATAGTCGTATTTAGCCACCGTTGCATGTAATTCCATATGAATTGCAGAAGGAGTGAGTTTGTGGACACATTGTGGGTGCTGCGAAGAGCACTTTTGGTAACACCAAAGATTGAAACAATACTAATTTCATGTACTTCAATCATACTTTAACTTGGGAATGGGGCCCATTTCCATCGTGGTATTAGAAACCCAAAAGACTTGGAGAAATTGAACCACAAAACTTCTCTTAAGACAGCTAGGGATTATGGCTTCAACAGTCACTTTGACCCTTTGTCCAGATGCTACAGGAGCACTTCAGTGGACCATGTCAAGACAGTGGTCTGAAATTTCTGTTGCCCTAAATGCCCCAGTTTGACTGACTCCCATATGCAAATCTCACATCACGTGGTGGGTAACATTACCAGAGGGCTGCCCCTTCTGTGCCCTCCACCACCACTGTGGCTATAGCAGCTATCACAGAAGTTTCCCTTTTAGGGTGTGGGGGCATTATGAGGGGAAGATTGTCTAAGGTTGCTGGACACGCACTGAGGTATAACTTCCTCTGTATTCTGGAGATGAGAACAGTCCTCCTAGCATTGCAAACATTCCAAGACACTCTACCAGAAGCTGTGATTTTGATCCATACAGACATGACAGTAGTCTGATACAGCAACAAACAAGGGGGAAACCAGATCTCAACTCTTGTGATGGGAAACCATGAGAGTGTGGCTATGGATGATGTCTTCACATCGTCTTCTGGTAGCAATGCATATCCAGGGGATTTCCAATATTTTAGCAGGTGAGCTAAGCAGAACCATTTTTCTTTCTCACAAGTGGTCCCTCAATCATTCAGTTGCAAACCAAGTCTTCAGTCACTGGGGCCAACCTTACTATGACTTGTTTGCATAATCCCTTCACACGATCAGTCCTTGAGGGACACTCTGGTCAGCAGTTCCCCCTATATTCTGTTGTATGCCCCCCCCCTTCCCCTGATAACGAAATTCATTCAGAAAGCCAGAAGGTGCAAGGCAAAGGTGATCCTGGTTGCCCCTTACTGTTCCCAACAAGTTTGGTTCCTATATCTTTGGCTTCATCTCTTTTTTTTTTTTTTTTTTTTTGTGTTAAACACCTTTAATGAATTATCACTTGTGACATAGGCAAACTTGTATTTATACGAAGGTAATTAAACCATACTAGCAAATTCACATTTGTAAACATTATACGATATGTAATGGTATACATGCATTTAGTCACTGAAACAGTCTCCGAACGTTTGTTTTTCCAAACCAGAATGTCAAATTTTAAAGTAGAGAATGGTCTGAATGTCATACAAAACACCTTATGCGACATTTCCGACCGTTCTACCACCTAAACGAGTGCTACCATGGGTCAACGGGGGGGGGGGTATTGTGTGTTTCGACTATCTCCGATTTGGACATACGAGAACCTGCTGCATGCTTTCGACATTTGGTATGTCGACAAGGTAACTTACGGCTAAATGCATGTATACCATATATAACTATATATGTAATTAAGCCACAGTACATAAGTCTTCCAGTTTCTGCCTTCTCTTAAACCTTATTCCTCCTCCAAAAAATTTTTCTGCAGTTATGCCTACAATTCCCTTTTTTTGTATGTAATTTACCCCTACCCTTTTCCAAGTATCTCACTTCCTGATTTTTATGTCTGTTACAAAATTCAGTACTAAAGTGTAGTTGATTTAGATTTTGATTTTGATTTTCTAGTAATTGCCATTTTGGCAGCCACCAGATTTGAACTTAACAAGATCTGACTGTGTCCAGGCAGTTCAGATCCTGTATCCCATCTCAAAAAAAAAAAATGTCCTTGGTTATATTCATTTGCTTATCTAGTATTCCTGACAAAGTACTCTTGTAGGGAATGTTTAAAGTCTGCCAACTCATTACACTACCAAAACATGCATTCTGATTTACCTCTTTTTTTTTTTTTTTTTTTTCTCCATTACATCTCCAACATTTGCCCTCTACCTGAGGCAATATTCTTTGGCTTTTGTTTGTTGTATAAAAGTACCTTTGCAAACACATCCTGGAAAAAAATCCTAATTGCATATGTATGTCCTCCTATTGTTTCGTTGTGAATTGCTTATCTAATCTTTCTTCCCAGTCTTTTCTGACTGATCCCTATAGTTATAGCTTACATTATATATAATATAAATATCTTGCTAATTATCTTTTTAAACATCAGCTTCTGTTCTAGATTGTTAAAAACCCAACCAGTGCAGGTCTTTTGTTTTAAGATTCCCATATATCTTTTCCTTTGTCTATATTCTGATAGCAGTCCTTGAAAGGGAAGGCAATCACTATCCTGTAATCCAAATGTCTTTGATGCCTCTTCCCATTCTGTTACATTTCCTTCTCTCATTAATTGTTCCCAATACCTTAGCTCCTTTACCAGCTTTCTCCAGTAAATTCTAGCCCCCTTTGTCTATTGTCTGTACTCCTAGTTGCAGTCACCCCATCTGCAGAATATCCTATTGTCTGTACTCCTAGTTGCAGTCACCCCATCTGTAGAATATCCTTTCTGTATTCCTGTGTTGGCTTAGTTTTAATGTACTTTTTACTACTTTATAATAATCTGTATAATTGTTGTTCTCCTTAAGGATCTGCATTAAAAATCCTATTCTTTCCTTATTTCTTGAATTACTCCCCATTTCGTCATCATCCTTTTACACTTTAAACTGTTTTCTTGCTTGTTATGTATAAGAGCCTTAACTATGTAGCTGGAAAACATCCCTTCAAAATATGGTAAATTCCTTGCTTTGTTTGGGAAGATCAACTTATTCAACTTGACACTTGCCGCCTTCCTATCCCAAATAAAATTCTTCAACTCTTTATTAATTACTGTCCACAACTTCTCCCCTGGTTGATTAAAAAAATATGCCTGACCTGTGTATAAAACTAAAAGGACTAAAAACATTTTTTACTGCTTGTATTTTGCTATCTGTGCACATATCAAAGAACTTCCAGTTTCTCAGTTTTTGTATTATCTTTTGGTTAGTCTCTTCCCACGTATTCTTAGCTGCCAATCCATATTCCTAAATACTTGATTATGTCCCCATAAATGTGAGTATTGCTGGACCAATTCATGTAGGGTGCATAGTTGATAACTATAGCCTTTGTTTTGTTTTATATTCATTAATTTTATATCCTGGAAAAAAAAAAATTGGGAACAGTCTCAGAATATTCCACTACACTGAGATGTCCTTTTCTGGCTCCATCACGTGCAAAATATCATCCGTAAGTAATACTAAGTTTTCTTAAACACTATATGAATTAATCCTTGAATTTCTGAGCCCTATATTTTTTTGCCAGAGTTTCTAAATATAACCCAAATGAAGGGGAAGGAGGACACCCCATGTCTGGTTCCTCTAATCAGACACAAAATATCAGAGAAGAATTCTCCCACATGGACTTTTGCCTCCGATCTCTCATATATTCTTGTAATTAACCTTATTATTGTATCAGAAAATCCAAATGCTTCCATTGCCCTACTCCTAAGATCCCATCTTACTCTGAATGCTTTCTCTGCATTAAGACCCACCAGTAACAGCAATACGTTCTTATACTCTACTTCCCTCTGCTTCATGATTGTTCCATTAATGTTAAATGTTTGCCTTCCCACCACAAAACCACTCTGGTCCATATCTATTGATTTTGGCATCACCTTAGCCATTCTTTTAGCAATTATAGACATAAACACTTTTGTAGTCCTGGTTTAGAATTGAGGTGAGCCTATCTGAAGCTGTATCAGATTGGTCTTTACCATTTTTAGGTATTACAGCCACCATAGCTTTTGTCTATAATGTTGGTTCCTCCCCTCCTTTTAAAATGCTGTTAAAACATTCCAGATTTTTATCACTTTCTTCCCTCCTAACTGGTAAACGTCTACTGGAATACCATCTGTTCCTGGGAGCTTTTCCTGTAGATTGGTTATACATTATTTTTATCTCATCTCCTCCTATCTTAACTGTAGTTATTGAGCCTCTTCTGTTTCTAACCTTAACATATTTAAGTCTTCCGTAAATATTTCCATCTCTGCTTTTTCTTGATTTCTCTACTTCTCCACCTTATACAAACTATCTGTAATACCTCTACAGGATCTCTAATTGTTTTTCTTGTTATAGGTTCCCTATGTTAGGCAACAGAAAGTAGAAAGGGTTGTTGCCAAGGTCGTTTTGCCAAAAGTTTTTATACTCTGGAGTTATCGGGGGTACAAAAAAAAGTTGCTTAACAGCAGTCTTTCTAACCTCATGCCTATTATCCAGGTATTCATTTTTTTCTCTTCAGCATTCTGCAATGTTGCCTCCTTTTGCTCTGTAAGATTCCCCGTATTCTGTAACACTTTAACCTTTGTCAGGCCCTCTAAACCTTATTAATTTTTGCCGATCTCTTTTTCTTTTTTTTTTCCATTTATTTCTACCCTGTTTTTTTAAACTCCACTTTCATTTTATCTCATTCATTAGCTATAACTTCTGGAGTACTTTCTGTCTTCCCTAATAACCCTGGATAATTTCCACTACCCATTCCTTAAATTCTTATTTAATCAGGTAGGTGGGGAAGCTCCAGTTTCTCATCTTTACTTCATTACCCTGTCTTCTTATCTTGGTGATTATTGCCACATGTACAGTAACTGTGCTTGCTAGAAATTATATTTCGTAGGAACATGTCCATTTAAATGAGAACCTTGATACACATCCAATAACAACTTCAGATCAATATTCCGGACTTCGCACAGTCTCTGTGAAGCACAAGAGTGAGTAGGCAAACTCAAAGCATGGGCCCCAACCCATTTTTATAGCCAACTGTCATAATTGTGGTGGTAATCATGAATCTAAAAGGGAAAAATGTTTAGCTTTTGGTAAACAATGCCACAAATGCAATAAATGGAACTGCTCCAAAAGATTTTGTAAATAAAGTCCCCCATCTTTTATTAAAAGGAAACATTTTAAAACATTTTAAAAAATTAGTCTATCAGTTAAACAGTGGCAGTTCTGTTCTTTATGTTGATGGGGTGTCAGTACTTCATGAAACGGTCAATGCAGTAAATTTAAGGGCTGAGAATGAAGTATTTTGTACTGTTTTGGCAAACCCACAGAGCTCAAAGTTGATACAGGTTCCAAGTACAGCGTTATGTCTGCATAAACATTTGCCAGAGTATGTAAAGATGAAAGGCTTGATTTGGCAAGATGTGCGAAACTTGTTGCTTATGGAGGTGAAGAAATTCAAACCAAAGGCTTGGTAGTGCTTTCATGTTACTCTGCTGGAAGGATGTACAACTTATTTTATGTGGTCAAGAGGCACGTCTAGTCATTATTGGGTATCAGAGACACTTTTTGAAAATGGGACTGTTTTCATTTAAAGAAGTCCATCATGTTTGCTTAAAAGGCCACTACTCTGATCTTGCCCAGCACAATTTTTCTACCTACGCAGATCTTTTTGATGACAAACTAGGCAAACTTCCAGTTGTGTACTCCATGAAGTTAGATCCAGAGGTCAGTCCAGTTATCACGTCAGCACATAAAATTCCAGTAGACTTGCAGGACAGAGTCAAAGCAGAGTTTGACAAAATGGTGCAACAAGGTGTAATTTGTCCAGTTGAAACTCCATCTAAATGTTTATCTTCCATGGCGGTAGCTCATAAGAAAGGCTCAGATGACATCAGAATATGTATTGACCCACAAGATTTGAACAAAACATTAAAAAGGCATCATCAGCCAATGCGCACAGTCGAAGAAGTTGCAGCCTTGATGCCAAATGCCACTATTTCTTTTGTCTTGGATGCAAAGAATTCATTTTAGCAAATTCAGCTTGACAAAAAAATCATCACTGCTCACTACTTTCAGTACTCCATTTGGCAGGTACAGATGTTTGAGAATGCCATTTGGAATAAATTCTGCAAGTGAAGTCTTTCAACGTACAATGGAGCAGATTTTTTCTGGGTATCCTTGTTCTATTATAGTAGCCTACTTACTGGTAGGAGGTCTTGATGAAACAGAACATGACAGAAACCTCAAAGTTCTGGAAAGGGGATGTCAAGTGAGTCTTAAGCTCAACCCACAAATGTAAATTCAGGCTTCAATAAGTTACTTATGTTGGTCACTTATTTACTAGTACAAACAGCCATTCTTGAGATGCCATCTCCAGACAATGTTCAAGCCCTGCAACATTTTCTTGGCATGGTCAACTACCTAGGCAAGCTCATTCCAGACTTGAGACAACTTTCTCAACCACTCAGAGAGCTGACACGTAAAGATGTATCCTGGTCTTGGTTAGAGCAACACCACAGAGCATTTGATATCCTGAAACTGAGAATTGCTAGTCCACCAACTCTGTGATACCATGATCACAAACCAGTTGCACTTTCCTGTGATGCTTTGAAAGTTGGACTTGGTGCAGTCATTCTGCAAGAGGGTCAACCTGTTGCCTATGCATAGAGAACTCTTACCCAAAATGAGATGCAAAACACCCAGAATGAGAGAGCTGTTGGCAATTGTTTGCATGTTCAAAGTTCCATGATTATGTTTATGGTAGACCTATCTAGATCAAAACAGACCACCAGCCATTAGTCTCTATCCTGAGAAAGCCAATGTATTCGGCTCCAGCCAGACTGCAATATGTGATACTGAGATTGCAAAAGTACAATTTCAGTCTTGCCTATAAGAAAGGCAAACTTCTTTATCTTGCTAATACCTTATCCAAATCACCCAGAAATACCATGGAACAGCATGAGAATGAGAACCTTGATTTTGAAGTTGTGTAGAAGAAAAATTTCTCACTTCCATCTTGATGAGCTGAGATATCACAGAGCCAAAAATCCAGTTTTACACAGGCTCAACCACTTTGTCAAGGATGGCCATCAAAGCAATCTAGTTTACCTCAAGAAGTGCAATCTTATTTTCCATACAGAGATGAGAGCTTGTCTGACAAAAGTATCATAATGAAAGATCTGACAGTAATGGTTACAAAGTCCTTGCAACCAGAGTACATTACCACCTTGCATCATGGTCATCCAGGAACCAAATTTACCAAAAGAAGGAAGAGAGACCTAGTATTTTGGCCTTCTATGTCATGAGATATTGTGAGAGCACTTTTATCTCGTTCAGTGTATAATAGTACAAAGCCACATTAACAGAAGAAACCACTTCAGCTTAATCAGATTCCTGAACTACCTTGGTCACCAGTAGCCACTGATATATTCGAGCGGAATGGTCAGCATTATTTGGTATTGGTAGACTCTTACTCCAATTGGTTTTGAGATTGACCTCCTTCCTAATCTAGCATCCAGTACTGTCATTACTAAGATGAAGCATCATTTTGCTGTTCATGGGAGTCTGCACAAAGTTATTTCTGACAATGGCACACAGTTTACAAGCCAACAGTTCAAAAGATTTGCTGAAGAGTGGGACTTTACTCATGTTACAAGCAGTCCAGAGTACCTGCAGTCAAATGGTTTGGCATAACTTGCAGTGCAAAGCAGTTGAGAAGTCAAAACAAGATAATACTGAGATTTTCCTGAATCTCTTGAATCTCAGAAATGTTCCACATGATAAACATCTTGGTTCACCTGCTCAGAGACATCTGTCAAGACAAACCAGAACCACATTACCAATTAGTAGTAAATTGTCGAAACCATGTGTCAAGAACAGATCAGTAAGACAATATTTTGAAGTGCCTAACCCAGAAATCCTACTATAAGACCAGTAAACCACTCAATCCATTACGAGAAGTGGTAAGGATGGAAATGTCCGAAGGTTTTGATCGGATTGGTGTTGTGAAGAATATTGCTCCAGAGCTGAGATCATACACTATAGAATCAGAGGGAGCAACTTTTAGACTGAATCGGAAGCATTCGAGATCAGTGTCCGAGCCTATACCACAGCAGATAGCCTGTGATAAGGACTCTTTATCTCAGTGAGTTGTCCAATTTTCCAATTCCAGAGGAAGTTCCAGAGAGCATTCCCATTCCTGTGACGAATCCAGAAGTTCCTGATAAGAGTTGTGCACCGCAGACTATCCTGTTGCTAAATTTGGTCCCAAATGTTATGTTATGAGATATGGTCAAATCTCTAAACCCTATAGCAGATGTGAAGCAAGTTGGGCAGAACATTGTGTTTTTGTTTTCAGTGTATATAGTAATGCATGTCTAGCTCTAACACTATTTTGTATAAAGGGAAATCTTTTTAAGAGGGAGGATGTAGATCAATATGTGTGTGTATATATAACTTTAAGAAGTTATCTGAGGGCTTGCACAAGTGTATAAATACTGAGCATCTGCGAACCTGACTGCCATTTTGTAGTTAGCTGTTGAGATGTAAACATGAATGTATGTGTGTCAGCTCTTTGTTTAACTAATTTGTATTTTATGATGCTGCAATCCATCCTGATGTTTCTGTGCATTAAAGCGTCCAAACGAAACCCCAAGCCTTCTTGTTTTATGTGTTGGAGATGAACAAGCGACAAACTATGAATGAAAAAGTGTGCTGTGATGTAATTTATATAGATTTAACTTCAGCATTTGACAGGGTCATACACAAAGCACTGATCAGTAAGTTAGTACAACTAGGTATTGATGTATTCTTGATAAGATGGGTAGCAGCATGGCTTACAAATATGACATGGCAAGTATACAGTGACTGGACAGGTGAAATCCTTGGTTACATTCGGGGTGTCCCACAGGGCTCTGTCCTATGCCCTTACTTGTTTAGATTGTATCCTTCAGACCTAATATTTTCATCTGAGGTGTTCTACAATCTGTATGCAGACTACCTGAAATTGGGTAAACAGATTACATGTGTTGCAGATAAGGCATGTCTGCAAAATAACTTGACTCGATTAACCATTGGGGCACAAGAGAATAATATGCTGATAAATGCATCAAAAGCTAAGTATATGAGATATGGGAGACATATATATTGAAAGGTGAATATTTAATACAGCACATAGTGATTGAAACTGTAGACTCCTTTAAGGACTTGGGTATATGGGTAGATCCAGTTATGAGGTTTTCTAATTAGATCAACCGGTTGGTTGACAATAGTTATAGAACTATAGGTTGTATAAAAAGATTTATCAAGTCTGGGAAATCAAAAATGATGAAGTCCTTGTTTGTTAGTTGCATTAGACCCAAACTTGAGTATGGATTAACAATATGGAAACCTTATAAGAAAACAAGCTTGAGTAAACTGAAGAGTACAGCGGAACTATACCAAGGACATCTATGGATGTGAACATTTAAATTATGAAAGACTTAAATATCTGAACTTGTGCAGTGTCTTACAGATGTCTAAGAGGAGATCTTAAGGTATATAGGGCATTTAGAGACGACCCCAAACATTCCCAGAGATAGTTATCAAAAAGTACTAGAGAATCAGCAGACAACCTATGTAAGAAGATTCTATAGGAATGAGGAGTGTCCCAATTGGTTCTCCTCTGACAGCGTGAAACAGACTGCCAAATTACATTAAACCAAGTACTAGTTTAGATATTTTCAAGAACAGCCCAGACACTTATTATAGGAACAAGTGTTTTGGTATATTGGCAAACTAGGACACTGATTCCCGTGCTTGATATAGACATATGCATGTAAATTCGCATGCTCAGATCTTTCCAAATGTGTCTCCTGTAGCATTGCTATTTGCACTATGCATTTCTTAATATAATTAAGTATTCTTTTATTTTTGTTTATGCCTGTGAGACTATTGGCATTCCAAGATAATATGGTAAGTGTTGCCATTATGGTAAGAAGTCATTATTCCCATCTGTTACATGTCAGTTTTATTAAATGTCTAATTCAACTTTTATGATGCATGTCCCCATTAACGTTTGGCAGAGTAATCCTTTTTAATCATTAGCACTGGAACCTATGTCACATTTTACATGACTTTTTGTTTTAATAGAGACCCTCAAACAAATACAAACATACTCCAGAACACCCCCATAACGTATTAACTAAATATAAACACACATAACTATGTACATCTTTAAATGATGTTTAACTCTGTTAATAGGAACATTTGTGCCAAATAGCTGCTAACACAGGCCCTAGTTAATCTGAAACTGAAGATTTACATGCTAAGATGCATGCTATTGCACATACTTCTACTTACACTAATTGGTATCTGTTTTTTTTTATCTTTATTCCCTCCTCCAGATGTGAAAACTACTTGCATACTTTCAGGAATCATTAACTTTTAGCCATGAAGAAACCATTGTTTTGTCTTATTCCCCTCTTAATCAGTTTGAATCCTCTTATTCTCTTATCAGTTTGCTTCCATGGAAAATTAAGAGAGAAAAAAAACTAAAATGTATTCCTCTGTTGCAGCCTGAAAGACGAGCTGAAACATTTTTTACTTAAGGAAAACTTTTCATTATAATCAAGGTTCTCATATTTACAAGTTTCCACTTAAAATGTATTAGATTAAGCCAATTGTTTTAAAAACCTATTCGCTCCACATTCATTATGATCTGTATACTTTTACTCCCAATCTCCCTCCTTAAGATCCCAAAATTACAGCCTATTAACTTAAACTTTCATTTGTCTAGCTTTTATTTTTGTACTGTAATGCCTACATTTCTTAATGCGAAAAAAGGAGGGAGAGAAGAGGAAGAAAGACACCTGTGTATTTTAATAACTTTGTCACATACAAGAACTAAAAATATTTTTCTGTAAAATAAGCAGTTTATATTTTGAAAAGTTTCATAGAAATACTATTAAAAATTATTTTACTTAAAGTTGTCTTTTTCTTTCCCATTTGAAACTAAGGAAATGTGTTCCAGTTCTTCACAAGTTTACCAAAGTCAACAAAAGTCCACTCTTTCCACTTTCTCTTATACAGCCATATTTCACAGATGCGATTGATGGTTAGCAGTCTCACATTTATTCTCTAATTTGCTGGTCTTCCTCCTGTTCAGCTCCATCTACCAACTCCAGATTCCTGTTCAATTTCATGATAGTCCCAATTCCTCTGTTCAGTTCCTGTGCTTTTCTCTGTCTCAAGCATTTTTCTTTGGTGCAGTGGAAAATGTTTCATTGGCAAAGTCTCTCTATATGCTTTATCAGAAGAATGAGAAGCAGAGTTCCTTTCTGCTTGATGTGTTCATTTTTTGTTAGACAGACTTTGGTATTTCCTCCATAACCTCTTCTGCATCAAAAAATGACTTTGATCCTTCAGGAAAAAATAATCTGAAGACCGCTGGATATAGTAGCTCGAATCTCACACCTGCATCTCGACATTCACTGATTACTCTTCTTCCTGGTGAACAGCGAATAATCCTTTTCCACAAACACACACTATTGTGCACATACACACTGTGTGCCCTATTAACTGTTCCTGCTGTGGACTAAAAGTCCACAAATGTAAAAGTCCACAAATGGAAAGAGTATTTTGAGAGGCTGATGAATGAAGAGAATGAGAGAGAGAGAAGGTTGGATGATGTGGGGATAGTGAATCAGGAAGTGAAACAGATTAGCAAGGAGGAAGTAAGGGCAGCTATGAAGAGGATGAAGAATGGAAAGGCTGTTGGCCCAGATGACATACCAATGGAAGCATGGAGGTGCTTAGGAGAAATGGCAGTGGAATTTCTAACTAGATTGTTTAATGAAATTTTGGAAAGTCAGAGGATGCCTGAGGAGTGGAGAAAAAGTATTTTGGTACCTATCTTTAAGATTAAGGGTGATGTGCAGAGCTGCAGTAACTACAGAGGGATAAAACTGATTAGTCGCAGCTTGAAGTTATGGGAAAGAGTAGTGGAAGCAAGGTTAAGAAGGGAGGTGATGATTAGTGATCAGCAGTATGGTTTCATGCCAGGAAAGAGCACTACAGATGCAATGTTTGCTCTGAGAGTGTTGTTAGAGAAATACAGAGAAGGTCAGAAGGAGTTGCATTGTGTCTTTGTAGACTTGGAGAAAGCATATGACAGGGTGCCTAGAGAGGAGTTGTGGTATTGTATGAGGAAGTCGGGAGTGGCAGAGAAGTACGTAAGAGTGGTACAGGATATGTACGAGGGTAGTGTGACAGTGGTGAGGACTGCAGTGGGAGTGACAGATCCGTTTAAGGTGGAGGTGGGATTACATCAAGGATCAGCTCTGAGTCCTTTCTTATTTGCAGTGGTGATGGACAGGTTGACGGATGAGATCAGACAGGAGGCCCCGTGGACTATGATGTTTGCAGATGACATTGTGATCTGTAGTGAGAGTAGGAATCAGGTTGAGGAGACTCTGGAGAGGTGGAGATATGCTCTAGAGAGCAGAGGAATGAGGGTCAGCAGGGCTAAGACAGAATATATGTGTGTAAATGAGAGGGAGGGTAGAGGAATGGTGAGGATGCAGGGAGTAGAGTTGGTAAAGGTGGACGAGTTTAAGTACTTGGGATCAACAGTTCAGAGTAATGGTGAATGTGGAGGAGAGGTGAAGAAGAGAGTACAGGCAGGGTGGAATGGGTGAAGAAGAGTGTCAGGAGTGATTTGTGACAGACTGGTATCAGTAAGAGTGAAAGGGAAGGTCTACAAGAGTGTAGTGAGACCAGCTATGTTATATGGGTTGGAGACAGTGGCATTGACAAAAAGGCAGGAGTCAGAGCTGGATGTGGCACAGTTAAAGAAGTTAAGATTTGCAATCGGTGTGACTAGGATGGATAGGATTAGGAATCAGTATATTAGAGGGTCAGCTCATGTTGGACAGTTTGGAGACAAAGCAAGAGAGACGAGATTGCGTTGGTTTGGACATGTGCTGAGGAGGGATGATGGGTATATTGGGAAAAAGATGCTAAGGATGGAGCTGCCAGGTAAGAGGAATAGAGGAAGGCCTAAGATGAGGTTTATGGACGTGGTGAGAGAGGACATGCAGGCGGTTGGTGTGACAGAGCAAGATGCAGAGGATAGGAAGAAATGGAAAGAGATGATCCGCTGTGGTGACCCCTAACGGGAAAAGCCGAAAGAGAATGATGCTGTGGACTATCCACTTCCTTATTTGTGCCTTTATAAAGTTAGTAATAGGTTCATAGGTTCATAGGTTTATACTAGGCTATCTGCCCTAAGGCATTTATAAGCCTAGCCCAAAGTTTTGTGGCTTACGCCACCCCTTATATGAAAAAATACTGTGCCCATTAGTTTGTTGTGCCTCTGTCCAGCAGTGAGACAGAGATGATTCCCGGGGTAAACCTACGATCTCCCATCCACAGGTCAAGATTTCTCTTGAACAGAGCCAGCGAGGTGCTCTGCCTCGCATGGACCGGGATTTTATTCCACAGCATAGGGAGTCTCTGAGTGATAAATCTATCCCTCCAGCACGTCCTATTTATATCCGTGCTAAGGTTTAAGTCGCTTGCTCTAGTGGTTTTGGTGGATTTGGATTTTTTGAGGTGGAGCATGTCCATTAATTCCGGGTTGGATATGGCCTTGTATGTCAGGCACATGTCACCTCTGAGCAGACGGTATGCGACTGAATAGAGCTGGGGTTTCTTCAATCTGGCAGCATATGACAGATTTTGGAGTCCCTTTATCCTTTTGGTGATGAACTTTTGGGGTCTCTCCAATTGCTGCAGATGTCTGGAGAGATACATCCCGAATGGGGCATTGTACTCGATCATTGGTCTGATAAGTGAAGAGTACAGGGAAACAATGACCTCACTAGATCTGGATGTGAATCCCTTCATGATCAGGTGGGCAATGTAGAAGGTCTTTCTAACCACTTTAGCAATGTGAGTGTCAAAAGAAAGGCCACTGTCAACCTGGGTCCCCAGGTCCCTGATCACCTCTTCTGTGCTTAGTGGATTGCCACCTATATGGTAGCTTGGGGTTACCTTGTTTTTCCTGAAGGGTATGACTATACATTTTTTGGCGTTTAACTTCAGGCCATGGCTCTGGCACCAGCTATCTGTTTCCGTGAGTCCCTTCTGAAGGATATCCTTGTCCGATGCACTTTCCACTATGGCGCCCAGTTTGCAGTCGTCTGCAAACTTTGTCAGCCAAAGTCCTCCCATGTTGGCCTGTACTTCTGAGAAGTAGATGCCGAAGTAGATGCCGAACAATAGGGGGCCAAGGACTGAGCCCTGTGGGACACCACTTGTGACCGGCTTGGAGTCTGACATAGCGCCAGCAACTCTAACCCTGTGGGTTCTGTCCTTAAGCCAGTTTGCAACCCATCTTGTGACATATGGGTTTACATTTCAGCTGGTAAGTTTTTCTACAATACCCGAGTGGGGTATTGTGTCGAAAGCCTTTGCAAGGTCAAGGTAGGCTGTATGGACTGCCTT
The DNA here is from genome assembly GCF_019279795.1 of Protopterus annectens. NCBI lineage: Eukaryota > Metazoa > Chordata > Ceratodontiformes > Protopteridae > Protopterus > Protopterus annectens. Next base: position 1,485,812,418 of record NC_056725.1, on the reverse strand, counting down.
TCCCTCATCAATGGCCTTGGTGACTGTTTCGAAGAAGTCGACCAAGTTCAAATGGCATGATCTGTCCTTGACGAAGCCAAACTGGGTCCTGTTCCTTCTGCTTTCTCTGGTACAGCAGAAAATCCAGGATTTTCCCTAAGTGCTTTGTCCTCTAATTCTACCATTTTTGAAACCTCTCTTCTTGAAAAGTCTGCTGGTCAGCTGGCCTTTTCTTCATTTCGATCTCTGATTGTTGCAGTTGTATCAGCTCATCTGAATATCCATTTAAAACTTCTATTTTTTTTCCAAATGTTTATATCTGAGCTGATCTATTCCTTCAGTGCCTCATTTATTTTAAACATCTCTGACCACACTTTGTCTTATTTTTTCATCCAGATAACTTGAAACCATGTCTTGCATCAAAGCTGGAGTTTGAACTACATTTTGCTGAAGAGGTACATGATTCTTCCCAGTAAGTGTTTTCTCTTCACTTTTTCTAGTTGATTGTCTTTCAGGCTCTCTACATTTCTTATTTGCAGGCATCCAGGCAGTGTACTTACTTGCAGTAACTGAATTTTACTCAAGTTGATAAGATCTCTTGCTGCAGTTTCTCCGTTTTTTCACAGTGGGAGAGCTGAAGTTGAGTTGTTGATCAGTGTACAGCCATCTCGGAAGCCCCTTTGACCTCACCTCTTACGGTCTTGCATGTATACTGGGACACAGTTCAGGTCTCCTTTCTCACCCATCCAGACATCCCCTCCCGAACCCAGAGACATTTGAATCTAACTGCATGGTTCTACCAATTTTAATGATGGCCAGAGATGCCAGGCTTTCAAATCACATCCTAAAAGCTGCTTCACAGAAATCCATTACCAGAAACCTTTATCTAAGTAAAGGTTTTCCTTTATAGGCAAAAAGCAGAGGACTGGACCCATTTTCAGCACCTCTGTCTTCGATTCTAGTCTTTTGTCAGACCTATTCCAAAAAGGTTCCAGCTTTTATAAAATCAAAGTGCAGTTAGAAACTATTTCTAATTTCAATTTTGGCCATAATCAGGCATCCACAGCTTCTTCGAGAATTTCTAAGGCTTTTCTGAAAGGGAATTTTCTACTTATACCTCCAATTAGAGATCCACTCCTTCCATGAGATATAACTGTGATGCTACAAGCTTTAATGGAATCTCCTTTTGAACTTGTAGCTTCAACAGATTCTTTTATTCAGGAAGACTTTTTCTAGTGGCTGTTACTTCTACAAAAAAAAATTTCAGAACTACAATCCATTTCTTGCAAACCACCATACCTAGTATTCCATAAAAGTAAGGACTCTGAGAACAAATTATACTTTTCTTCCAAAGGTGGCATCTGAAACTAATCTTAATCGGTCCATAAATGTGCCAGTTTTCTTTACAAAGTTTTCAAACCAAGGACAGTACACTTTACATTTGTTTGATATTCATAGGTAACTTGGATTTTACCCCCACAGGACTAAAGAATTTAAAAAATTAGATCCATTATTAGTTGCCTTTTCTAAAGATAAGCTAGGACAAAATGTATCCAAACATGGCCGGCCTTAGGCATAGGCCAACTAGGCGGCCGCCTAGGGCGCCGCTGTAGCAGGGGCGCTTTTCCAGTATTTATTTGGTGTAGGTAGACCAGGTTGGGGGCACCTGGGTGGTGTGTGTGTGTGGGGGGGGCAGTGTGGAGCCATTTTGCCTAGGTCACCAGCTGACCTAAGGCCGCTGAATCCAAAGTTAGTCTTTCAAGATGACTCTGTGTATATGAGAAATTCGGTATATCTTTAACCAGGAAACCTACAGCTCATTTTACAAGATCTGTAGCAACTTCAACTGCATTTAGTATAGAGAACTCTTTGATAAAATTAGTGTTTCAGCTACTTGGTCTACATTTCACACTTTTGTTTCACATGTACAATCAAGAACCTGTACTTCTTTTGGCTCTGACGTTCTCGGGAATATCCTTCCTTGATACCTCCCAGCTGGTTGGTAGCTAGGGAATTTGTCCTAAAGGTTTAATCGGATGAAAAAAGACAACATCCGAAACAAACGTTATGTACTTAATATAACAGTAGGTCTGTGTTGTCTTTTTCATCTGGTTCAACATCCCACTGTCCTTCCCCTATTCAAATTGTCATCTACTGTGCCTTGAATGAAGGGTACTGTAGGGGAGTGTTGCTTCCCTTTCTAAGTGTGTCTACTCCTTTACAACTTGGTGCAGTTAAAACCTTTACATAATTTAAGTTCTTTTGATTTTGAGTAAGCAAACTTGATCTGAGGTATTCTGAGGAAGAGAGGGAATTATGGGTAGGAGAGGAGTCAAGAGTCCTGCATCCACAGGTTTAAAGGTGCTGAGGCCAGATCTGAGTTGGATCAGGGTACCCAAAAGCTGAACTGGATGAAAATACAACAACACTAATTTATCGTTATGGTAACTGTATAGCTTTCATTTGTTTTATCTCTTTATATACTTTGGACTTTCCTCATTTTCTGTCTTTATCTTTGGTCTTACAGCCCTTCATATTGCACATATGCTATCAGAGTAGCAAAATCTTCTGCTACTATATCATGTCTCTCACCATTCTTTTTGTAATTGGGGGATGGCTCCTGTCTCTCACCATTGTTTTTGTAATTGGGGGATGGCTCCTGTCTCTCACCATTGTTTTTGTAATTGGGGGATGGCTCCTGTCTCTCTCACCATTGTTTTTGTAATTGGGGGATGGCTCCCGTCTGTCACCATTGTTTTTGTAATTGGGGGATGGCTCCCGTCTCTCACCATTGCTTTTGTAATTGGGGGATGGCTCCCGTCTCTCACCATTGCTTTTGTAATTGGGGGATGGCTGCCGTCTCTCACCATTGCTTTTGTAATTGGGGGATGGCTGCCGTCTCTCACCATTGCTTTTGTAATTGGGGGATGGCTCCCGTCTCTCACCATTGCTCTTGTAATTGGGGGGTGGCTCCCGTCTCTCACCATTGCTTTTGTAATTGGGGGGTGGCTCCTGTCTCTCACCATTGCTTTTGTAATTGGGGGGTGGCTCCCGCCTCTCACCATTGCTTTTGTAATTGGGGGGGTGGCTCCCGCCTCTCACCATTGCTTTTGTAATTGGGGGGTGGCTCCCGCCTCTCACCATTGCTTTTGTAATTGGGGGGGTGGCTCCCGCCTCTCACCATTGCTTTTGTAATTGGGGGATGGCTGCCGTCTCTCACCATTGCTTTTGTAATTGGGGGATGGCTGCCGTCTCTCACCATTGCTTTTGTAATTGGGGGATGGCTCCCGTCTCTCACCATTGCTCTTGTAATTGGGGGGTGGCTCCCGTCTCTCACCATTGCTTTTGTAATTGGGGGGTGGCTCCTGTCTCTCACCATTGCTTTTGTAATTGGGGGGTGGCTCCCGCCTCTCACCATTGCTTTTGTAATTGGGGGGGTGGCTCCCGCCTCTCACCATTGCTTTTGTAATTGGGGGGTGGCTCCCGCCTCTCACCATTGCTTTTGTAATTGGGGGGTGGCTCCCGCCTCTCACCATTGCTTTTGTAATTGGGGGGTGGCTCCCGCCTCTCACCATTGCTTTTGTAATTGGGGGGTGGCTCCCACCTCTCACCATTGCTTTTGTAATTGGGGGGTGGCTCCCGCCTCTCACCATTGCTTTTGTAATTGGGGGGTGGCTCCCATCTCACCATTGCTTTTGTAATTGGGGGATGGCTCCCGTCTCTCACCATTGCTTTTGTAATTGGGGGATGGCTCAGTTATGTTCTCTCACTTTAAATTTCTATTAGTCTTTGTGCTCATACTAGATGTTGTTTGGACTTCGGATTATTAACTACTGTTTAAAGTGCTGTGTGGTCTGTTCTAATTATCTGGAAAAAACAAAAGTTTACGCTGTAATGCTCTAAAGCCAAGACTATAGGGGGCACATCTTGTCTGTCCTGAAAATATTTCCTCTTTCTCATCTAGTGACCCCCAGATTTATGGCATCACTTTCTGTCACTGTACATTGGGATAAGAATATCTCCTAGGCCTACTGAACTATGACCAAACTCTAAATGAACGTCTCACTGTTTGAGGAGGACTATGATTTTATTTATTTATTTATTTATTTTATTTTACATTTTAACTGGGAATAATCCAACTGGACCAGGTCCATTTTCAGTGGATGCCCAGGGAGAAAAGCTCCATGATTGACCAGAAGAAAAAAACAAGCCAATACAATGTGAATAAGTATAAAAAATACAAACGGTGGGAAACACATATATAATATTTGCTGGTAGACATGTACAAGAATCTATCACAGAAATTCAAATAGGCTTTACATGATATAACAATATCTTACAATATCTGTAGACAAAATTTTACAAAATAGAATGGTAGTGACTATGTTTGCTATTTTAAATGACTGTTTACATTTTCTAGTGAGTGTACACTGAAAGAGATAGTAAGCCAGAGTGGCTTAATTGGAAGTGAGTATATGTAAGTGTGTAAGAACAAGTGTACATAATAGAGTATTGTGGAGGAGGAGAGAAGATATACTAATTTCCAAGTGATACATGGACAGATCCAGCTTTTCTTGAGATGTGGTTTTAATAGTCTTTTAAAGTTAGAGGTTGTTGTTGCAGAGGATATATTAGTGGGGAGGTTGTTCCATTTTTTAGCTATGATGTAGAAGAAAAGGGCTTTGCCTGCAGTGTTGTTTGCAGATGTGATATTGAGGAGAGGTTTGTTTGATGAACGGAGAGTAGGAGGTTAGTAGCTGTTTTAGGGACCGAGTTTTCTCTGGGTAGTTTATGATGTTGAAGGTATAAGTGAGCTGTGTAGGTAAGATAGTAGGTGTGGGAATACTAGCCATTGTAATTGTTTTAGTGCTTGGCAGTGATGTATTCTGAAAGGGGAGTTGTTGGTAAATTTGGCTATTTTATTATAGCATGACTCTAGCTTGTCCAGGTGTGATTTTTTTTTAATATGTGTCAGGATTGGAGCAGCGTAGGTAAGTGTTGATAAGAGATGAGTTTGAGCTAAAGTTAAAGTTAGTCTTGCTTTGTCTGTGAGGAAGTTTTTGTGTCTGTAATGGGTTCCCATTTTTTATGAACTTTCTCGATAATTTGAGCTATGTGAAGATTATTGTCTATTTCTATCCCTAGGAGCTTTGTGTGGGTGGATGGGGAAATGATAGTTCCATTTTTAGATAAGATAGAGAAATCAGTGGGAGTAGTTTTAGTTTTGTTAGGGAGTAGTTTTAGTTTTGTTAGGGGTAAGCGAAAGGTTTTGTTTTGTTGAGGTTTAGGATAAATTGGATGTCTGTGTGATTTTGAACTCGAGCTGTGTTTCAGCTGTTTAAGGGACTTCCATTTTTGTGTGTTAATAAAAGTGGTGAGTCTTTGTTCATTAACTTCCAAAGTGGTATTTAAGTTTTTTAACCTTCAACTGTAAGTTGAAATGCCTAGCAAACTTATAACTTTTGTGTTTGCATGCTGTGCTATACATTTATAATACAGTGATATTTTCTTAACTGAAGAATAAAATCTTAAAATCCAAGAGCTGATCTGTCACATTTGCTTTTCCTCTTTTTTAGTATCAAACCTTTTTTATTTAATTCTTGCTAGAAATTGTGAAAGAAACAGTATTTTCTTAGTTGAATCTGGCTTTTTTTTTTTTTTTTTTTAACCATAACGTTTATTCATTGTCCACCATTAAATTTTCAGTACAGGAGTAGTCCGCATGATTGGTACCATTTTCTTTTTATTAATCCCTAGCTTTCCAGAGCAGCTTCACATTCAGTCCATCCCAGTACCAGAGCTCACATTATTTAATTAAGATCACTTTTTCCACTTTCCTTTTCAATGCTCCACTTTCCCCTTACCTAATACACTACTTTTATATACTTGGTTGTGTTTAATATTGAATTTATATTTCCAGTGATTGTTTGCAACCTTGCTCCTTTCATTCAGTATAGGCGTTCACCTCCTTATTTTAATTAACTGCATTTAAAACATTACCATTCTATTTGGACTACTATTTCATGTTCATTATCTTTCGTTGTCTAACCTGTTCATTTCTTATAATTTTCATTTTACCTTTAATTTTCATTTTACCTTTGATCTGCCCCACTGATACAGCTCAGTAATGGTCTTGTCCATTAAAATTACTATTTTATTTTTTGATTCTTGTCAGGATTATATAACCATTTACATTCTGCTTACCCTCCACCTTAGTTCTCCTCCTCCAAAGATTTTCCTGAATGATCTCTTTGCTTTCTCCTCCTTTTATTCCCACATCTGTTTACAGTCCCTCCCCATTCTTCTTCCTCACCCTAGTGACATCCACACCTTTCCAATTTTTTCTCTTGCAACACCATCTTTCCCATTGCCTCTCTCTATTTTCATGTACTTGTCATCTACAACTTGTATCCCTCCTAGTCACTTTTTTACCCTTTCCCTCATTTTCTATAATGACGGTCTTCCCCTTCCCTTTTTTCCCTTTCCTCTATTTGATTCATTATTTGCGTAACCTCTTCTCCTGAAGGCGACACTTCTTTTTTTCTGTAGAAAGTTATTTCACTGCATATTCACTATGCTGTTTGTTAAATGCAGCTACAATAGTGTGAGTTTCATGGTTGGAGTCTCAGGTGGTGTTCTGGATCAAGTGAGTGGGCTTAGATGAGTGAGCTGAGTGCATGTGAGAGAAAAGGTGAAAGTAGCATGGCTGTATGTGGTTGCAAAAGCTGGTGGTTAATGAATGTTTTGTTCTTTAAAATGGCATCATAGGTCAAACTGTGGAGCCTAGTATTCAGGGAGAATTGTGGGTGACATTAAGGTCTGTTTTACAGTGTGGCGCTGTGAGTTAATCACATCAGCTCATTCAAGTCATTGCTTCATTATTTATTATGTGATATTACTATCCTTTTTAATTAAACAAGAGTTATCTTTATTAAATGATCACTTATGACCTAGGCAATCCTACATTTATATAAATGAAAACAAACCATATCCACATAATTTTGGTTGCAAACATTATACATCACTTATCTATCCAGTTACTATCATTCAAACATTATGTAGCTCATTCAAATTCTGCCTTCTTTTAAACCTCATTCCTTGTCTGCATGTATTATTTCCACATTTTCCATTATTTTTGTATGTAATTTGCTCTAGCCCTTTTCTGAAGATGCCATTTCCAGTTATTTTCTCTCTTACTATATTCGTTACTTCTAGTACAGTTGGTTTAGACTTTGATTTCCATTTCCTGGTAATTGCTTTTTCAGCAGCTGTGATGCTCGTGCACTGGCCCAGCAATCAAGGAGCCTCAGTCCTCACCACTAACACCATTGAGGGGCGTCCATATAGGAAAAGGATAATAAATACACACACAGTAAAGTACAATTTCCGTTATGAGCACACATAGATCACAGTCAGTCTGGGGCTGGTTTCTCCCTCTCTCTTCAGGTCCCCAATAAGACTCCCCACTGACACAGCTTATAGGGTCCAGATCTCAGCCTAGTGTGCAAGCTAAAACCTCCAGCACCCTCTCCGTCTAACCAGTGCTTAGTGTCCCTGCCGAAGTAGCTGACACACACACACACACACACACACACACACACACACACACACACACACACACACACACTTTGAGAGATAAGAGTTTATACAACCACACAGGCACTTCTGGGGAGGGCTTGCACAGGTTCTTCAGCTGTGTCCCTTTTACCCAAACTATACGGTAGAAATCACCGCCGCCACCCAGCTAATAATTTATCAGCTACTCAAAGGCCCTTAAGAAAGGGTATCCAGTTATACTGTGCAATATTATTATCCAAATGTTAAGTGCAACCAAGCAGTCAAGACTTATTTGGAGTGACTTGGTACAGTATCACTATATACATGCAGTGTACTCTTAGAGCTTAAATTATCTCTACACAAAACGTCCACAGTTGAAAGGTTTAAAAATATTTAATAATAAATAATAAAAACACAAGACCATACTTCTTACTACACAGTGCTAGTCAATAGTTCAGAAATCACAGAGAAATACTTAAAATAATACAGTGGAAAAGTTCTGACATAACAGAAAAGCAAACTAGTCTAATCTTCCTATTTCCTAGCTATATCTAAGAGGAAACACAGTTCTAAAATCCTACTTGCATATAGACACAGGCAGAGTGATGGGTTGGATGCTCTCAAGACAAATGCTCTCATTCTTTCTGTCCTTAAATTGATAACGCAGCATCACTGATTTGTTTCAGATTACATCATTTTTTTCTGGTTTCCAGGCTAACTGACTCTCAGAGGTTAATAGCCTTTGATCTTGCAGCTGGCTAGGAAGCCAGGGCAATAAAATAAATTATGCATGCAAATTCTAGCCATTAACTCTGGCCTCAAAACAATAGGCAGAATGCCTTTATCTAGACCTCTCGGTTCCGAGTTTTGAAATCAAAGAACTGACTCATCAGCTTTGTTGCAGCAGAGTGCACTTACATTTTTGCAGTTCCACATTTAACACCATTTTTAACACCATTTTTCCCATTTAAGAGAAGAAGCCTGTGGCTTATATTAATATTTACAAATGAGAGCAATATCTACAAAATTCTATTTGGCTAGGCTAGTAGCCTTCACCTATCTTCACAGCAGCCACTATAATTAAACTCAGCAAAGCCTTACTATGTCTAGGCAATTCCAATTCTGTATCGTAGCTCAAAAAATCATTTCCATAGTCATACCAATTTGCTTACCCAGTATTTCTGATGAGTAGTTTACAGGAAATTTTTAGTTTACAGGAAATTTTTAAAATCTGCCAACTCTATTACCTCCCAGAAAGTATTTTCCAAATGACCTCCTTCTTCCCCATCACACCTCCAACATTTGTTGTCTACCTGAGGAAAAATTCTTTGTAGTCTACTTTGGGTATAAAAATACGTATGTAAACACTTCCAAGCAAAGATCCTAAATCTTTTAGGCTTTGTTGCATGCTTGGGAGACATAAATACATATTTAGCATTATTTATGTAAGATTACTATTCTTAATCAGGGATAGTGTTATGCTATTCAATGGAGAGTGAATTAATCTTACTGGCTTTTTTCTCCCTTTATTGCATTTTTCTATGTTGTGGAACTGAACTGTACAGACTGTTTTTAAGTATTACTTAAGTTTCATGGTTATCACACTGAAGATGAGAATGCATCCAGAAGATAAATGTTCTCATGAACTAACATGACTGCAGTCCTCACCACAGGTTGAGTTTCCAGTGTCTTTATTATTACTTAGCAGCCCTTGCCTAATGAAAGTGTTTGAGGCTTTGCAGGAACTCACAGTTGCAATTTTTACTTTTAACTCGCCTGTTATAAAGACATTGTAGGGTAATTTATTGTGATGTTGATTTATCCATGTATTTGCTTTGATGTTTTATGGTTATTTACATAGGAGAAGGAGATGATAAACACTAAGTGCAATATTAGTTAAAGGGTTTTTGAACTGTTCACATTCCTGAGGACTCTTTTCCTGAATTTTCTCCGTGAAGAATCTCCTCATTATTCTTTCCGCATCTGCCTTCACGAACCTTCTGGAGGAATGAGATGACACCACTGAAGAAGACACCACGCCAAGAATGGGGAGGGCACCCTGGAAGGGTCTGGATCCATGCTGGACAAATATACAGTATGTGGCAATGGTTTAGGATCCAGGGACTTTGGATCTGGACTATTTTGTCAGATTGGAGATGGGATTAGTAACATATCTGATCAGATCCGAAGATGGGATCCCAAGAGACATCAGATCTGATTTTGACTTTTTACTTTAGTTCCAAAGAAGTAGATGCAGTGGAATCTGAAGATCTGGACCATTTTGAAGGGTCCTTGGTTTAAGTCTTGGAAGACTGAACTCCTGAAATGGCTTGAGAAGAAGGAGTTAGTAATAGCCTCTTTAAAAATGTATTTATTTCTTCTTTCTGTTAAAGCTCTGGGGTTGAACCCACTACAATGTCGTATTCTTAGTCATGATGGTCAGACCCTAAACAGTACACATACACAGTGTGGGCATCTGAAAAAGACATCTTGTGCCGACATCTTTCGCATTTTTTGAACTTTTTATCAGACATAGTTTCACGTAAAGATGCCCAACCAGATATCAAAAGGATAGTCAATGCTATCCTAAGAAATCCGGACAGTGACAGACTACCACTACTGACAGGAAAAAAACGGTGTGATTTTAAGTAAGCAGAGGTTTTTTTTTTTTTTTTTTTTTTTTTTATTTCGAGAAAGCGTAACTATCAAAGAAAGAAACCGGGTAGGAAAGGCCTACCAGCAATGCTAGCAAAGACTACACTGTCAAGTGTAAAAGGTGTAGGAAAGTACCTGAAAAAATGAGAAAACTAATCAAAAAAACAGAATAAACCATCTTGCAGAAGAAGTAATTATCGACAAATAACTTTTTGAAGAGTAAAGTTTGTAAAATTTTACTTATCTCTAATCAAGCAGCTTGACAGCAAAGATATCCACATCTAGAAGCAAAATCAGCAAACGAAATCTGAGGGTCTTTAGTCATAGTGCATTAAGGGTAGGAAAGGAGCTCAAGAGTCTGTCGGAGGCCACGCGCTACTGTAATTGCCGAGTCTGATCTGAGTGCCTGATCTGAATCCATCCTTTGAGGAATGGATGAAAATTGATAACATCAGATGCATCTCTCTCCACCCCCCCCCCCCAAAATGAATCAATCACTCTTTCTTTTAATTGTGCTTTTCTAGCAGAAACACGTCAACTATCAGGGTAATAGCCCAATAATTTAAACTGTTGTTGCAAACATGTATGAAGTAAAACTTACTAAACATTCAAAATGACTCATTTCCATCGTAATGGATAGTAAATTAGTAATGCAAACTGCTTACTTGTCCTTCTACATAACTAACCCTACAATGATAGGCATTTTAGACAGGATCACTGCTGCATACTTTCACACACATACAGTTGTATACATCTACAATAGAATTAGACTCTTTTGTAAACTATCCTGTTTAAACTTGCTCACAGTTATGAAAATTATGTTTTTAACAAAAAAAAAAAAAAAAACTCTGCCTAAAATTTCCAATTTGATCATGTAATACATTTTTTGGGGATGGGACATCTCAAAGTAATGAAATCTCAGCGTTTTCTTTTGTTTTTATGCCAACATTATTCGTATAACTTAGTTCTGGGTTTTAATAAGGTGTACTACCATCACAGTCAACAAGTAAATAAAATTTGGAATATGGACAGAGAGCATTGTCTTTAAATCTGACTGTTACTCTGAGTGCACCGGCCTCGACATCTTCGGATCTGGATGACTCTCTCATAGCTGAAGCTTGCAGGTTGTATCCGAGGGGATAGAGTTGACTCTGACGTTTTCAAAGCCATCTGTTTCTCTTGGAGCTTCAATGTTGGACAGCTCCACTTCGGTTTCTGCCATGGATGGACGGCTCTCAGAGGGGAGGGAAGTAGCAGGCCAGAAACCCACTTTCTCGGCTCTGTTGACTTCCTTCTGAAATCAGCAGTCTGCCTTTCTTCGAGGTTGTGAAGAGGGTTTTCTCTGCTGTGGAAGTTTAGACGGGTCCTTCCCCCTTGGATCCACCCTCAGTATCTCAGATGATTTTGCACTGTGATCTTTAATATTCTACTCCACGGGGACAGTCATCCCAAAACTTCCAGACCACCTAGTGAATCATCCCACTGAAGAAGTCCCTAGGAAGAGAACGTGCAAAAGGAGGCAGTTGGACTCTTCCTAAGAGTCTGTCACCGAGGATACTGACTGACAGAAAAGTGTCTCCCAAATCACCACCTGATGTCTCATTTGGAGACATACTTGAGATCTTTAAACAGAAGGGTAGTACAGAAGGGTAGTTGGTCTTCCCAAAGCCCATCTCCTGAGGAGTCTTTCTGGAAGCTTTCAAGACTGGCCCATCTGCCTTTCGGGTTACTCTGTTCGCTGATGAACTTGCTGATTTGGTTTCTAAATGGGCATGGAAAAGGAACCTGATAAGATGAGCTGATTCCCAAGAGACCAGACATTATTCCGGCTCCACCAGTAGAAAGAGAACATTAGAGTAAAGGGTTGCCAGTTGATGCAATGGTCGTGGTGGCAGCTGCAAAGAAGAAACTCATGGAACAGAGTTCCACTGTCCAGCCCCCTAATAGAGAATCTAGAATATTGGACAGATTTAGAAAGAGAGTTTATGCTTCAGCGACTTTTGCTGTCCAGTCGCTGAACTACACGGCACACTTCACGAGACTGCAAAGGAACTTGATTAAGGAGCTTCCAAACTCCCTTTCAGGGGCTACTACTGCTGAAGCTCAAGCTTCTGTGGCTTCACAGTTGGCTACCCTTCTGTCATTTGCATGTTAATCCATGAGGCTCTGTGCTCCTGAAGGGAGGCACAATTGTGTTAGGTTTAGCCAGGCTGATGCAGAGATAAGAAACCCCCAACTGCCTCCAGACTAACAAAGGACACTTGGGTGCAGAGAATTATTTCCAGAGGTTATATTATTCCCTTTTCCCTTCCACCTCTGTTACCCAGGGGAATCCCCAATGTTCCACCTAATCAGAGGGAAGCAGCAGCACTAGAAATCCAAAAGCTGCTAGGAAAGAGTCATCTAAAACCTCTCCCAAACCAAATAGAATCTGGAAGAAGTGCCAAAGAAGACGTGGGACTGGAGACCAATTTTAGATATGTGTTGAATAAATCAGTTTGACACACCAAGCTCTAGATGGTCATGGTTCAGTCCATTCTGCCATTTCTGAGCAAAGATTACTGGATGTGCTCAAACTTCATGATACGTACTATTACATAAAAATGAACAGGCGATCCTGAAGGTACTTGCACCTCAGGCTGGGAGCCAGTCATTACCAGTTCAAAGCACTGCCCTTTGGCCTCACCACAGCCCCTAAGGTGTTCCACAAGTGTATGGCAGTAGTAGCAGCTCACTTGAAACTGCAGGGATTCCGGGTGTTTCCATATGTAGATGACTGGCTCATTATCGCTCCTACTAGGCATCAGCTTGTACAAGCACAAGACCAAGTGTTTCATACTTGTTCAAATCTTGGAATAACCAATTACAACCAGTCACACGTACAACAAACTCAGACATTGGAATTCATTGGAGCAATGTTCAACACAGTATCTATGGCAGCATCTCTTCCTCTTTCCAGAGTACAATGCATAAGAAATTGGGTTAGGAAAATAATTTGCATTACCAGAATTTGAGCCTGATTTATTCTGCAAACCCTCAGATCAATGTCAGTGGCAATAATTTTAGTTCCTTTAGCAAGATATCACATTCAAATTCTGCAATGGATACTACTAACACAATGGTCAGTTCTGTCTGAACCCATGTTGAGAAAGATGAGAATAACTCAGGTATGCAAATGATATCTTTGCTGGTGGATGCAGTCACAACTGTTGCAAGGTCGCCTTTTCGTTCTTCCTCAGACCAATGCCATAGTGACCACAGACTATTCCCAGATTGCGTGGGGGGGTGGGATTTACTGGAGAAGACGGTCCAAGGCACTTGGTCTCCTGAAAAGGCCAATTGCATATCAGTGCTCTGGAAGGGAGAGTGGTGCTTTTGACATTGCACGCATTCCAAAACGCTGTCCCTCTCAAGAGGACAATTGCAGTCAAATGGACAACATATCAGTAGTTTGGTTCATCAACAAACAAGGGGAAACCAGATCTTACCACCTGTGTTGAGAAGCCCTAAGAGTATGGCAATGGACAATATCTTCCAACTGCTTTTTAATTGCAACACATATTCCGGGAAAGTCCAGAGTGATAACCGACAAATTGAGTAGGTCCATCTTACTACCTTACAAGTGCTCTTTCAACACTCAACAACAAAGTGACGGACATGATTTTTTTATTAGTGGGGCCAGCCTTGCTGCAATCTTTTTGCATCTCCCATAAACAAGTACAACAGCTTCTTTGCCCTAATCTCACCATCGGGAGAGTCACCAAGGATCCTGTACTACACAATTGCTCCCCCCAGTCTCCTGTATGCTTATCCTCCAACTCCTTTAATTCCAAAATCTTTCAGAAAGCAGCCAGGTTGAAGAGCAATGTCATCCTTGTTGTACCTAACTGGCTTTGGCCAGATTTGGTTCCCCTTCCTTTGGCCTCCTATCTTGTGCTCACCTTGGATTCTGGATGCAAATCCAGACCTTCTGTTTCATTCGACAGGCATAGTTCACCCAGACATCTGAAATGTCAAGCTGACTGCATGGTTTCTGTAATTCCCTCAATAGCCAGGCATCCAATGCTCTCTTCGCCTGTCTGTTCTATACTTTATCTTCCCATAAACCTTTTGTGAGGAAACTCTACAGGAGTAAATGTCGAAGATTTGTTTATTGGGCAGAGCACAATCAGCTAGACCCTTTCTGGCCTCTGATTCATTCTATTGAATTTTTAGTGAGTTTATTTAATGAGGGTGCTAGTTCATCTACTATTCAAGTTCAGCTCGTAGCCATCTCTAACTTTCATGTAGGGTTTCAGAATTCTTCCGTGGCTTCCTCTAAATTGTGCAAAGCTGTTTTTGAAAGGTGCTCTTCTAGTCAGACCCCCTTATAAAGATCCCACACCACCATAGGATTTAAATTTGGTACTGCAAGCCTTAACTGACGCATTCTCCCTTTGAACCTGCAGCTAAATGTGATTTCAAATGTTTGACCTGGCAAACTGTCTTTTTAGTTGGAATTACATTTGCTAGAAGAATTTCATAACTTCAAGCATTATCTTCTAAGCCCCCATACTTGATTTTTCATAAGGGTAGGGTCACCCTACGTATCAGTGCTTCCTTCCTACCTAAGATGGTGTCAGAATCCAACATTAACCAAGGAATTAACCTGCCAGTATTCTTCCCAAACTTTACAAATAAAGGAGAATATATGCTACACTTGCTGAATGTTCATAGATAATTATGTTTCTACCTGCACAGAACAAAGAGGTTAGAAAGACAGATCAGCTGTTTGTTTCCTTTGCACATAAGCTGAGCGAATTGGTTGCAAAGAAAACTCTAGCTAGATGGTTAATAGATTCAATTTGCTGTTGACAAATGAAATGCAATCTTCCCTTACCAAAACAACTAAAGGCTGATTCAACCAGATCTATGGCTACTTCAGCTGTATTCCAGTCTAGAGGATCCATGGACAATGTACATGCGGCTGCAATTTGGTCAAATCATCATACCTTTATCACTATAATAACAAATGAGATCTGGTCTTGAGGGGAGGTGCAGGAATTCAGGTAGCTGGGAACTCTGCCCCATCCTTTGAGGAATGAATGAAAATTGACAACGTCAGATAAAGAAGTTGCATACTTACCATAACCTCCCATCTCTGTTGTCCATTTTCATTCTTCTTCAACTCCCCACCCTCCATCACCCCCCATCTCTCACAAATGACTTCTGGAGGAATGATGCTGTTAAAGACACCATATGTCCCTTTTTTATTGAACTCCAGTTATGGCGATTTTTTATATTTTGTTTTCTCTCAAGCTGTAAATAAAACTTGAGGGACTTTAGGCATAGTGCATTATGGGTAGGAAAGGAACTCAAGAATTTGTTGGAGGCCACGAGCCAGTGTAACGGCCAAGTCTGATTAGAGTGTCTGATCCAAACCTATCCATTGAGGAAGAATGAAAATGGACAATACAGATGGAATGTTATGGTAAGTGCAGAATTTCTTTTTCGTATCATTATTTAATATCACTTTAATATGCATTTGTACAAGAGTTGCCTAATTTTTAGGAATTATTCCTGTGCCTTGAGTTATCTGTAACTATTTTGTCGTTGTGTGAAATGGTTCATTTAGTTTTAGTTTTTGATGTTCTGAACGTTATTCTGTTTAATAGAAGCATTTAAGGGGAAATGTCTTTATTTAAAACAAAGACCCTATACTTTAAACGGAGGAAAATTTTGTTTGGGGGGAAAAAGTACTATGAATCAAGGGGTTGGACTTGATGTGGATAATGTAACCTGTTAAGATGGAGAATAAGGTGGTAATGGTATCATATAATGTAATGACATTTCAGGCCAGTTTTTAAAACAAATGCAAATTCAGTCATTTCTGAGGAAATAAAGGTTAGTGGTGGTTAGGTTACAAGAGGCTCTATTGCATGTGACTGAGTGCATATGATTTTAGAAAGTAGGGATTAAGCAGTAACTGCATCACCTAGTTACACAGGAGCTTACTGGAAGGGAGGGGTATTCTTGCTTAACTGTTTTTTTTTTTTTTTTTTTTTTTTTTTTTTTTCCTTGTGAAAGTTTGTCTTTCTACCACATCCTGCTGTCCATCAACTTTTCTTTTTGCTCAGTTGACCCATTTGTTCCCTTTCAGCCAATAAGGGCTTTTGGGGGGTTAATTGTGAGAGAGTATCATACTTCAAGCAGAATTCTAGACCTACGTCTCTCAATGCTGGTAGCAGATTAATTCTTAGATAATCAACCTGTGAGGTGGATATCCCTACCACCATGGTGATGTTGCCTGTGTTGTGACGTCTCTCACAAAGGGCACTCAGTGGAATACTGAGGCCTGGGGCTGCCTCTGTGTTAGCACTTCTTTTTCTGTAGTGCTGCCACCTCCAGCTTAGAGTGCACTCTGCCATGCTTGTCTACTTGCTGTACGGCAGCTACACTCTTTCTTGGCACAGGGTTATTGCTGAGAAAGCTGGCTAAAATATTGGATATTCTTTTGGATCACTGTTACAGTAATCCTTAAACATGGGATGTATCCTCCCAAGCATACCCTACATTGGGCACCTTCCTCTCATGCCATACATTCACTGTTAACATACGTGGATGCTCAAGTTTGAGGGATATACAGCCGTACCAAAACTCCAAACTTTCTTGCTGCTAGTCTGCAGATGCGGACTGTTGTCCGTATTAATCAAGTTAAACGTATGGTTGAGGCAGATGGTTAGCCCATTAGATATGTCTTCCATAGTTTCATAGTATAGTACTAGGCTGTCTGCTCTAGGGCATTTATAAGCCTAGCCAAAGTGTATGTGGCTTTCGCCACCCCATGTAATGATACAAAAGTGTACAAATTAAATTTATTTTACTGTGCCTCTGTCTAGTAATGACACAGAGATGACCCCCGGGGTAAACCTACGATCACCCATCCATTCGTCAAGATTTCTCTTGAAGAGAGTCAGTGAGGGGTTCTGCCTAACATGGACTGGGATCCTGTTCCAGAGAGCGGGAAGCCTCTGGGTTATGAATCTGTCCCTCCAGCATGTCCTATTCATATTTATGCTGAGGTTTAGATCTTTAGCTCTCGTGACTCTGATGGATGTGGATTTTTTGAGGTGGAGCATGTCCATTAATTCCGAATTGGACATGGCTTTGTACGTCAGGCACAGATCACCTCTGAGCAGGCGGTATGCTACTGAATAGAGCTGGAGCTTATTTTAGTCTGGCAGCATATGACATGTTGGAGACCCTTGATCCTCTTGGTAAGGTACTTTTGGGGTCTCTCCAGCTGCTGCAGGTGCCGGGTGAGGTACATACCAAATGGGGCATTGTACTCGATCATAGGCCTGATAAGGGAGGAATATAAGGGTACAATGACATCCTTTGATCTGGATGTGAATCCCTTCATAAGGTGGGCAAGGTAGAAGGTCTTTCTAACCACTTTGGCGACGTGTTTGTCAAATGAGAGGTCACTGTTAACTTGGGTCTCCAGGTCTGATTACTTTTTCCATACTTAATGGATTACCACCTGTGTGGTAATTTGTGGGTACTTTGTTTTTTTCAAAGGGGATGACTATACATTTTTTGGCATTTAGTTTAAGCCCATGATTCTGGCACCAGGTGTCTGTTTCTGTGAGGCCCTTCTGAAGGATGCATGTGTCAGCTGGTGTATCGACTATGGCGCCTAGTTTGCAGTCATCTGCGAACTTTGTTAGCCACAACCCCCCTATGTTTGCCTGCACGTCTGAGAAATAAATGCCGAACAAGAGGGGTCCCAAGACAGAGCCCTCTGGGGCTCCACTTGTGACTGGCTTAGAGTCTGACATAGCTCCAGCTATTCTGACTTTGTGGGTTCTGTCCTTTAGCCAGTTTGCAACCCATCTTGTGACAAACGGGTTTACATTTAAGCTGTTGAGCTTGTCTATGATGCCTGAGTGGGGTATTGTGTCGAAGGCTTTTGCCAGATCCAGGTAGGCTGTATGAACTGCTTTGCCTTCATCGATGGCTCTAGTGACTGTTTCAAAAAAGTCCACCAGGTTTAGAAGGCAGGATCTGCCTTTTACAAAGCCGAACTGGGTAGGATCAATAGTCTGTAGGTCCCCGATGTTTTTGTTTATGAGCTCCATAATGATCCTTTCCATAGCTTTGCAGACCAGGCTGGTCAAGCTTATGGGGCGGTAGTTTCCAGGGTCCGTAGAGGTGCCACCTTTTGTGGAGTGGGACCACTGTTGCTGTACTCCAGTGTTCAGGGACATATCCTGTAGCAAGGCTAAGATTAAACAGCATTCTTCTGTGCGGGTTAAGCTCCTCTAGGAGTTCACGTAGCACGCAACCCGGGACACCGTCTGGTCCCATGGATGCTGTATTTTTAGCTTTGCTAAGAGCAGCTCTCACCTGGACATCTGAGATGTCAGGGAGGTTGCATCCAGCTGAGATAATTATTTCATCTTTTGGGGGAGAGGGAGGGGAGAAATTTGCACTGAACCTGTCTGCCAGTATGTTGGCAATATCTGTGGGTTCAGTGTATTTTTTGTCGTTATGAACTAACTCTGAGCATATCTGAGGGTTTCCGCCCAGGTTTCTAACATAACTGAAGAAGGCCTTGTGGTTATCTTTAGTGTCCTTAGCGATTTTTCTCTCAAAGTTGGCCTTTGATGATTTTATGAGCGAACACAGTTTTTTGCTAGTGCTGATCAGAGATGCCTTCCCTTTATGGGATTTTGCTCTGTCTTGCAGTAGCTTCCTTCTCTTGTTATAAAGTTTGTTTATGGCTGGGGTTCACCAGATAGGACGCCTGCCTTTGGTGGAAAGGGTCTTGGTTTTATTTGGGATTGCATGATCCATGCATTCTTGGAGATGTCCGTAGAAAGCATTTGTGAAGGATTCAGCAGTGTGGGATGTGGTTTCCACTGGCCCAGGTGGCTTGAAGGATACCATTTCAGTCTTAAGGAGTGTAAAGTCGGCTTTTGAGAAGTTTCTCACTGTGGTCTTTTGTGCTGGGGGTGGAGGTGGGATATGAATATCTAGGGTTATTAGTTTGTGGTCTGATCTCACTAGTGAGGGGTATACTTCCGGTGTTGAGCATTTTGTCCCCATGTTTGTGATGATCAGGTCAAGTATATTATTTCCCCTTGTGGGGGAGGTGACTAGTTGTTCCATCGCATTTGAGTCCAGAAAAGAAAAGTGTGATTGTCGGCACAAAATACCATACAAGAGCTGCCACTCTAGTTTGTTTTCTTAGGAGCTGAGCACTACTTTAAATTGTGTAATATTTGTCAGTCATTCACCCCAATGACTGTTAAAAGGTCAAATATTATTTTTCACTTGGAGAGCAAACATCTTCAGGTCTTAGCATGTGCAGTGGTGACATCATCCTCTTCACCGGCCCTCCAGGTAAAAGATAAAGGAAAACTGTAAAGAGAGGAAATTGATTTATATCCAGAGGTCCCCATCTGTCATTCAGCCTGAGACTGATAGCTCTGCTTGGGCATGTTTGCAGCTCATGGACCAGCCATCTACTTCTCCTGAGCCTTCTAGTACATTCTCCTTTGGTGACCACTATGACTCGGAATACATTTGTATCCAACTGCTACTACAAAACAAACTGTAGAACTACTATAAAAACAAAAGATAGCCAAGGCTAGAAGGTATAAAAACAAATTTAATGTGACAATAAGCGCTTTCGTGGGTACACATACACCCACTTCTTCAGACTGTCCAACAAAACTAATGCGCCACATTTAAATAGCTAACAAAATAAGCACATGACGGTTAGATGTTTAAAAAGATCCAATGGGACTTAGAAAACAAACCAATATATAATTAAAATACAGCTTATAAAATGTTTAAATACAGATATAGCATAAAATCTGGAATTACAAAGAAACGGTATGTCCCTAAACTACATTAGTTTATTCAAAATACACATTCTTAAGGTAAAAATAACATTCTAAAAAAATACTATCTTAATCAAATTCCTTAGTTTTAGAATGCAAGCTATTGAGCGTGTGTCATTTAACCTTTGGTATTTGAAGGCTTCTGGTATGAGCTGCCACTATAATTCTCGCTGCTCTAGCCATAAAGAAAATGGTCCTCCTCTAATATGAGAATAGATCTGGTCAATAATCCTGAAAGAGAATGAGTGGCCAGGGTTATTAAGTATATGCTTAGCTAAGGCATTCTCAGCTTTCCTGTTCCTAATAGCCTATTGATGTTCATATATGCATTCCTTAAGTTTCCTATCCATCTTACCTATATAGAAACCTAAGCAGGAATTGCACTTGACTAAGTACACGCACCCCTTAGAATTGCAGTTATACTTCCCCTTGCAAACAATATTTGTGTTATTAACTTGGCACAAGGAACCAGTATCTTTGAATCTGCAAAAATTGCAGGCTTCACACTTAAACATACCCTTAGTCTTTGTGGTTTGTAACATGTTACTGAAGAGGTACTGCAAATTGCTCCCCTCCTAAATACAATATTGGGAGTGAGGGGCAATCATTTCCGCACATTCTTATCCGCAATAATAAAATTCCAGTTTTTCTCCAAAATGTTCCTAATGTAATACGCATCGCTATTAAAAGTGGTGATGAATGAGAGAGAAAAGTCAGAGCTATGGTTAACTTGGTCAGTCATATCCTCCATAGACACACCCAAAGAGGGGCTACTACTATAATTGTTCAAATATAAGCCCTCATCTATTTCAGAGCCATTCAAAATAGCTCTAAAGTGTCCAGCACTCATTTTAGAGGTAACCTCATAAATCAATTTATCTAGAAAATAATCTGGGTAACCTCTGTTCATAAATAGGATACGTAAAAAATTACATTCCTCCTTAAAATCCACCAAGGAAGGAATTTGAGTATGTGTCTTTCCTGTGGGTGGTGGCCACATACTTCTGACTGACTCTGTCCTGTAAGTATACATCCAGGTAGGAAATTTTCTCTATATGAAAATTACTGGTAAATCTTAAATCACTTGTAGTATTAACGTATACCAGAAGTTCGTTAAATATGTCATCTCCTCCTTCAAAAATTAGGAACATATCATCCAGATATCGGGTGTAATAAACAAAATAGTTTGAATATAGCCTATGTTCCAGAACAAATTTCCTCTCCCAAAAACACATTTCCTCCACTTCACCAGCTCACACCCTATGCATCAGAAAAAATCTGTGGTGAAAGGCCAGCTAGTCAGGACAGCGAGAATGTTTTCTAACTTGGTGGATTTTAAGGAAGAATGTAATTTTTTACATACCCTATTTATGAACCGATGTTACCCAGATTATTTTCTAGATAAATTGATTTAGGAGGTTACCTCTAAAAGGAGTGCTGGACACTTTAGAGCTATTTTGAATGGCTTTGAAATAGATGAAGGCATATATTTGAACAATTATAGTAGTAGCCCCTCTTTGGGTGTGTCTATGGAGGATAGGACTGAACAAGTTAACCATAGTCATGACGTTTCTCTTTCATTCATCATCACTTTTAGTAGTGATACGTATTATATTAGGAACATTTTAGGAGAGAAATTTATTATTGCAGATGAGAATGTGCGGAAAAGATTGCCCCTCACTCCTAGGGTTACCACCTGTCCCACTTTGCGAGGGACAGTCCCTCTCTTCGGGCAGTTGTGTCCTGCAAAAAAATTGTAAAAATGGCAGATGTCCTGAGATTTTAGGACAAAATTATTTCCTATATTTTATGTAATAGTTGCATAAAACAGTTATTCTGTATATGAAATATCTAAATGTTATTTCCTATATTTTATGTAATAGTTGCATAAAACAGTTATTCTGTATATGAAACATCTAAATGTTATAAGAAACAGAATAAGCAACTAAAATGCTACAAGAATAAGCTTTTATTTAGGCAAAAAAGTGAGGTTTTGTCCTTTTGTACTGGCTGTGGGTATGTTTCGGCCTGCAAATTCTGACGTTTGTACCAAAAATGTCCCACTTTGAGCATTTGAAAAGGTGGCAGCCCTACTCACTCCCAATATTGTATTTAGGAGGGGGCAGCAATTTGAAGTGCCTCTTAGGTAACAACATGTTACAAACCTCGAAGACTAAGGGTATGTTTAAGTGTGAAGCCAGCAATTTTTGCAGATTCATAGATACTGGTTCCTTGTGCCAAGTTAATAACACAAATATTGTTCACAAGGGGAGGTATGACTGCAATTCTAAGGGGTGCATGTACTTAGCTAAGTGTAATTCCTGCTTAGGTTTCTATATAGGTAAGACAGATGAGAAACTTAAGGAATGCATATATGAACATCAATATGCTATTAGGAACAGGAAAGCTGAGAATGCCTTAGCTAAGCATATACTTAACCCTGGCCACTCATTCTCTTTCCGAATTATTGACCAGATCTGTTCTCATATTAGAGGAGGACCATTTTCTTTATGGCTAGAGCAGTGAGAATTATATTGGCAGCTCAGACTAGATGCCTTCAAATACCCAGGGTTAAATGATACATGCTCAATAGCTTGCATTCTAAAACTAAAGAATTTGATGAGATAGTATTTTTTTAGAATGTTAATTTTTACCTTAAGAATGTGTATTTTGTATAAACTAATGTGGATTTGGGACATACAGTTTCTTTGTAATTCCAGATTTTATACTATATCTGTATTTAAACATTTTATAAGCTGTATTGCAATTATATGCTGTTTGATTGTTTTCTAAGTCCCATTGGACCTTTTTAAACATCTGACCATCATGTGCTTATTTTGTTAGCTATTTAAATGTGATGTATTAGTTTTGTTGAACAGTCTGAAAAAGTGGGTGCATGTGTACCCACGAAAGCGCTTGCTGTCGCATTAAATTCATTTTTGTACCTTCTAGCCTTGGCTATTTTTAGTTTTTATGTTACTTCTGTATCCAGTAGGACCAGACATGTCTGTAACAGCTGGGAGGGGGGAACAAAGAATCATATTCAAGGGTGAGGGAGGAATCCATCACCTCCTAGTTGGGGAGGATGCTCATGGCTCCCTTATGGAGGACAGGCCACATTAGCTTCAACTACAAAGACCATACATCTGAAGACTCTAGGAAACGTACCCAGAACAATGTATTTTCCCTCCTCATACTCCTCTCAATCAGAAAGGCAGCAAAGAAACTAAATCAGTCGAGCTTTTCAGTCTTAGCTGCTTGGAACCTTTTGCACCTGTACCCCTGATAAGAGGAAAAGAGTTGCATCTTGTCTGAAGAATAGGAATATTCAGATTCTGATAATAAAGGACTTTATTATGCCTTTCAGATTCCCTTTCCCACTGGATGAGAATGTGAGGCATGGGACAATTTATCATTGGATCTCTGTTAATGAGGAAATTTCCTTTTGGTATGCAATTGCCATAATATGTTCAGACTGGAGGTTAAAGAAGTTTCTGACTCCCAAAAAAGGTATTTTGAGATATCCCTAAACTTGTTGCTGTACCTCCAGTTCTGAAACCACTAGAAGATGCTGTTTTTAGCACCTCCAGACTTTCAACCTTTGGTCCCTAAGCAAGTTGACAAATTTTATAGGGTTCCTGATATGCACAAGTACCTTTAAAAAGCCTTCTATCCAGACCCTGATACCATTTCCTTGGATGGTGACTAAGGTACTAGAACCTTTTTCCCTTGTTCTAATCTAGTCCCAATGATCAGGACAGTAGAGCTATGGATAGGTATGGCAAAAAAGTATACACCTCTCTCACTTTAGCTTTTAAATGCATTAATTTCCAAGCCTACATGTTCAACTTCGTTTTAACTCTTTTGAGCAGTACTAGCCAACCTGTGGCTAATCTTTTCTGGTTTGAAATCTGATGTCATGGGCATTCTTAACTCTGCCTGTCTGGTAGCTAAATATACAATCAAGTACGATGCTGGAGATACTGTCTCCAGGGCAGCTGTAACTGGTACTGTTATGAGATGTCTTGATTTGATAAGATTACAGTCCTTCCCTGAGGATATGAAAACTCAATTTTAATTGCCTCTCTAGACAAGGGCTTCCTAGATGGTAACACTTCTGTCAAAGTTCTTTTAAGAACAAGGAAAACCCATACAAGGACTTGGTAACAACTCGCGAGTTCTTAAATTTCAAAGAAACTATCCAATACAGGCACATTTTCTTCATAAACCCTTCAAATCTGGTCAACAAGAGTCTGGGACAGAACAGCTTAAAAGAAAGTGGCAAGGAGACTCCAGAAGAAAATCTAATGGATCCTAGGAATCCAACTCCCCCCAAAAAAGTCTGAGTATCTTTACCATGTACTTCCTTCTCTCCCCTCCCCTTCACACCTCAGCCTTCATTAGAGAATTGCGGGGAATCTTTCCTGTTGCCTTCCTGCATGGCAGCCAGTAACCACTGACTCTTTGGATTCTAAATATCCTAGAAAAGGGCTAGAAGCTCTCAGTGAGCATCCCTTATTCCATCAGGCATTCTTCAACCCCAAAAAGACCAACCTCATCTTATGCCCCCAATTATTTCAGATTTAATGCTTCAGGGGTCCTAGAGCTCTTGGGTCAGTGGGGACATAGTCTACTTGACACTCTTCCAGGAAAGAAAAAATCTGGAGAGACTGGAGACTATCTAAGCTAAACACTTTTTTGCACATTCCAAAATTCATCATGTTCACACTTCAGGCTCTGTTCCCCATTCTTTTCCATCAATTCATTCTGTTCATTCTAGAACTAAAAAGTGCTTGACTAAATATTTCAAATCTCAAAAAATGCAGATCATTTGTAATATTCTGTGTCTTGGGGTTGCACTATCGATTAACATCTTTCTCCTTTGAACTTTTACTACTTTCGATTAACATCTCTGCATTTTGAAATTTCTACCACTCTAACAGTTGCCTTGCTGCAGTGATAGCCTACTGTAGACTTCAGGGTATACACATCTTTCTTTATCTGTACATTTGCCTGATTTCAGCCTCAAAGAGTCATGAGACTCTAACAGCTTTACCATTCCTTATGAATCTTTTTCACATCCAGAGTTTCACTCTGAACCTAAAAAGTCCTCTGTGATTGTAACTCACAAACTGTCTTTTTTCTTAGATGTCTTCTATACACCTACCAGATGACTGTTTCTTCCCCTACCAGATGACTGTTTCTTCCCCTAGAAAAGAGGCAAACATAAGAATTTCCTACATCTTTCTCAACAGAAAATATTCACTGCAAAATAATTTCTGAGCATTCTAAGCTACATGGCTCAAGACAGACTTCAGATGAGAAAGATCCAGTATTTTCTCAAATCTGTGTGGGCTCAACCTCTGTCTTTCCCAATTCCTGTTCTCTACTTTGTATAAAAAAAATAGCTCATTTCATACACCAAACACGTCCTATTCAACTTGAGTCACTTTCTCTCTTCCAGCCCTTCTTAGACAGGAGCCACAGACACGTCAGACTTTTCTTTGAGGTGCTGTTCCTCAGGGTGTCAAGGTGGAGGGAATTTCAGAAGCACAACATAGGCACAAACACATAATGATGGCTCTTAAGTATCAGGAAAGCCCTGAATCAGCTATGGTCTCCAGCCATTTTTAGTAATTGACAATACCACTGTAATGTAGTACACAAGAGAAGTAATCATATCCCCTTTGCAGGCTGGCCATGATTGCCTGTGACACCTCAATTCACCACAACTTATTTCCTCTGGCAACTTAAATTCCTTCAGAGTAGACCACAGTAGCAGACTCCTGGAGTAGATCCAGAGACGCGCGTGTGAATGTTACACTGTCAGGTCTTCCTAGAGATAGTCCACCACTGGGGAATCCCTTGACTAGATCTGTTTTCCTCCAACCTATATTGACAACTAAAACCGTTCTGTTCCAGGGCACCTGACAGAAGAGGCCTGGAAGACAGATGTTTATCGGTAGGTACTATGCTATTGGTCCTAGGGCCTATATAAGCCTAGCCAAAAAGGTACCCTGGCTTTTGCCACCCAAGAAAATTATTTTCCTGTGCACCTGTCGAGCAGAGCCACAGAAGTGATCCCTGGAGAGGATTTCCTATTTCCCATCCAATCAAGATTTTTCTTGAGTGCTAATGAGGTGCTCTGTTTGACATAGGTGTTTTGAAGAACTTTGGAAATGAGAGGAAAGGAGAGAGGGATAAAGCAACATCACTGTGCATACAAGTAAAATACATCTAGAAGAGCCAACTTTCATTTCAACCTGTCCTCTACTAGATCCTTCTTACCTTTTTATTTCAAGTTAAGCTGTTCTGAAAGGGGGGGGGGGGTTCATATCCTATCAGAACACTAAGGAAGAAGGTGGCTCTTCTAGATGTCTTAATTGTGTACACAGTGATGTTGCTTTATACCCCCCCCCTTTCCCCTCATTTCCAAAGTCCTTCAAAATATCTGGAAGGACTTTATGATAAAGATGTTTATTATGACTTCCTTTTGGCTTAGTCCTAGTCAACACTGATTCTCTTCACATGCAACTGGATATTCTCACACAAGATAAGAGATCTCCGAGTCATCCCTCTGTTCAAAATCCAACTGAGTAGATGATATTTTTCTTCCCTGTTAGTCACCTCTTTTCAATACCTGCTGTATGTCCTCAGAAGGAGGCATGAAAACCTGCTACTAAGAAATCTTATTTATCTAAATGGAAAAGATTTTCTTTTTGGTGCCAAAATAAAGGACATGAGCCATCTTACATTGGGACACCCCTAGTTGTTCATTACATCTGTAATTTGCCAGGTTCTGGCCTTGAGTGCATTTCAGCAAAGGTACATCTTTCAGTCATTTCAACCTGTCCTCTACTAGATCCTTCTTACCTTTTTTATTTCAAGTTAAGCTGTTCTGAAAGGGGAGGTTCATATCCTATCAGACCACTAAGGAAGAAGGTGGCTTTTCTAGGATCTGAATTATGTTTTGGGAAAGTCAACTTAACGTCCCTTTGAACCCACAGCCAGCTCTCCTCTGACATTTCTAACATAATTCCTCCTTGTTTGTAGCTTTAACTTCCACTGGATGGGTTTCTGAACTACAGGCCCTTATGTCTTGTCAACTTTTTTTGATCTTTCACAAGGACAGGGTGAGTCTTTGCCCCATTCCTCCCTTTATGCCTAAATGTTATCAAACTATTCAGCTCCCTGCTTTCTACTCTAATTCACAGAAGAAGGGAGAGAGAATTCTTGTTTGTCTGGATGTACATAGTTTAGTTCAAGTATCTTGACTAACTACTTTTAAAAATCTAATTAACTCTTTATATTTTATAATGGTAAGAAAAAACAATAGCCATTTAAAAAAAAAAAGTTTCCCTAGATGGCTTTCCCTTTCCTTTTATTTCTGCTAGTCTAGCCATGGCAAAAAGAAAAATCCTCTTAAAAATGTCAAGGCTTATTTTACCAGGCCAGTTACCACATCTAGGGTGTTCTTGGAAGGATGTGGACTCCAAGTCTGGAAGCAGTACCTGTCCTCCTTTCTTACATTCATCAGACACTGCAAACTGGATGCCGTCTTCAAAGTCGGGGCTGGTTTTGTTAGAGCTGATGTTCATAGCATTCTGGACTTTAACACCATCCTTCTTCTCTTCTTGAGATTTGGCAGCTGTCCTGTATGTTAAGATTAGTGCAGCAGTGACATAATGAAGAACAGTTGTTGTAACTAATGGAAAAGTAGATGTTCAAATAAATCGCTGTCTAGTACAAGTACCCTTCTTCCATCCACCTGAATATTGTTTTTTCCTGGCTGGAGTGGAGTACCCTTCTTTTCTCTACGACAAGGATTGTCTTGGAGCATACCTTTCATTCCAGGGACAAGAAAGCTCCACATTTTGGTG
Organism: Protopterus annectens; assembly: GCF_019279795.1. NCBI lineage: Eukaryota > Metazoa > Chordata > Ceratodontiformes > Protopteridae > Protopterus > Protopterus annectens. Next base: position 1,485,784,457 of record NC_056725.1, on the reverse strand, counting down.
TGTTCTTCTGTCCCTCTTTTATACTGGCACATTTGCTCATGCTAACAGTAGACGTATGGCACACAATGGTATCTGAAGCTTTGTAGATGGCCAGAACATATAGTAATCCTTAGCAGGATAAATCCCATTTCTAAGGATTACTGCAACAGTGATCTAGTCAAAATAGCTGTTGAGTTAACTATGCAATTGTACTCTGCTATAGTTACTGTAGCAATCTGTATTCAACAGATTAGTGTAGCAAAGAGGTTGTGAGACGAAGTGTTTTTTAGATATATAGAAATTTTTGCTGAAAAGAATAATTATGTATGAATTGAACATGTTGCAAAAAATCTGTGATGCTGTTAGATGTTAGGAGACTTACTGAGAAGGATGTATTACGTTTCTGGGTTTGGTTGATGATTACAGTGTTAAGAATGCAAATGTTCCACCTTTCCTGGAAGGAGATTATGATTTCAGTCATTCTAAAAGAAAGGAAAGATCCTGTACTGTTGTCCACCTATAGGTCTAAGTTCATGGTGGTAGTGGCATGGAAAATGACCAGATCTGAACCAGAGTGGATTCATGTGGAATACTAAGTATTTCTGTGGAGTGGGAGACTCATGACATTTCCCTAGAACATTGGAAAATTGGTAATGATGACAAATGCATACTTTTCATAAAGTTTATTGATAATTCAGTTTGAATGCCATAAAGTCCTTTTTTTGTAAGATTCTGATAAGTACAGGGGTTTCGTGAGAGGCTTGTATATCTTTTAAATTATAAAATATTTAGGACTTAAGTTAAGGTTGCTGCTAGATTGTTTCACTCATTTCAGCCTACTAGTAGGTACACGAAGAATGCCTGTCACCTTTATTTGCTTTTTGTTTAGATCACTAGGCAATATGTAGATGGCAGTAGGAGTTACAAGGCTTCTTTTGGGAGCAGCAGGAACTCAAAGCTGTCTTTATTTTCTGACAGTGGCCTAGTGACTGTCAAATCTAGAAAAAACATGATAAAGACTGAAAGTGTTGGTCATTTTGGATTCCTTGCAGGGTCTAATCAGTTGACATATTAATTTATTTTATCATATACCCTACTGAGGTAATCTGAGATGAACTTTCAGTTTGTAAAAGGTAAACTATAGAATTTTTCTCAGAACTGGAAATGATTATATTGGGACTTGGTGAAAAGGATTTTGGTTCTTCAAATGTTTATTCTTCCTCGTTTTATAGTCAGCACATGCTTATTTGGTCTCTGTGCCAAAGGAGATGTCCTTCAAGAATGCAACTGCAGTCATAACATATGGGTTGTCCTGCCTCAGGCAGCCCTCGGTCGGCCGGATTACAAAGTCTGGGTCCGACGTCGGCTGATGTCGCATTTCTCTCCGATGTCAGAGCGGCTGGAGTACATAAGCATCAGCCGACGCCATCTGCTTCAGTCTTTCTTGCCACGCGGTGCCCGAAGCAGAAGCAGTTCGCAAGTGCCGGTCGGTCAGCTCCTGTATTCTTCGAAACCGAAGTCATCAAAAAAGCTAAGTACCCCGTTGAGGACCTTTTCTTGCCTCAGCCGATGTCAGAAATTACTGAAAAAGTAAATAATTGTTTGTCTTGTGGTAAACAAATACCTCATAAGGATTTCCATTCTTACTGCCTCCCTTGCCTTGGCCCAGACCACGACGCCTCGGCCTGTGCCGCCTGTGCTCGCTTCAACAAGCGCACTCTCAGGCGCCGGGCGGAGTTCGCTGAAGACTTTTTTGGCGCAAAATTTGATTACACAATGCCGTCGGAACAACCGACAACGCATACTCCTAAGAAACGAAAAGACCGGGACCGACATCCTCGGCCCGCATCTTCCACCGACACCACGCCAAAACTTACCGTGAGTGCCCCGGTTCCTTCTGAGGCGGTTATTCCACCGTTTCGAACCGAAGACACTGCATTACCGATACCTCCGATACTGGAGGCCACTCCGCCAGTTATTGATTTTCCTCCGGATACTGAAACCGAGGAGATGCCCGAGACCATTGCTGTTGATAAGGTCACTCCTGCACGTGGAGCGGCTAGGCCTCCCATGTCCATGTCTATCAAGGCCTACACACGGGCTAAGGCAGCCAGCAAGACCAAGCATCTTACTGCTAAAATCTTACCTCCGCCCACTCCTGACACTCAAATCATGTCTTTGGCCGCAGATTTAATTTCCCTGATCAGAGGTTCCCAGGCCCATCCTGAGAGAGGATCCCAGCCTCCTCCTGATAAGAGGCCCAGGGTTGAACCCTTTGACCCTCTTCCTTCAGATGAAGATTCTGAGGACTCTGTTCACTCCGAAAGCCAGGAAGAGCCCTTCCAGACCTATAAGGATTCAGATGCAGAGGACTCCATTCCCTCGGCCTCTCCTCCTGAGGATATTTCTTTTGGGGAAGTTCTGCATTCCATGAGGGAGCATTTTCAGTGGCAAGGCCAGGAATATTCTGATTCCAGAAAGCGCCTTCGAACATTCCTTAAAAAAACCCAGCACAGACCCTTAGCTATACCTCCTGTGCTTAATGTTTTGGATGATCTATACTCTGACTCCAGTGTTACCCCTGATACTCTTCCCCCTGCTCCTGTCAAGCCTGACAGATACTATAGGGTCCCAGAAACCCATTCTCATTTCTTTAGGGCCCATGCTGTTGATTTAGAAACTATTTCCCAGGGGCCTAAAGGGGTTTCAGCTACCACCTCCAAAAATCCTTTGCCTTCTGACAGGGAAGCAAGGTCCTTAGAGAGATGGGGGAAGAAGGTTTACACCTCCACTACTTTATCTATGAGAGCTCTCAATTGTCTCTTTCACATGTTTCAATATCAGGATTTCCTGTTAGATGATTTACAGAAAAAATTGGCCTCTCCTGAACCTTTAGATAGGAAGTCTTTGCAAGAGGCTCTTCATAATTCTCAGCAGGTTAGCAATCACTGTCTACAGTGTGGATATGATGCATTGGAAGCTTCATGTAGGGCAGCTATGACAGGGGCGGTCATTCGTAGACATGCATGGTTAAAAGAACAACCTTTACCAGATCATGTTAAGGCAAAACTTCTTGATGCACCCTTGGAAAAGAACAAGCTCTTTGGTGCTAATGCTAAAGATGTGTTAAAGTCCATTGAGGAAAAAGCCAAGTCAGTTCAGACAGTCAAAGATTTCCTCCAGGTTCAGCCTCCCAGATTCAGCAGGAACTGGCCTTCAAAAAATTGGTCCTTTCCTAATCCTGAAAGATTTCAAAGGGGCAAAAACAGGCGTACCCGAGGAAGAGGGCAATGCAGAGGATCCTACAGGGGACGACAATGGCAACCAGCAAACAAAGAGGTGACACAGGGGATGTTCTTCGTGTTTCACTGTTGCAGTCATAACTGTAGGGTGCTCCTGCCGGCAGGCAGCCCGAGGTCGGCCAGAATCCCAAAGTCTGGGTCCGGCGTCTGCTGTACAAGCTAGTACCCTGACGTCAGTACGCTTTGGTACATAGCCCTCAGCCGACGCCATCTTCTCCAGTCTTTCTTGCCGTGCGGTGGAAAGCAGCTCGCAAGTCGTTGGTTGGCGATTTTCGAACAGCGTATTTTGTTGTTGTCGGTCCGAAGTTCTTACTTCTCTTCTCAAAGCTAAGTACCCGTTGGGAATCTTTTTCTTGTTCCTCCGATGTCAGAAAAAGTTAATAATTGTATAACGTGTGGGAAACAAATACCTCATAAAGATTTCCACTCTTACTGTCTACCTTGCTTAGGCCCTGACCACGACGTTTCTTGTTGTCAGTTCTGTGCCAGGTTCAACTCTCGTACTATCAAGCGCAGGTACGATTGGGCTTTAAATTATTTTGGCAGACGCTTCAATTCTAGAATGTCGTCGGACACTACCGGAATTCAAAAGAAGCGCAAAGACAAAGACAGGCCTCCGAGGTCCAAACAGGACTCGTTGCAGCTGGAGCCAGCGTCCGGTTCGGCTGTCGTCAGTGAGGCGCTTTTGCAGCCCCTGTCATCTGCCACTTCTGAACCGATGGCCGATACGGACTCCCATGGGGAGCCATCAAGGCCCACTATTTTAACTGCTGCAGGACCTTCGGACGTCGCTCCTTCAGATGGGTCCGGAACCGCTGTGCAGGTACCGGCTTCTGAGGGGGTTTTCAGGCCTACTCACATCACTATTGCAAAGGCAAAGACAAAGACTCCTGTTAAGTCTAAAGTTCCTGCTCAAGCTGCTTCTGAATCTACTCCCAGGACACAAAAGCAATTATTAAAGATGGCTGAAGATTTGCTTACAATGATTAGGGGTTCTCACCCCCCTCCTGACAAAAGGCCTCGACAGGATGTTACTCTGGATTCCTCTGACCAGGCTTCTGTATCTTCTGTTTCTTCCTCAGATCAGGAATATTCCTTTCCTCCTTATGAGGATTCGGATGCTGAGGACTCCTTACCCTCGGCCTCTCCGCCTGAGGATTTCTCTTTTGGGGAAACCTTGCATGAGATGAGGGAACATTTTCATTGGGAAGGACAGGAGTATTCTGCTTCCAAGAAGAGGCTTAGGGAATTTCTTCTTCTTCCTTAGCATAGGCCTTTAGCTATCCCTCCTGTTTTGGACATTGTAGATGATGCTTTTTCTGAGGCTAATTTGAATCCTGATTCCATGCCTCCTGCTCCTTCGAAGCCTGATAGATTTTATAGGGTTCCTGACTCTCATTTATTTTTATTTAAAAACCCTTCTGCGGATCCTGAAACTATTTCTCAGGGCTCTAAGGCTGCTAAGGTTGCTACTTCTAAAAATCCTATTCCCTCTGAGAAGGATTCTCGTGCTTTAGACAGGTGGGGAAAAAAGGTATATACTTCTGCTACCCTGTCTGTAAGGGCTTTAAATTGCCAGTTTCATATGTTTAAGTATCAGCAATTTCTTTTGTCTGTTTTAAAGCAAAAGCTTGCTTCCCTTCCTGCTTGTGCAGAGGATAAGGAACTTCAGGATGTCTTGCATGCTAATGAACAAGTGAACAAACATAGTTTACATTGTGGTTTTGATGCTTTGGATGCTTCTTGCAGGGCTGCAGCCTCTGGTACTGTTATCAGGAGACATGCCTGGCTTCGTGAACAAAGTTTACCTGAACAGGTTAAGGCTAAGTTATTAGATGCCCCTGTTCAACATGATGTTCTTTTGGATCCAAGGCTGAGGAAGTTATTAAAAGATGGAAGAAAAGGCAAAGTCTATGCAGACTGTAAAAGATTTCTTGCAAGTTCAGCCTCCTAGATTTTCCAGGAATTGGCCCTCTAAAAATTGGTCCTTTCCCACGTCTGACAGGCCTCAAAGGGGAAGATATAGACGCCCAGAGGTCGTGGTCAAGGTCAGGCCTCTTACAGATCTAGACAATGGACTGCTTCTTCACCTAGAAGGGGAGAAGACAGATCCCAATCTCAAAGAAAGCAAACTCAATGATTCTCTCGGTTGGGCTACAGGACCCCTTCACCTGGATGCCCCTCTCGGAGGAAAACTGTCTCTTTTTTTACAGAAATTGGACTCATATTACCCAGGACAGATGGGTATTGGACGTGATTTTAAAGGGTTACAAATTCCACTTTCACACTTTGCCAAAGGCTCACGGTTGGCCAGATCTGCCAAAACATCAATGGTCAGAGGCCTTAACTCAAGTGGATGCTCTTCTGGCCATGAGAGCCATAGAGCCTGTTCCACTCTCGGAGATGGGAAAAGGTTTTTATTCAAGACTGTTTCTGGTTCCCAGAAAACAAAACTCATGGAGACCTATTCTGGACCTTTCTGTGTTAAACACCTTTTTGGAAATTCCAAAATTCAAGATGCTTACTCTGCAGCAACTAATTCCAATGCTCTTTCAGGATGCCTGGATGGTGACATTGGACTTAAAGGAAGCCTACTTACATATTCCCATCAGGCAGGAACGCAGGAAATTCCTCAGGTTCAAGGCAGGTTCGAGGCACTTTCAATTCTCTGTACTGCCCTTTGGTTTATCTACTGCGCCCAGAGTCTTTACCAAGTGCCTGGCACCAGTAGTGGCTTACTGCAGACTTCAGGGGATCCAGATTTACCCCTATTTGGACGACTGCCTTATTCAGGCAGACAGCAAAGATCTTCTACTTCAACATCTGGACTTTGTTCAACGTCTTCTCCTCCTTCTGGGATTCTCAGTGAACACAAAAAAGTCACATTTGATCCCTTCTCAACAAATGGTATTCTTGGGAGCCCTCTTAAATGCAACCTTACAAAGGGCCTTCCTCACTCCAGAAAAACAAACTCAGCTGGCTTCTACTTTCAGCACCTTGGCAACTCTATCTCAGCTCACTGCAAGGAAATTCCTGCAGGCTCTGGGCTACATGGCTTCCTGCATTCTGTTGATTCCAAACGCAAGGCTTCATATGAGAAAGCTTCAATGGTATCTGAAAAGTGTATGGTCACAGCATTACCACGATCTGGATATTCTGATTCCTCTGATCCCCTGCCTTCAGAGGGAGTTCCTCTGGTGGTCCAGGGTATGCGCTTTAAACGAAGGAAAGCCTTTTCGTCTACCTCAACCTACTCAAATCCTAACCACGGACGCCTCGGATTATGCTTGCGAGCACACTTTCTAGACAATTGCCAGCAGGGAACCTGGACAAAGGACCATCTTCACTGGCACATCAATCTAAAGGAAATGTTGGCAGTTCAAAATGCCCTTCTAGCCTTCAAGAACCTTTTGCAACCAGGGCCTCTGCTAATTCGCACAGACAACACCACGGTCATGTGGTACATCAACAAGCAGGGGGGTTCTCATTCGTACCCCCTTTGCAGACTAGCTATGGCTTTATGGGACACAGCTCTAAATTTGAATCTACATCTCCAGGCTCAATTCATTCCAGGGGAACAGAATCTCTTAGCAGACAGCCTGAGCAGAAACATTTCAGATCCTCACGAATGGATGCTAGACACCAACTTATTCAACAGGATTACTGCAGTTTGGGGATGTCCCCAGATAGATCTGTTTGCATCCCATCTCAATCATCAGCTGCCTCGCTTTTGCACCAGGTCCTTCCACAAAACAGCTTGGAGAGTGGATGCCCTGTCCTTCAGCTGGAAAAGCCTTTCAGGATATGCCTTCCCTCCTCTTCCTCTACTACCTCTGGTATTACTGAAGATAAAACAGGACAAGCCCAAGTTCCTCATCTTGATTGCTCCAAATTGGCCTCGACAGTTTTGGTATCCAACTTTAAGGCACCTGTTCTTGGGGCCTCCTTGGATTCTCCCTCTGAACCCTTTGCTTCTGTCCCAGCATCAGGGTCAGTTACTACATTCCAATCTCAAGACCCTTTGCCTGGCAGCTTGGCTCTTCAAAGGAATTTGATTTCCTCTAGTCTTCCCAAACAAGTTTTGGATGTTCTTCTGGAAGCTAGACGGCCTAGCACTAGGAAATCCTATGCCTCTAAATGGAAGAGGTTTTGTATTTGGATGCAGGACCGAGGCTCGGATCCTCTAGTTCCTGATCTCTCTTCTATTTTGCTTTACCTTTCGGAACTTTTATCTAAAGGACTTTCCTTTTCTTCCATTAAGATTCATGCTTCTGCTATTTCTGTGCATTTCAATTCTGATCCTCCTGTTTTTTCTCATCCTTTGGTGAAGCAATTCTTGAGAGGGGCTAAAAATTTGCGGCCTCCCAGGATCCCTCCTGTCCCTGCCTGGGATCTTAATTATGTTTTAGAAAAACTTACTTTGCCTCCTTTTGAGCCTGCTGCATCTTCAGATATTAAATTTTTATCTTGGAAGACTGTTCTTTTATTAGCATTGACCTCTGCCAGAAGGGTCTCAGAGTTGCAGGCTCTCATGGCTGTGGAACCATACCTTATTTTCCATCAGGACAGAGTATCTTTGAGGACCAATCCTACTTTCATGCCTAAGGTGATTTCGAAAGTGGCTTTAAATCAGACAATTCACCTTCCTACTTTCTTTCCAAATCCTCAAAATAAAGGGAAAGGATTTTGCATTCATTAGATGTGCACAGACAGTTACAATTTTACCTGGACAAGACTAAAGAGTTCAGAAAGTCTAATCAATTGTTTGTTTCTTTTGCCTCCAGTTCTCTTGGAAAACCTATTTCTAAACAAACTATTTCCAAATGGATTGCTTATGGAATCGGATTTTGTTACACTCATCATGGGAAACAGTTTCCAGGTACCATTAGAAGTCATTCTACTAGAGCAGCTGCCACTTCTACAGCTTTCCTCAGAGGAGTCCCTACCAAGGATATCTTGAAGCTGCCACTTGGAGTTCTGTGCATACTTTTTCCAAGCACTACAATCTCCCTCTGTTTTCTAAGACCAGGGCAGGCTTTGCCTCTGCTGTTTTGCAGGGTATTCTTGCCTCCCTTCTTCTATCTAAAGCCTCCTCCCTTTTACACTGCTTTGGGATTCCACCCTACAGTTATGACTGCAACAGTGAAACACGAAGAACATAGTACAGTTGTGTACACCTACCATAAATGTAGATGTTCGAGTGTCTTCACTGTTGCAGTCGGGTTTCCTCCTCCTATCCCCTCTTTTTTCTCCCTTTTCCTTTTTTGTGGTGTATTTGTGTTTCCTTGTTGGATTCATATTGTTTTGTTGGGGACTTCTGACATCTAGGGCAAGAAAGGCTGGAGAAGATGGCGTCGGCTGAGGGCTATGTACCAAAGCGTACTGACGTCAGGGTACTAGCTTGTACAGCCGACGCCGGACCCAGACTTTGGGATTCTGGCCGACCTCGGGCTGCCTGCCGGCAGGAGCACCCTACAGTTATGACTGCAACAGTGAAGACACTCGAACATCTACATTTATGGTAGGTGTACACAACTGTACTTTCTCCTGCCCCGCAGGGACAATCTCAATGACTTTCCTCTAGTTCCGCTTACCAAGGAGCAAACAGAAGCTCCCTTGGGTGGAAAATTATCTTTGTTTTCAAACAATTGGCACAAACTGACAAAAGACAAATGGATTTTGGACATTATAGACCACGGTTACAGGTTCCATTTCCATACCTTGCCAAGAAAACAGGGCATGCCAAACCTTCCACAAAATCAGAGGACAGAGGCTATCAAGCAAATTTCTCTGCTTGCTCAGATCAAAGCAATAGAAAAAGTTCCACTACAAGAACAAGATCAGGGATTTTATTCAAGACTGTTCCTTGTTCCAAGAAAAGAAACTCAATGGAGACCAATACTGGATTTGTCCGCTTTAAACACTTTTCTCATAGTACCAAAGTTCAAAATGCTGACTCTACAGCAACTCCTTCCCATGCTGGGCAAGGGGTCTTGGCTGATTACTCTGGACCTCAAGGAGGCATACCTGCATGTCCCTATCAGACACAGTTGCAGAAGATACCTCAGATTTCTTGCAGGGCCAGAGCATTATCAATTCTCAGCATTGCCATTTGGCTTATCTACTGCGCCCAGAGTATTTACGAAATGCCTGGCATCAGTAATTGCTCATTGCAGGCTCCAGGGGATTCAAATCTACCCGTACCTGGACGATTGCCTCATTCAAGCGGACAACAAACTAAACTTGACAAAAAACTTGAATTATGTCATACACTTGCTACAGGCTCTGGGATACACAGTCAACTTTCAAAAGTCAAGACTTCGGCCATCCCAGCAAATAACCTTCTTAGGAGCCAAACTAGACACAGCCTCTCAAATGGCTTACCTGACAGAAGACAAGCAAAAGAAGTTAACTCATTACTTCAAAAGTCTAGCAAAACTCACCCAGATGACTGCAAGGAGATTCCTACAGGCCCTGGGTTACATGACATCCTGCATTCTCCTGGTTCCACTAGCAAGACTACACATGAGAAAGCTTCAATGGTACCTAAAAAGCTTATGGTCCCAACACAGCAACAACCTAGAAGCAACTTTACCACTCATTCCATGTCTTCAAAAGGAATTTCTATGGTGGGCCACAGTAAGCCAGTCAAACACAGGTATGTCATTCAAAAAACCTCAGATAACACAGACCATGACCACAGACGCCTCAGACCTTGGATGGGGGGCGCACATGGAAGGCAGATGTATTCAAGGACAATGGTCTCCAAAGGAAACACATCTGCATATCAACCAAAAAGAAATGCTGGCAGTAATGCATGCCATCGAGGCCTTCGGACAACAGCTTCAACAAGGCCACCTACTAATACGGACAGACAACACCACTGTGATGTGGTACATAAACAAGCAGGGGGGCACTCATTCTTACCCCCTTTGCAGACTGACAATGAATCTTTGGGAAAAATCACTGAGTTTAAACATACAGCTACAATCCCAGTTTGTTCCAGGCAAAGACAATGTTCTGGCGGACAGTCTAAGCAGGAATTTCCTAGACCCCCACGAATGGAGGTTACATCCAGACATTTTCATACGACTCACCTCGACATGGGGCAGGCCGGACATAGACTTATTTGCCTCCCACCTCAATCACCTACAAAAGTTCTGCTCAAGGACATATCATCCACAAGCATGGAAAATAGATGCTCTCTCATTCAACTGGAGCTCCCTAACAATCTATGCATTTCCACCTCTGCCACTGATGACCACAGTGTTACTAAAGATCAAAGCAGAGCAGCCGAAGGGGATCTTAATAGCTCCAGACTGGCCAAGACAACACTGGTACCCACAACACTGGTACCCACTACTACGGAGCATATGTCGCAACAAAACGTGGGCCCTTCCTCAATGGCCCCAACTTTTGACTCAACACAACTTCAGGACAGTTCATCCCAACATCCAGACGCTACAGCTAACAGCTTGGTAGATCCCATAAATAACCTCAATTTACCTCTCTCCAAGGAAGTCCAGCGGATACTAACAGAAGCCCGTAGACCATCCACCAGAAAGGCTTACTCAGCCAAATGGAAGAGATTCAGCATTTGGAAAACCAACAAGGGTCAGGATGCATCACTTTTGAGCATTCCACTCATTCTGGAATACTTGGCAGATATGCTACATAACGGACTTTCATACTCTTCCATAAAAATACATGCTTCAGCTATCTCAGCTAGGTACAACACTGATCCACCTGTATTTTCACATCCATTGTTAGGCAATTTCTTAGAGGAATCAAGAATATAAAGCCCCCAAGAAAGGCACCAGTACCAGCTTGGGATCTCAATTTTGACCTAGAAAAATTGACTCTACCTCCATTCGAGCCAGCAGCATCTGTGGATTTACAATTTCTTTCCTGGAAGACGGCTTTCCTGCTGGCCATTACCTCAGCAAGAAGGGTTTCGGAATTACAGGCCCTAATGGCAATACCACCGTTCATAACTTTTCACAGAGACAGGGTCTCCTTATGAACCAACCCTACCTTTCTACCAAAAGTGGTATCTAGGGTTTCTTTAAATCAAGCAATTCACCTGCCTACTTTCTTTCCCAATCCTGAGAACAAAGGGGAAAGACTGTTACATACCTTGGACATACACAGGTAACTTCGCTACTACCTAGACAGAACCAAGACCAGTAAGAAGTCTGATCAGCTTTTTGTAGCTTACGCCCCTGGAGTACAAGGAAAAGCAATTTCCAAACAGACAATTTCAAAATGGATTGGACATTGCATCAAATTCTGCTATTCCTTTCATGGAAAGCGTGTGCCAGCCAATGTCAGACCACACTCCACCAGAGCTACAGCCACCTCTACAGCATTCTTAAGAGGGGTGCCGACAAAGGACATTCTAGAAGCTGCTACATGGAGCTCCGTGCATACATTTTCCAAACACTACAGTCTCCCTTTATATTCCAGATCCAGAGCAGGCTTTGCTTCGGCAGTCCTGCAGGGATTGATAGCTACACCATCCCTTTCTTAGAGCATACCACCTCCCCCAGCTAAGCTATGGTATTCAACCCATATGTTATGACTGCAGTTGCATTCTTGAAGGACATAGTACAGTTTTGTACCTACCATAAATGTAGATGACCGATAGATATGCAACTGCAGTCGGGTTTTCCCTCCCTCCTTCCCCTCTATGCCTTGGGTCCACTATTATTCCTGTTATCCTTAGCTGGGGATATCTGTTATGGTGTATCTGTTTATTGCTTATTTATTTGTATGGAAACCTTTTATTGTCTTCCAATTTGATTACAGCCTTCCTTGGAGGGCACCTGGCATCTGGGGCAAGAAACACTGAAGAAGATGGCGTCGGCTGATGCTTATGTACTCCAGCCGCTCTGACGTCGGAGAGAAATGCGACATCAGCCGACGTCGGACCCAGACTTTGGAATCCGGCCGACCGAGGGCTGCCTGAGGCAGGACAACCCATATGTTATGACTGCAGTTGCATATCTATCGGACATCTACATTTATGGTAGGTACAAAACTGTACTTTTGTAATATTGTTAAATGGCTTGCCGAATCAACGTAGGCATGGCAGCATTTGCAGATATGCTGGAAAAATGTTGCATAAGCAGCTGGTTGGGGAATGCTTGGGGAAAAAATAATAATTTATGGTCTAGAATATATGCACACAAGCAGTACAGACCAATTATACCATGACCCCCCCCAAAATGTGCACGCTGATTGGCCAGCGTGCACATTGTAAATCGAGTTATACTAATGGAAAAAGGTCCGGTCGCCCGGACTTTTTTCCATTAGTATAACTCCACTTTTAAAACACTGTCTCGCTATGTTAAATGGGTTTAACATAGCGAGACAGCTTTAAAATAAGCAACGGAGGTCTCCGTTGCTTATTTTAAAGCTGTCTCGCTATGCTAAACCCATTTAACATAGCGAGACAGGTTTTAAAAAAGCAACGGAGAAAGCAAGATCTCCATTGCTTTTTATGTTCTATGTTAAATGGGTTTAACATAGCGAGACAGCTTTAAAATAAGCAACAGACATCTCCGTTGCTTATTTTAAAACTGTCTCGCTATGTTAAACCCATTTAACATCGCGAAAACAGTAAAAAGCAACGGAGATCTTGATTTCTCCGTTGCTTTTGCCCACAGCTCTGATGTACTGCGCAGGCGCGCAGTACATCAGAACTGCCTCTGATGCCAGACATCTGCGGAAGGGCAGTAAACAGGCATTATACTATGCCATTATTTAAGAAAAGTAATAGTTTCTTTTCTTAAATAATGTCATGGTATAATAGCAATAACCCACGCCTGGGTGTGGGTAATGCTGTATTTACCCACGGTTGGCTTTGTTTGGTCCCTCTGGCTTCGCCCTCTGGACCAAACCACGCCAACCGTGGGTAAATCCAGCATTACCCACACCCAGGCGTGGGTTATTGCTATAATAATGTATTGTTATGACTCTTGCTGGAAAATGTTGACTAATTTAATAGATGGGATAAAAGATTTTTTTTTTTTTTATGATTATGATATCAGCTAGTGAGAGGCCAAGGGTGTTTGTACCACAGAGACTGATGGTTTAGTTCAAAAACAAAAGGACAAGTTCAGTGAAGAAGTGCATCTCAATTAGCTAAGAGAAGATTGATGGGAACCAGAGGAATCTTTCATTTTATGAGATGGGGAATAATGTAACTTCTCATAAGTACTGGAACCAGTTTTGGAAAGAAAATGATGTACTAAGTTGGGAGAAATTCTGGATACATTTGGTTTGATGGAGTGTAGTAGTGTGTATCTGTTCAGGGGTTAATGGAAGATGCAGGGAAATTGGGGCTAAATAGCAGAGAGACTGGTGATGGTGGATTGAATGATAAAGGCAAGAGAGGTGCAAGTGGTTGAAAAAAAAAAGTAAACAATGCCTAGATTGCTTTAATGGACTCGGAACAACCAGTAGTACTTCAGTATAGGTTCCCTTGGTCCAAATTTCCAGTTAACAAGAGAAGAAAGGCATCAAAAGTATCATTTGTCGATGTATGTACCATAGTTTCATTAGGAAATGTTCTTTTTTTTTTGTTATATATATATATATATATATATATATATATATATATATATATATAATGTATGTGTGTGTATGTATATATATATATATATATATATATATATATATATATGCATATGCATATATTTTTTTTTGTACTTTGGCAACATTTCAAGGAATGTTCCAAAATATAAGTGTTGGGTGCATGACCTGTGCAACAGGAGCAGGATGAGACTGGGTTTATATACTTCAACCTTGTCCAGTTCTGTCAGTGTTTGACTTTTCATACTTTCTCAGGTTTTGGAGAGAACATTTCTTTCAACACTGATCTCTCTCTTTGAGAAATAATGAGGTAATATTAATTTGCCAGAGTAAAATATAATACTGTCCTGTAAAATTCTGATGATCTCCAAAGAACCATATAATGAGAAAATGGAAGGCAAAGGAGGTGCTGAATGTGGAGCAGTGAACAGGATTTTAAGTGAAAGCCTTGGCTTTAATAAACTGATGTTCTGAATGAAAGAAATGTAAGTTGGCTGTAGATTTTGTTGGGGATTTTCCCTTTGTTTGAATTCCCTTTCCCCCAGTAGTACATCACATAAAAGTTTAATATTTCTTTTTGAAAATAATAACTTAAGATAATGTATATTCATCTTACTTTATATGTGGGATGTGGGTGCGGTGATAAACTATGAATAAGTACCATTAAAATAACAGTACAAAACAGTTTATGTTCAATAAAGGTAGCTTCTAGAAAAATAAGTAAATTAAATAAGTAACTTGCTCATTAGAAGATCACTGCAGGTGGCAATACCCTCCATGTGATCCTAACTGACTGTTTCCTTTTTGTTAAAAAGAGGGCTAAGAACAAACATACGGGATTTCACTGAACAAGTGGGTTGTTCCAGCCTCCTTATCCTGGATGATCAGGAATCTGGCTTATGATCCCGTGCCAAGTGCCTCTTGGTCAGCAGCAAGGATTTGAATCACTTGTTAAGAACCTAAAAGATCTACAAAGCTAGGAATAGGAACAACTCCAGTCCTGTGGAAGAGTCTATGTAGCCCAAAGCTAAAATGTTCACTTCAAAGTCATCTGTTTTGCCTGCCACTGCTGCCTTCAGGCTTCCTTTATGACATTCCCATATGATTCTTTCTCTTGGCTACTCAACCCTTGATGTCCTCCCTGGTGTTGACCATGCTGGGTGTATCTCCCTACTGAGATAGCCCATATACATGGAGTTCCCTGATATCCATATTGCAGGTTCTAAATGGGTGTGAGGCACCAGGTACTGTGTGTGGAATGGAGCTGAGTGAGGAGCCTTTAGATTGCATCTTGTAGTGTTTCTTACACCACTGTCCTTTCCCCATAGTTTGCCACTATCATTGTTGGGCTACATGGTCAGTTGGGAGTGACTTGAGCACTTGTCCCCACCCTGGGTCCATAGGATTGTCCTGCCTTGTCTGTCCACCAGCATGGCATCATCTGTCCGAGTAGTTAAAATGAAATTAAAACAGTTCAGCTGTGGTTTTGTTTCTACTAATCCTTACGGTCAGAATAGCGAAGAAAAAAAATGAATGAGTAGAAAAACGCTCACTTTATTAGCAACAACAAAGCTTTCGGGAATCTCCCATCTTCAGTGTTCAATTAATCAATTAAAACCATTATATATATATATATATATATATATATATATATATATATATACAGAAATAAAACAGCAAACCACATGACACAGCCATCCAGTGTGGAAATGGACATAATTAGTGAAACGAGCATAAAGATTTTTTTAAAAACATATTGTCATAAAAATATATTTCTATATATGTTTTGTACTCGCATACAAAATAGGAGCTCAAATAAAACGTATAATACATTTCCCAAGAAGAGAGAAATGTTATACATACAATCCAAGATAAAATTAATTACATGCAACACTTCTGTTTTTAACCTAAACATTAGTATGGGTATTACCATATTATTTTGCCCATATGTGTATACATTTATCTATTTCTAGAGTGAAATCACGAAAATATATAAAAACAGTAAGAAACAACCATTTTAACAGTAAATAAAGCAAGCTGTTTATACTGCTTCTGTTTAAAGTCTAACATAGGTTTAATTGTTACCTTCTTATTTAACCCAGGTGTTCTATCTGCTTCAAGTCATACTATCCACTTATATTCGGACATCTACAATTTATTATTCTGATCACCCAGTCTCAAAATTTTTTTATCACAGATGTCTAAACAACAACTGCAATTATGACAAGTGACTGTTCCAACATTGTGTGTTACTTGATTAACTAAATTCACCTCAAAATCTTTAACATAATTTTTTGAACATCCAGTAAGTAGATTAAGATATAAGATTAAATGTTTAGCAACCTGTAGAAATATGATGGTTGTCTACTTAGCTACATGCACACAAAGTCAAGGATTTTATGCTGGTAAATGCTCAAGATGCTTGAAAGATCGCATCATTGAGCACAAATCAGACATGAGAAGGAATGTTTCATCTAATGCCTTAGCACAACATAGAATCGATGAAGGATGTTCACACAATTTTAAATTGAAAGTATTAGAAGTTATATATAGAAATTTGAAACTTGGTGATCAGAATAATAAATTGGAGGTGTCCGAATATAAGTGGATAGTAAGACTTGAAGCAGATAGAACACCTGGGTTAAATAATAAGGTAACAATTAAACCTATGTTAGACTTTAAACAGAAGCAGTATAAATAGATATGATATAATATAAATTCAAAATAAGTCTGGATTGGGGGGATAAAATGGGCACTTGGTGATCTAAAAAGGGTGATTTTTCTTTTTGCCTTCTATCTATTACTATAAATGAGTGTGTCTGTGGATAATATAAATCCATATGTAGTATTAATCTGAGCTACATAAACCAACACACCTAGTGGAACCATACCTGATACCAAAAGAAGAGTCCAAAGTAAAATTCTTCCGTTTATTCACAGCCACAAAATGTCAAGCGCTTTCATCCACCACACTACAGGACTGTATCAAAACCGTTTAAAAACAAAAGGAATCGATGAGAGCCGGAAAATCCATAAAACTAATTTTATTGTAAGCACTTTCGCCAAGGTGCTTACCTCGCCTTCTTCAGACATACGTATAAAATCAATTGAGCCATTTTATATAAATGAACTAATTACTTAAGTTAATTATCTCACATTCAATTAATGATTTAAAGGTACATTAAAACAAGCCAAACTGTGTTTTAAAACATAAAAAAGAAAACAATTATTACATAAATATTAAGATCTTTGAAACATGCAAAATCCAATTTAAAGCTGAAATTCTCACGAAACCTGGTTTTTGTGTTTTCGGTGTACGTTACTGTATCAAAACCGTTAACATCCAGTCGCAAAGTGCTTTTATCCTTGAATTAGTTAACATTAATTAAGTACTTAAATAATTCAATTATCTAATAAAAGTATTCATGAGCTTTTAAAACATTCAAGTAGTCATTCTAAAATCACAATGCATTAATTATTACCATTTTAAATGAAAATAATTATTAATATGAATTCAAAACCAACCTATATTATTCAAAAACATTCTATAAAAACGTTCACAGTTCATAGTTTGGTCGCTCTTTCTTTAAGTATAGGTACAAGGGAAACATGGTGATTCAGACCTGGTGGGTGGCATTTAACAAAATCTGCCATCTATACTCACTTCTATATATGTTGTTTGACCAATCCCCCCTCTAATATCTTTCTTAATAGTTTCCAAGATACCAAAACAAAATCCTTGCCTAACCCCACAAGAGTGTATGCTTATATACTTGCATAAACCACAACTAGTTGTACCTCCTTGGGTGGGTTGTTGATGGATGGGATGTTCAAACAAAAATTTAAAGTTGTGTCCCACCTTAGTTGTAAATAGGGGTTTTTCTCCCAGTTTGTTACTTAACTCTTGTCTCCTGTAGTCACTGTGCAACTCTATTCTTTCCACTTATTTTGCCCAGCCTTCCACACTGGCATTAAAATGTAACAGATACAGTTTACCAGTTTGTAGCTTCATTTGGTGCCATGCCTAGCTGTTGTGCACATTTATTTTTGTACTACAGAAATTGATTGTTTATATTTACAGATGATATGCTCCTTGTGATTGTTTAGTGGTGATTGGTAGTATATGATTGTTGTATCATTTACAAAACAATGTAATTCTGAAACATGTATATGTCTTTACCACATGCTAGATTTGTAATAGAAAGAAGAAAAACATGAAGCTTTTAATATTTGCTGTTGTGGGCTTCAGAAGATGCTGAAGGCTGGATTGGGGGGATAAGATGGGCACTTGATCTAAAAAGGGTGATTTTCCTTTTGCCTTCTATCTATTACCATAAATGAGTGTGTCTGTGGATACTATAAATTCATATGTAGTATTAATTTGAGCTACATTAAGAATGATTGCACAAAAATTCCTAGAAAAGTATCAATGAAGCTAGTACTGGCATATGATCCAGTGCAACAGCTGTAGTGTTAATTTAGTATATCATTGTAAAACATCCATTTTTCTACTTCAGCAGTAAAAATAGACAAAAACAGTATCTGTCTAAAACACTGAAGAAAGTTATCAAAATGAGCTTGGTTCTTAACATTTCAACTCTATTTACAAACAAAAATCTGGAATTTTTTTCTGAACCTGTCATTATGCCTTTTTTGTACACAGGCCTGAATGCCATTTCTTGTAATCCAGCATTCACCAAATGATGTCCAAAATCTAAGCAAGAAGTCTGATATATATATACAGTGTCTGAACTAGTATGCATGGCATGTGTTTTATAATAAATATAAATATGCTGTCAGTTTCATTTCTCATATATTTGTGTAAATATATGTACAGCAACATTTCTGTTATGTATACCTCATACTACACAAGATCTGTTGTCAAAGAGACTGAATAACTATATTTACAAGAAAAAGTATGTTTACTTACATTAGCATATTTTGTCGTTTATAGTAGTAAAACTGTATAGCCCACCCTGATTCTCATCTCTGCAGCAACTTTCTGAAACACCTTCGATACTGATGAAACACAAAATGAAAGTCCAAGTGATTTTTACCTTCCTAACGGGTGAAATAAAGTATACAACTTGTGAATTTCCTCATTAAGTCTCATTTGTCAAAATCTTTGATTCTCGTCAAGCACAGAAGAATGCTCTGCTGCTAGCATGGCAGAGACCCCTCTTTCAACAGTAAGAAGTAGACAGTGTTGTTTATAGTTTTATTCAAGTGTGTGTCTTTACAAATATGACTTTTTCAGGCTTTTCTACAGTAACCATAGTGCTGACTCACTCATTAAGCTTCATTTATGAATCTCACACTCTCTCTTCACTATGCAAATCGCACTCTGTTCTAGACTTTAGAGTTACTGAAAGTTAGCTTGCACTTCAACACTGCAGAATCTGTTCAAATGTGGTAAATTCCTGGTCTCCTGGTGAACAGCTTTTGCTAGTAATTAGGCCTTCATATGCTTTTAAGCAGATAAGCAGACAAGCAGACTAAGCAAATCATCAGACTAAATTGCTGTTTTGTGTTTTGTAAAAAGCAGAATTACTATGGCAGTATGCATGTACTCTTCAGATGTTAATTTCATGGGTCAACGGAAATAAACTATAAAAGTCAATAATGGCTGTCTAGGTGCCTCACTCCACATATTCTGAGTAGA
Source organism: Protopterus annectens (assembly GCF_019279795.1). Classification (NCBI taxonomy): domain Eukaryota; kingdom Metazoa; phylum Chordata; order Ceratodontiformes; family Protopteridae; genus Protopterus; species Protopterus annectens. Next base: position 1,485,764,918 of record NC_056725.1, on the reverse strand, counting down.
GACAGTAAACTGTGTGTGTGCTGTACTGCATATGTTGCCTCTTATGCAAGCACTTTACCTGCTGAAATTATAACTACAACTATTTAGATATAGGATAAACTTAAAGGTAGTTTAAAACTAACCATAAAAAAGAGGTTGTTCCCACAGCTGTCATGCTTCACTATATGCAGTTTGCATTTCTTTTTTCCTGCTGGGACATTTTTAATGCATGAATGATGTTAAGGTAGCTTAACTTCTTGAAAGATTCTTCACATCACATGTAGTAGATGCAAATACAGAGTAAAGGCTTTCTGAAGGAAATCCACCTCTTAAGTACTATTGCCTGAACACCACAGATGCTTTAATTCATTCCATATGTCATATAAGAAAATAAATTTTAATTTGTAGTCCATTCCCATGAGCAGCTATTTCTGTGTGTATCCAGCACTACTGGCTTTTACTGTTGCAGCATCAAAGTGACCATCGTGATGGTGGAATTAGAGGAAATGTTGTAACTTGTGCGCAGTGAACACACAAAAAGTCAAGTATTTTCACTTTCATTTTACTGAAAAAGTTTAAAAAAAAAAAAAGGGATTCCCTACATTTCATCAAACGTGCATTTGGTCAACAAATTCAAGGGTGGTGTTTAATGTCGATGGCATGGATCAAATGTCAATGCTGTGTTTTGTTGAGACAAGTGAGTGGTTTTGGAGGGGGTGTGTGTCTGTGTGTCTGTGTGTGTGTGTGTGTCTGTGTGTGTCTGTGTGTGTCTGTGTGTCTGTGTGTCTGTGTGTGTGTCTGTGTGTGTGTGTGCGAGCATGTCTTTGGTGTAGTGGCAGTTACTGGTAGTTTTTTATTAAGATAAGGCTTAGGGTTAGGATCTGGGAAAGGGGCAGTGTTAGGGTTGGCACCCATTACTAAGGTGATTTTTTTTTTGTCCCCCTTCTGTTTTTTGTCCTCATTTATAGAGATGTGTCGAGAGTTAAAATTTTCTTGTACACCAGGTTCTCACTCCTCTCCAATATGCTATATCTGGCCTAAAGTGCATATGCACCATATATTGTTGAGTAAAAGAGCTGGACTAGATTGAGACTTCATTGTTCATCTCTGCTAATCTTACACAGAAAGGCATATACCACTAAGGTGCATGTAAATACTTATACATTTGTGCACATAACAGATGTGATTGTCAAGGAGTTCCAGTTGAAGCTCATTTTTGTATGCTGAGGCAAAACTGTTCAAAACTTCATGAAGTTGTAAACTTGAAGTCTGCCAATGTGAAGTTGTTAAATCTCGCTGTTTATTGTCACTGATGGGTTCGGAGCCGATCCTGTGCGCCGACATGGCCGATAGCAAAGCTCAAGGTTTGTCAGTAGCTCGAGACTAAGCCCCTTATCCCACAGTGCACTGCTGGAATTACCTCAGATCTAGTTTGCCGCGGCAAGAGAGATCTCTGTGATCCAGCTAGCTCGGACCATTTTTGGGAAAAAAAATAACAGCAAGTCTATATTTTTAAAACAAAAAAAGAAAAACTTTTTATAGTGTGTGTTAGTATTAGGTCTTTTCATATGTATTCTATAGTTCAATAGTTATAAATAGTTTAAAAGTTAGGGCCTTGTTGGCTTCTTCGTTTGTGTGGGCCTTTAGCCCTATTTACTCTTATTAATCCTTATAATAGTCTTTTTTTCTGTGGGCCTCTCTAGCCCTTTATTTCTAATCTATATAAAATTGTTATAGATGGTGCCCAGATTGGGCTTAGTTGTTTGTGGATCTTTACAGTGAGTAAGGACTTTACTATTTTACCTGTTGCAATTTATTGTTTGTTTTATTTAAATATGTCGGATGATGAGGAGAAATCCCATCCTAAATTGGGATTCAAAAAATGCCCAGATTGTGGGCAGAAAATGTCCGTCACTGACGGACACATTCTGTCTGGGGGCGAAACACCTCCAAGACACCTGCAGCATTTGCCACTCCTTTTCTTCAAGAGTTCTCTTGGAGAGAAGGAGGAAACTTTTATAGACGGGATTGCTACAGCAATCTTTTTCTGAAGTGTGGAGTAACCATAATGGTGCTAGTACGTCCTCCAAATCCTCAAAATCCAAATCTTCAGATAAAGTGACAAGGCAAAGATTTCAGAAGGAGGGTCATCGGTTCCACAGTCATCGGAACAGAGTGTACCTTTGATTCGGAGCCAGCTCTCTGTATTGGAGCCGGTCTCTGGAGCAGAGGGGAAGAAAGAACTTCAGTCAGCACCTTCAGTGCGTTCAGCTAAGTCCTCAGTCAGCCTTTCAGATTTGGACATGGATCGGCTAGTGCAGAAGCTTTTACAGGTACCAGGACTTGCCAAATTGTTGTCGGCCCCGACCAGCTTGTCAGTACCAAAGACCATAGAACCGGATTTGTCTACTCCTCCTCCAAGCCTTACTGGACTCTCGAAGCCGAAGGAAATTGAACCGATGATGGTCGAACCCTTGGAGCCGATACCCACATCAGTGTAACCGGCTCAATCTACTCGGATGTCCTCTGCGTTGACCGAGGGCTCTAGGAGCCGATACTCTCCCATCGGGTCCGGGGACGATAGTCAAACCGACTTGTCGGTGCAGACTCTTCCACTCGGGGCTTCGGCTGTGATGAGCTTGGCTCCTACATCGGGCTCGGAGCCCAGGGTTTCGGTACGGGAGGATCGGACGGTACTCTCGAGTCCGTCCACTCCTTCTTGTCGGAGCCATGGTGCCTTCGATGCTATGAGGAGAGTTTTGTCTCCAAAGACTACGTCGGCATCGGTTCAGCTTTCCCTCTTCCCCCCCCAAGCTCCTGTCTACTTCTTCATCTACCGGTCCCTCTAAGCGTAGAGACCCCGAGCCTCAAGTACCCCCACACGACGTCCCCTGCTCTTCTGAGACCTCCCCAGATCCCCCCACTGAGGAGGTGCCCAGGAAGAGACTGTGCAAGAGGAGGCACTTAGACTCCCCACAGGAGTCTTTGACATCTGACATGGACTTAGATGAGTCAGAAGGGTCCCCTCGATCCCCCTCTGAGGATATCTCCTTTGCAGAGATACTAGAGATCCTTAGTCAGAGGGGCGATTGGCAGTCCAAGAACCCTACTGAGGATGAGTCTGTACTCTTGAAGGCTTTTGGGTCTTAATCTTTCACTTCTTGGGTGTCTCCGCCTTATGACGAGCTCATGCAACTGATCTCTCGTAAGGCGTGGGAGTCACCGGAGGCCATGGAACCTGTTCCTCGTAGACCCAATAAATTCATATCTGCCCCAGTGGACAAGCCATTATTGACAAAGGGAGTGCCTGTTGATGCCATGGTGGTAGCTGCAGCCACCAAAAAGGAAGTATCTGAGACATCCACTTCTATCCATCCCCTAACAGAGATTCTAGGGTTATGGATAGATATGAGAAGTGCATGTTTAGTTTAGCAACTTTTTTTCTCTGTGATCACTGAACTACTTAACTCACTTTACGAGACTACAGAGAGACCTCCTGAAAGCGGTAGGAGACACTCTCCAGGGTACAGTAGCTGCAGGAGTGGCCGACAAAGTCAGCACCCAGCTCGCTACCCTTAACTCAGTGGTAAACTCGTCCATGCGTCTCATATCCTATGCAGCTGATGATTCGACTAGAGCTGCTAGTTCGGGCATTGCTCTTCGAAGATGAGCCTGGATGCATCTCTTTTTCTTTGTGGAACCCTTTAAGTCTTCCTTTATTAATACCCCATTCGATGGCTCATCACTGTTTGTTTGGGCCCAAAGTAAAGGAAACTTTAACCAGGTGTGAGCAGGAAGGCAAGACCTCATCTGCCGTTGGAGTCCGTTTTTCGACCCCTACTCGGCCCTACCCCAAGGGCCCTAGGGGAGGAAAAATGTGGTTCCGAAAAGCTCAGGCAGCCTTTCAGGACACATGTGGAGAAACCCCCTCTAGAGGCAGAGGAGGGGGTTATAACGGAAGACACCGCCCCCGCGGCAGAGAGGGTCCGCAGCAACAGGGTGACAGGGGTCAGTTCTCCGGTCAGTCCTACCAGCACCCCTGAAAGGAGTCCTGACTGTTCGGCTCTGGAGGCAGTTGGGGGTCACTTGTCTTTGTACCCAGAAGCCTGGCTAAACATAACACCGGATACTTGGGTACAAAGCATCATTTCCAGAGGATATTTCATACCCTTCTCTTTCCCTCCCATTCCTGTAAAGAGAATCCCAGATGTTCCACCCAATCTCAGGGAAAAAGCAATCGTAGAGGTCCACAGATTGCTAGAAAAAAAGAGTCATCCAACCAGCCCCGCAGACCAAGTTGGATTCGGAACTTACTCGAGATTCTTTTTGGTACCAAAGAAAACAGGGGACTGGAGACCTATCTTGGACCTCAGCAGACTCAACCAGTTCGTAAAGAAAGAGAAGTTCCGAATGGTCATGCTTCAGTCCATTCTTCCCTTCTTAGGAAAGGCGATTGGATGTGCTCCATAGATCTCAAGGACGTGTACTATCGCATAAAGATGAACAGATGCTCCAGAGGTCATCTGCACTTCCGTCTGGGAGCCAATCATTGCCAGTTTCGAGCCCTGCCCTTTGGTCTCACTACAGCCCCCAGAGTGTTCACCAAATGCATGGCAGTGGTCACGGCTCACCTGAGACGTCTAGGATTCCAGGTGTTTTCATACCTAGATGATTGGCTGCTCACTACTACCCCCAGGCATCAATTGACTCAGGCAACACAATACACTCTGACACACTTGCCATCAATTAGGCAGTACAATCCACTTCGAAAAGTCTGCCTTATCGCCATCACAGCATACCGTTTTTATAGGAGCAGAGTTAGATACCTCAACTACCACTCTACGTCTCCCTATCGAAAGAGTCTCTCTTCTCCGCCAAAACATCAGCCCACTGGTGTCAAAGAACAAAACTACAGCAGCGGAGGTATTGAAGGTACTCTGATGGCAGCAGCAATCCTGGCTATACCACTCGCAAGGATGCATATGCAAATTCTTCAGTGGCTCCTCTTCACTCAGTGGTCTTACTAGAAACTACCAATGCACCACATGATTCTCATCACGGATTCTTGCAGGAGAGACCTTTGGTGGTGGTTGATGTCTTCATGTCACAAATGGACGACCCTTTGTCCCCCCCCCCCCAGTAGCAACTGTGACCACGGACACTTCCCTGATAGGGTGGGGGGGCATTTTCAGGGAAAGACTGCCCAAGGCACATGGACAGATCAAGAATCACATCTGCACATCAATGTTCTAGAGTTGAGAGCGGTACTTCTGGCATTGCAGTACTTTCAGGACTCTCTCCCTCTAGGGACTATTGCAATTCAGACAGACATGTCAGTAGTCTGGTACTTGAACAAGCAAGACGGAACCAAGTTTTTACCCCCCTTTTGTCAAGAAACCCTCTGGGTCTGGCAGTGGGCTGTGTCATCTCAGCGTTTTCTGTTAGCAACGCACATCCCGGGGAAATCCAACGTGATAATGGACAAGCTAAGCAGGGCGATATTACTCCCTCACAAGTGGTCTCTCAAACAGGTTGCGGAGTTGATTTTTCGCAAATGGGGCCAGCCTTGCTGCGACGTTTTTGCCAGCCACATCAATTCAAAATGCAGAAGCTACTTTCCCCTAATACCACCTCCCGGTCATCCCCCGAGAGATGCACTTTTTACACGATTGGCCCCCGGGTCTCCTTTATGCTTTTCCACCCTTCCCATTAATACACAGATTTTTACAGAAAGCAAAATCGCTGGGAAGGACTGTTATACTCATAGCCCCCTACTGGCCTCTACCGATTTGGTTTCCATTACTCCACCGTCATCTGTTGGAAGATCCATGGATCCTGGACCCAGTTCCGGACCATCTGACATACCCATCAGGGGACCTTCATCCTTCACTGCAGTCCCTGAAACTGACTGTTTGGCTAATCCACTTCCCCTAATTGCCAGGCTTCATTCAATTTCAGAAGATACAAGACAAATTCTCTTGTCTTCTCACAAGCCATCTACCAGAAAATTATATGGCAGTAAATGGAAAAGGTTCTCAATTTGGGCCAACGCGCAGAACATTGACCCTTTCTGAGCTCCGCTATCTTCTATTTTAGAATTTTTGACAAACTTTATAAGGGGCAGCAGTTGCTACAGTTCGAGTTTAGTTAGCTGCTATCTCAAATTTTCACCTTGGTTTTGGTGGCTCAAATGTTATGGGCCATAAATTCTCTAAGACCTTCCTTAAAGGCGTTCTTCATATGAGACCTCCGATCAAAATTCCCTATTCTCCCTGGAATTTAAACCTTATGCTGTCTCAAATTATTCTTGCTCCTTTTGAACCAGCATCTTCTTGTGATCTAAAATTTTTATCCTGGAAAACAATATTTCTTGTGGCCATTACTTCTGCCTGCAGAGTGTCAGAACTTCAAGCATTATTTATCAGACCACCCTACGTGATTTTCCATGCTGATAGAACATCTCTCAGAACAAACCCCTCATTTTTACCTAAAGTCTGTTCTGAGTCAAATATCAATCAGGTCATTGAACTGCCAGTCTTTTTCCCCAACCACTCTAGCAAATTGGAATACATGCTGCACAAACTTGATGTTCACAGACAGCTCAGATTTTATCTTGACAGAACTAAGGATATTAGAAAATCAGACCAACTTTTTGTATCCTTCTCAGAAGCAAGAAAAGGCAATCCAGTGGCTAGAACAACCTTATCTAAATGGTTATCTGATTGTATATCCTTTTGTTTATGAAAATGTGAGCATACCTTTAACACACAAACCAAAAGCTCATTCTACCAGAGCAGTCTGTACGTCTTCTGCTTTTCAAGCTAAATTGCCCCTTGACGATATTTGCACTGCAGCCACTTGGTGTAAGCCTCATACCTTTATCACACATTACAAAGTAGATAAGGCTTCTAGGGACAGGTCTTCCTTTGGTTCTTCGGTACTGAAGAACATACTGCCATGAGCCACCCAGGGTTGAGGGTGCTAGGGACGCTACCCATCAGTGAGAATAAACGGAGAGATTTAACAACTTCACATATAGAAGTTATGTACTTGCCATAACGTTCCATGTGAGTTGTTTATCTCGCCTTTATTCTCGCGTCCCTCCCTCCTTCCCCCTCCTGGCTGACTGTTGACTTAGAGGCTAGTACCATCCTGGTTATTCAATATTTCTTCTTCCCCTTTGGGAAGTGTTCTTCGTAGATATATATAGAAGGGTATGTACATGTGTTTATATATATATATATATATATATATATATATATATATATATATATATATATATATATCTATATATATGTACATATAGGTATGTACTGTTCGCAGCAAACAAGATCCGAGGTAATTCCAGCAGTGCATTATGGGAGATGAGGATCGGCTCTGAACCCATCAGTGAGAATAAAGGCGAGATAAACAACTCGCATGGAACATTATGGTAAGTACATAACTTCTATTTTTTTACACTTTCCTTTGAGACCTTTAGAAGATCACATCTGACAGCCATGGAGTTGCATGCAACCTTAAATGACTAAAATGCAAGCTTGTGTGTGAAAAGGCATGTAGGTTTGTTTGCTGTATTACTGTGAGCAGCATAGAAAGTGAGAATTTTTATCCTCTTTGCTTTAGACACACAAATGATATTTCAGTTTTCAAATGATCCACTTGAATTTAAGGTAATTTTGCTTTAGAGCAGCATATCCTTTTTTGGCATGATACCCTGCAGTTCTTTTTCAAATGAGCATTCTTAACCCTAGCCTGAATTGAACTGTTATTACTGTAACTGACCACAATGGAATAGCATAAACATCTATTCTGCAACTCAACGGTGCAGCTTACGTACAAGAATGTGTGTCTCTAGAGTTGAGAAAGCAGGAAAAGATTGCAAAATATCCCCGAGTCTGCAGCAATTAATTTCTAAACTAAGTTGGTGTAAGTGGAAACCTTTGAAGTAAGAAATAACTTCTTGACCATGTACAGTAGGAAATGATACAGCTCTTGATACAACAAAAGTATTTTTGTTTTTATATTTCATTTTGCTGTTAGAACAGCCTGTTTTACTTTAAATTATATCATGGCATCATAAAAGACTGAATACCTTGTTTAATGTACAGACTAGTGTGTTTACATGCTAAATGCAGTAGTGCTATATTTTATAGAAAGACAAGTTTTCAACTAGTTGTTATAAGTAGAACACTTCATATTGAAGATTAATACATGCAATGATGTAGTAGTGAAACCACAACTTAAGAAGATGATCGTCTAGGTAAGTTGTTTTGCGTGTCCACAGTACTTTCTAGCTATCTGCAAACCATAGTCCAGTGCCCATTGTGACATCACTTTACTCTGTTCTGAAATTGTGCTGGTAAACAATGATGTTAAGTTGTCAATCTCGCCTTCATTCTTGCTGGATGGGTTCGGAGCCGATCCTCGGCTCTGACTCGGCACTTGCTTTAGCTTAGGAACTCCTTTTACCAGCTTGAGGCAACCCTATATCCCATGATGCAAGGCGGAACTACCTCAGATCTCGTTTGCCACTTAGCGAAAGAGGTCTCCTTTGCCAGCTGAGGTAAGTAATTTTCTTGTTAAAAGAGAAAAGCTTAGTTAGGGTTTTATTTTCCCCTTGTATCCATTTTTCTAGTCTGTAGTGAGTTACAGCCCACCCTATTCCCTTGTTTTTCAAACTTTTTATTACTTTTTAGTGTAAAGTTTTAGTTAGGCCTAAACCCCATTGGTTAATCCCTTCCTGTGTGTTGTGTGTTAGGGGATTAATTTGTGTGTTTGTTGGGGTTTGTGTGTGTTACTTCCTCCTAGGATATGTCTAGGAAGGCAAGGTCTCAGGCTTCAAGAAGTGTGACTCGTGCTGTCAGAAAATGTCTCTGACAGACGGTCACACTTCTTGTGTTTATTGCCTGGGGCCTTTGCACCTGCAGGACTCCTGTGCTTTGTGTCACTCTTTTAGCCAGAGAGTCCTGCAGGAAAGGAGAAATAAGCTTATCCTCCGTGGCTTACTTAAGCCAGAAGGTTCTCCCTCTAAAGCAGGGTCTGGGAAACCTTCTAAGCCACCGAAGGCTCAGGCTTCAGTATCCAAGCCTCCTCCGGTGGCTCCGGCCCCGTCGGAGCCGAGATCGGCTCCGGCTGGAACCGATGTATCTACATTAAAAGTAGTGGGTACGCAACCGGCTGGTTCCGATACCTTGTCTACTGTGGCCTTGTCGGCTCCGGCTGGAGCCGACACCTTATCCAGTATCGGAGCCGAGAAACCTTCGGCTCCATCTGGAGTTCAGGGGACTTCGGCTCCGATGACTTCGTCCCGAAAGAGATCTCGGTCCCCGCCGTTACTGAGTATCCACTGCTCCGGGGTCTCCTCTTTGTCGGAGCGGAGCCATCGGAGCCGATCTTCGAGATCTTCCAGGCTGTCTGACCACGACTTAGAGAGGGTGGTAAGCAGGCTGTTGAAGTCACAGGCACTGGCCCAAATGCTCCATAGCCCGCCTCAACAGACTTGACTATAGCCTCACCCCTTGAACTTCCTCCTCCGACTCCACACCAGAGTTCGGAGCCGGAGCTTCTCGGGACAGCGACTGTTTCGTGCGAGCCGATACATCCTTCGGCTCCGTCGTCCTCGGCTCCGATCTCCTCCTTGAGGCCTTCCTTGGAGGGATCCGGTCATCGAGTTTCCCTTGTCGGCTCCGAGGGGGCTAGTGGCATCTGACCCTTGTCAGACCCCGCTCTCCCTCTCGGGATTCGGCTTTGGTAAGCTCGGCGCCGACATCGGCCTCGAGCCTTCCCTCTCAGTGGAGCCGGGAATTCCTGTTTCCTCGGAGCGGGATATTCCGGTCTCCCGGGGAGGGAGCCTTTGAGGTGATGAGGAGTGTCCTGGCCTCTGAGCCTGGTCAACGGTCCATCCCTCTAGCTCCTCCCTCATCAGTGCCTGTAGACGCCTCTTGCCAGCCTCTTGCTCTCAGGCCCAGGGATCCATCGCCCAGGTTTCCCCATTGGGAATTTCCTCCTCTTCGAGTTTCTCCTGATCCAGCAGGTGAACCCCTCGGAAGAGGACGTGTAAGAGGAAACACACAGACTCCCGAGTCTACTACATCGGATACCGACTTAGATGAGTTGGAGGGTTCCCACGATCCCCTCTGAGGATGTCTCCTTTTCAGACATCCTTGAGCTCCTCAAACAGAGGGGAATTGGCCATCCATTGATCCCTCCGAGGATGAGTCGGTATACCTGGAGGCTTTGGATCCCGACCCTCCACCTCCTGGGTGTCTCCGCCTTCGACCCACTTATGCAGGTAGTGGCTCGGAAGGCGTGGCTCCAGATTCTGTGGAACCTGTCCCCAGGAGACCATCCAAATTCATCACGGCCCCTACGGACAAACAGTTCCTTTCCAAGGGTGTCTCTGTGGATGCTATGGTGGTGGCGGCCACTAAGAAGGAACTGGCGGATCCTTCAGTACCTGTCCATCCTCCTAACAAGGATTCTAGGACCATGGACAGGTATGGAAAGCGGATGTTTTCTTCAGCGACCTTTGCTATGCGTTCGCTGAACTACCTTTGTCACTTCACCAGGCTTCAACGAGATATCCTCAAGGAACTGGGTGAAGTAGTCCAGGATCCTTCTGCTGCTGGGGCTCAAGAAAAGATGGCCTCGCAGCTTGCAGTCCTGAATTCCATATCTAACTCCTCCATGCGGCTCATATCCTATGCGGCCGATGGAGCGAGCAGGGCCGCAGGCACAGGAGTTGCTCTAAGACGCCAAGCCTGGATGCGGCTTTGTAATTTTGCGGACCCCTTTAAGGCATCCTTCACTAATACCCCCTTTGATGGTTCGGCTTTGTTCGGACCTCAGGTGAAGGATACCTTGACCAGGTGTGAGCAGGACGGTAAAACTCTTTCTGCCGTTGGAGTCCAGTTTTCCGCTCCTTCTAGACCATATCCCAAGGGTCAGAAGGGGGGGAAGATGTGGTTCCGTAAAGCCCAAGGAGCTACACCGGACACACGTGGTCAGTTTACCCCTAGAGGCAGAGGGGGTAACAATAATAGACGCCGCCCTAGAGGCAGGGGGGGTCCTCAGAACCAGGGCAACAGGGAGCCTCTTCCTGAGAAGCCCTTTCAGCATCCCTGAGGTGTTGCCCGACTGTCCACCCTTGGAGGCAGTCGGGGGAAGGATTTCACTGTACCCAGTAGCCTGGCAATCCCTATCACAAGAGATGTGGGTACAGTCGATCATATCCGAGGGTTACAAAATCCCCTTCGAAAGGTTTCCCGTACCTATACAATCCCTTCCAGACATCTCACCCGGTCAAAGGGATTTGGCAAAACAGGAGGTTTCAAAGCTCCTAGAAAAAAGAGCCGTCCAGACTGTGCCGGCAGACCAGGTAGGATCCGGCGTCTACTCGAGATTCTTTTTGGTCCCCAAAAGGACGGGAGATTGGAGACCAATATTAGACCTGAGCAATCTAAACAGATTTGTCAAGAAGGCAAGATTCCGGATGGTCACGCTTCAGTCCATTCTGCCCTTTCTGGGCAAGGACAACTGGATGTGCTCTATAGACCTTCAGGATGCGTACTATCACATAAAGATTCACAGATGCTCCAGAAGGTTTCTCCGCTTTCGGCTAGGGACCAGTCATTACCAATTCAGAGCACTGCCCTTTGGCCTCACTTCAGCCCCCAGAGTGTTTACGAAATGCATGGCAGTGGTAACAGCTCATCTGAGACGTCAAGGATTCCAGGTGTTTCCCTACTTGGACGACTGGCTCCTCTCTGCCACCACCAAGTGTCAGCTTCTTCAGTCCAGAGACTACACTCTACAGCTTTGCAGGAGTTTGGGAATTTCAGTAAATTTCGAAAAATCTTCTCTGCTGCCTTGCCAATCTATCACCTTTATAGGCGCAGAATTAAACACCGTCAAAATGTTAGCCAAACTAACGGATCAAAGAATTCTGGACATCCAAAAATTTGTTCGGATTCTATTGCAGAGCAACAAAATCAAAGCCAGATTTATTCTGAAGGTTCTAGGTCTTATAGCTGCGGCCATTGTTCTTCTACCACTGGCTCGCTTCCACATGCGTCTTCTGCAGTGGATGCTTTTCACGCAGTGGTCGTACCACAGTCTTCCGATGAGGCACGAAATCTTAGTCACACAGTCGTGCAGAGCTCATCTGAATTGGTGGATATCTTCCCCTCTTCTTCATCAGGGCTGACCCTTTATTCCCCCTCCTCCAGTTGCCACAGTCACTACGGATGCCTCTCTGATCGGGTGGGGGGGGGCATTATCAGGGCAGGATGGTTCACGGGACGTGGCAACCCATAGAATACCATCTGCACATAAATGTCCTGGAGATGAGAGCAGTGCTTTTAACGTTGCAAGCCCTCAACGACTTTCTTCCCACGGGGACAATTGCAGTACAAACGGACAACATGTCCGTGGTCTGGTACATCAACAAGCAGGGCGGGACCAGGTCCTATCCGTTGTGTCGAGAAGCTCTCAGACTTTGGCAATGGGCGATCTCCTCTCATCGGTTTCTGATAGCAACGCACATCCCCGGCAGGTCCAACCTATTGGCGGACAGGCTGAGCAGATCCATTCTGATGCCTCACGAGTGGTCTCTCAATCAATCTGTAGTGGATCAGATTTTTCTGAGGTGGGGCACTCCTTGTTGCGATCTTTTTGCTACTCCTCTAAACAACAAGTGCCCCGATTATTTCACTCTCTTTCCCCTTCCAGGCCAACCCCTGAGAGACTCTCTAACCCAGGATTGGCCCCGGGGACTTCTGTACGCTTTTCCTCCTTTTCCCTTGATTCCACAAGTCATTCAGAAAGCCACCGTTTTGAGGGCCAAGTTGATCCTCATTGCCCCATATTGGCCTCGACAAATTTGGTTTCCGTCTCTGCATCGTTACCTTCTGGTGCAGCCCTGGCATCTGGACCCAGTTCCGGATCTCTTTATCCACCAGTCGGGTCAGCAGCACCGGGCCATTCATTCTCTCAACCTCACTGCATGGTTGCTCCACTTCCTTCCCTAGCCAGGCTACCGATGATTTCTGACTCAGTCAGAGACATCTTAGTGTCTTCTTTAAAGTCGTCCACTAGGACTGTTTATGCTAGCAAGTGGCGACGTTTTTCTATTTGGGCAAATTCCAGAAATATTGATCCCTTTACTGCTCCTGTACATTCTGTTTTAGATTTCCTGGCGGAGGTTTTTCATTCAGGATCCTCGTCATCTACAGTCAAAGTACAACTGGCTGCTATTTCCAAGTATCATGTGGGCTTGCATGACAATAACATTATGTCTCATAGATTATGCAAGGCCTTTCTGAGAGGAATTTTTCTCCTAAAGCCACCTATAAAGCATCCTTCTCCGCAATGGGATCTAAACTTAATGTTGGCATCCTTGATACTACCTCCTTTTGAACCGTCTGCTTCATGTTCTCTGAAGTTATTGACCTGGAAAACTATATTTCTACTGGCTGTCACTTCTGCAAGAAGGGTTTCCGAGATTCAAGCTCTCTGCATTCGTTCCCCTTATTTGGTTTTTCATAAGGACAGGGTATCTTTAAGAACGAACCCTTCCTTTCTCCCCAAAGTTGTGTCTCAAACCAATATCAACCAATCTATAGATCTTCCAGTCTTTTTCCCAAACTATTCCGACAGAGCTGAACAGAAACTGCATTTTTTGGATGTCCATCGTCAGCTCAGGTACTATTTGCATAGAACTAAACAATTCAGGAAATCGGACCAGTTATTTGTCTCCTATGCAGAAAACAGGATAGGTCTTCCAGTTTCTAAAGTGACCTTATCCAGATGGTTGACTTCCACCATTTCCTATGTGTACTCTCTCAGAGGCAAACAGCTATCTTCTAAACCGAAAGCACACTCAACCAGGAGTCTATCCACTTCTGCAGCCTTTCAGGATGGACTACCCATTGATACCATTTGTGCAGCAGCTACTTGGGCCAAGCCTCATACCTTTGTCTCTCATTACAAGTTGGACTTGGCCTCCAGAGATAGGGCCAGTTTTGGTTCCACAGTTCTCAAGAGTCTGTTCCATTGAGCCACCCGGGATACAGGTGCAAGGGACGCGGTCCCATCCAGCAAGAATGAAGGCGAGATTGACAACTTAACATTTAGAAGTTATGTACCTACCATAACGTTCCATGTTAGTTGTCTTCTCTTGCCTTCTTTCTTGCGTCCCTCCCTCCTTCCCCCTGGCCTGGACAGATCTTGAAGAGTTTCCTATCAGGTTGTTTTCCTCCTGAGCCTTCATATGAGGACTTCTATTATGAACTTGTGTTCCTAATTTTGTTAGGTTAGTCTTTAGCAGGGTAGGTTAGCTACAAAACGAGATCTGAGGTAGTTCCGCCTTGCATCATGGGATATAGGGTTGCCTCGAGCTGGTAAAAGGAGTTCCTAAGCTAAAGCAAGTGCCGAGTCGGAGCCGAGGATCGGCTCCGAACCCATCCAGCAAGAAAGAAGGCGAGAGAAGACAACTAACATGGAACGTTATGGTAGGTACATAACTTCTAATTTTTTTTAACACACTGTAATCTTTGTTATTTTACAAACTTCTTTGCAGCTTTAACATGAGGAATATAACAGGACGTAAAATTAATTGTAAAAGCAGCTAAATGCCCACCAGTCTTAGTACTGTACAGTTACAAAACTTAGAAGTTGTTTTTAAAGTATTAGCCATTGTTAAGTGTAGACTTACTGCTTGGGTTCACAGTGGTTCTGCAGTATTTTAGCTTTCAGCTTTACTTTGCATGGTGTCAGACTATTCTCAGATTATGGTCTCCATATGGAAGTTAGATAATGGACCACATGACTGTAAATTAGCTACTTATTTGATCAGGTTAGGGCTTTTCACTTAGAAAATATTTTTTGTTGTAATTCATGCTGATTCTGCATAATTCATAAAAGCATTTTTTTGTGTTTTTATATGTATCACGGTGTGTGATGAATTGTGTGTTGCACTGCATTTTGTACACTCTCTCTGACTATATTTTGAGACATTGTTTAGTAAAAAGCTTTGTAAACTTTGTATTATAGGTTCATAGGTGTGTACTAGGCAAATGGCCCTGGAGCCTTTGCAAGCTTAGCCCATAGGATTACCCTGGCGTCGTGCCACCCAACCTTATTTCCCAGTGTCTCTGCCAAGGAGAGCCACTGGAGTGATCCCGGGGTGAATTTTCTATTTCCCATCCACTCATCAAGATTTCTCTTGAAGAGGGCCAGTGAGTTGCTCCGCTTGACATGTATGGGAAGTCTGTTCCATAGCATGGGCAGTCTGTGGGTTATGAACCTGTCCCTCCAGCTTGTTCTTTTGATTGTGGTAATGAAGTTGAGGTCTTTGGAGCGTGTAGTGTGGAGAGATTGGGATTTCTTTAGATGTAGCATTTCTAACAGAGCTGGGACAGATGTGGCTTTGTAAGTCAAGCAAAGATGGCCTCCAAGTAGGCGATTTGAGACCTAGAATAATTAGAGTGTTTGTAGTCTGTTCATATAGGACAAGTGTTTAAGGCCTAGGATTCTCTTTGTGAGATACTTTTGCGGCCTCTCCAGTTGTTGCAGGTGTGTAGTGAGGTACATGCGAAATGGGGCATTGTACTCAATGATTGGCCTAATGAGGGAAGAGTAGAGGGAGACAATGACCTCTTTCTTCCTGGATGCAAAACACTTAGTAATGAGATGTGCCACATAGACGGACTTTCTGACCACAGTGACAATGTGGTGATCAAAAGAGAGGTTGCTGTCAACCTGTGTTTCCAGATCTCTGACACATTCTGTGTTCAGTGGACTACCATTGATGTGGTAATTCATGGGAACTGGGGTTTTCCCAAAGGGGATGATGACACATTTTTTGGTATTGAGCTTAAGGCCATGGTTCAGACACCAGTCATTGGTCTCAGTGAGGCCTTTCTGTAGGATGTCAACATCACTTGGGGAGTTAATTGTGGCTCCCAACTTTGCAATAATCTGCAAACTTTGTCAGCCAGAGTCCGTTCGTGTTGGCCTGGACTTCAGAGAAGTAGATGCCAAACAGGAGAGGACCCAGGACCGAACCCTGTGGGACTCCACTGGTGACTGGTCAGCAGTCTGACTTGGAGTCAGCTACTTTCACACTGTGGGTTCTATCTGTGAGCCAGTTTGCAACCCACCTAGCGATATAGGGGTTAATGCCTAGCTTAGTGAGTTTTTCTATGATTCCAGAGTGACGAATGGAAATTAAGCCACAACCCAAAAAAAACTTCAGAGTCCATGATGAAGTCAGGGTAGGGCCACCATTGGGGAGCATTCATATACAGGCTATAGGTCACATTAAAGGTGGGAAAAGTTTTGAAATTATTTATTGTGGTCTCATTTTTGTATCACAAAAACCTGGCATTTTAACAGGGGTGTGTAAACTTTTTATATCCACTGTGTGTATATGTATAATATATATATATGTATGTGTGTGTGTGTGTGTGTGTGTGTGTGTGTGTGTGTGTGTATAAATATATATATATATATATATATATATATATATATATATATATATGTGTGTGTGTGTATGTATATATATATATATATATATATATATATATATGTATATGTGTATATATATATATATATATATATATACACACACACACAGTAAAACAAATTAAAATTGGATGTAGTAATAACTTGGCTCTGAGAAACTGAAATCTGTATACATATTGCTTAATAACATAAGTGATTACTGTCCCATATTCCATTCCTGGGCAATAAAATACATAAAAAAAATGACCATGGGTAATTATTTCTAGGTCAGTACAAGTACCGTCTAAAGACATCCTTCTGCCAGAACTGGAAAAGCTAGATTGGAACAGAGAGTATAATTGCTTAGATCCCACTACAGAAAATCTGAAAGCAAGGCTAGTAATGGAAAGAATCTTGTCTTCAATTTCATCACCTCGATGCAAGAAAAAAAAATACACTAAAACTAGGAGGAGGCTAAGAGGAAAACCCAACAAATGGCTTGCTGTGGAGTTAAAGCAGTTAATAAGAGCTTGTGATGAAGCAGCTGCAGAGTGGAGAATGGGTTAAAATAAGTTAAAAAAACAAAAAAAAAGCAGAATTTGAGGTGTACTGCTGAAGTAAAAACAAGTATTGCTAAATTTCAGTATGTTGGATGACACCAGGAGTTTAAGTAACCCAACAAATTCCGGTAAACAGAAAAGTTTTTGTGGGCAAACAAGGTCTTTTCTAAAGCCACATCAGGTAAAGTCCTAGACAAGCAAGTACTGGCTGGTATTGGTTTACAACACTTGAGTTTTATTTCAAAGTATCCTCAACAGCATGCCAGTGACTTCCTGTATAACAGTGTGAACTACTACTTTTTCAGTCTGAGAACCATTCAGAACTCTTAAGTTGAAGAACTGTTTGGTACAGTAGACACCTCCTACAATCCAGATCACCACATTGTATGTATCATGTTTGTAAAACTACAGGCATTATATATTCTACCCTAGCTCCAGCAGTTAACTACCTTAATTGATGAAATATACAAGAACATGGATGGAAGGAAACTGGCAGTTACAATATTTCTACATTTAAAAGAGCTTTTGAAACTGTAGATAACACCACACCACTTCAAAGAATCCATATTTACTTAGCTTCTGAAGTAATATAGTGGTTTGCAAACTTTGCAAATAACGGAACATTCAGAACCGTAGGCAGTAAATTATGCTCCAAAACTGGCACAAGTCAGAAGTGTGTCCCTCGGGGATTTATACTTGGGCCCCTATTATTTTTGTTTTTGTTTTTAAATGGTTTCCCTTGAGGTTTGTCTAATATAAGCTGTGCCGTCTTAGTAGATGATACGGTGAGATCACATAAGTCGCAAAATACCATTCTGATTCATTGCAGGAATGCTGCATTCTCTTGTAGAACAAATGTAGAGCAAAAAGTATGCCAACTGTAAACACAAATAAGACAACATCAGTGATGTTTGGGACTCCATAGAAATTACACAAGTTACAAATGGGTCTATTTTAGTTCATATTTTTAAATTATTGAAAGTCAAATGGTCGAGACGACGTGATTGACAATTCAAAATATTGAAAAACAAACACCATTGCATGGAGCTTGTGGTACAGTGGGTACTGGAGAATGTGCCCTTTCCCCCACTATAGTGTGATCTCAGCATTAGTAAATATAATTAGCATGTGAGGAGGGTGCAGTTTTATTTCTGTAGTTTGACATTTTAAATTGTCAGTTGTATGATCTTAACCATATGAATTTCAACAAATTTAAAATGTGCCCTTTCCCCCACTATAGTGTGATCTCAGCATTAGTAAATATAATTAGCATGTGAGGAGGGTGCAGTTTTATTTCTGTAGTTTGACATTTTAAATTGTCAGTTGTATGATCTTAACCATATGAATTTCAACAAATTTAAAAATTCAACAAAGTAAAATAGATCCGTTAAGAATGTAACTGTCAAGGACCCATGTAAACATCTGTGACCCAAACCAAATGGCAGAGATATTTGGGAATACTTTTTGATGAAAAGTTTGCATTCCATTCTCCATTAGAAAACCAAGTAAGCAAAGCTTAACAATTAAAATATTAAAAAAAAAAAAAAAAAAAAAAGTAATCTGTACTTACCCCTGCTATAAGCATGCTGCTTCCCATACTTGTATATGGATTACTTGCCGTTTCCCTCCTCTCCCCAAGCAGCACAAAGTGAGTACAGACCAGAAAATAAAATTCATAGGTTTATTAAGCTCAGTCACTGTTGAGCCATAAAGTGCCATGATGTGTATATTAAGTGCTACAATGCATTTTTGCAAGTAGGCATTCTGTTTAATGTGGAATGTTTTTAATAAAGAGCATAGTAAACTTATTAAAACACACCCGTATAATTTTTCTTTTGCCTCTAGTGACATCACCAGAAGGATAATGTGTGAATATTTCCATAGATTTTAATAGCTTTGAAAGTATGCATGAACAGTGCTGAGTCCATTAAACTCTTATGGATGTATTCGCACAGTAACCCTCCAATGGTATCACTAAGAGCTAAAGTAAAATTAAAACGTCTAGGATGTTACTGTGTTAAATTCAGATCTGTGGGGAGGAATTACTGAGAATATGTGAAGGAGATATTTGGACGGACCTGGACTGGAATGCTTTCCCATTTTTGACACTCCGCATATGCTGTGAAAGATAAGTGAAACAAATGTCTACTTTTAATATATATGTAAGCTGTAATTATCATTATGCTACTGTAAAGAGATCAACATGGCTGCTGTTCATAGTTCGTGCCTTTTTTTTCTTCTACATGAAAGTTATTACCCATCTTTGATGAACATATTATTCAACAAGTGGCAATAAATTCTATACAACTACTTGGGCCACCTATTCAACAGGTGGCTATAAGGGTATGCAACTATTTGGGCCACCTTTTATTCTTAATGAGTAAAGGACCGATCACTGTAGTAGTACTAGCTTACTGAAACTACCTACTCTAGAGCTTAAAGAAAACAGACAAGGTAACTGTTTTCTCAGAAAAGCTGAAAGCAAGACTGGTAAAGAAAAGCAAATGCATGTAATTTGCTGGTAATGGTTAGATGGTCTGCATGCTGCTAAACAACGTATCTAAGCATATCTGAAATACAGATAAATATGTATTTTAAGATGTGTGAGGCACTGCAGGTTGCAAAAAGATGTAATGAATACAGATGGGTTTTGCTGTAAATACGGTTATTAATTCATAGGGTGTATGCATGTGATATTTGGTATTAAAATCAAAATACTGTGAGTAAATAGTGTGTGCGCAATTGTTTACTTTGTGATTTTTAAAGCAAATTTTAAGAGTAGGAGTGTACTTACAAAAGTTAAGTAAAATATGGTGAAAATTATTGCTTTGTATTCAACCTTGTAATACATTCTGAACATTGAACCTGTGTACAAAAATATATGTACACACACGCACACACCTAATATGCAACTCCTTTTCCTTCTTGTAATTCTGGAATAACTTGATGTTAAGTTGTCTATCTCGCCTTCATTCTTGCTGGATGGGTTCGGAGCCGATCCTCGGCTCCGACTCGGCCACGCTAAAAGCTCGAGAGCTAGTTCCACCGGCTCGAGGCTCCCCTATATCCCACAATGCTAGGCGGTAACTCCTCCGATCTCGTTTGCCGCTACAGCGATCGAGGTGCTTTTTCAACCGGCTCGTCAGGTTAGTTGAAATATTTAGTTGTATCACTAGATAGACCCCTTTTAAGTTAGTTTTTCCTCATAGTTTTAAAAGTTAAATAGTTTTCTCCCCTTTATAGGTAAGTTTCCTCAGTTTTTCTTCCTAATTTTATTCCCTTGGGCTTTAGGCCCAGTCCCTCCCTTCCTTAGTAGTTGGAGCGACTGTGTTTTTTGTAGGGATTTAATTTCTAAGTTAATCACTAATTTTAATTTAAAGATTTTACAAGTGTAATCAGAGTTGTGTGTGTGTGTTTGTGGTTACACTTGGACTTTCTTGGACATGTCCAAAGAATCGAAGGTCTCAGGCTTCAAGAAGTGTGACTCGTGCTGTCAGAAGATGTCTCTGACAGACGGTCACACTTCTTGTGTATACTGCCTGGGGCCTTTGCACCTGCAGGACTCATGTGCTGTTTGCCATGGCTTCAGCCCTGGAGTCCTGCAGGAGTGAAAAAATAAACTTATATTAAGGGGCTTATTGAAGCCTGAGGGTCCCTCGACTCAATCCTCGGGGAACCCTCTAAGCCTTCCAGACCTTCGGCTCTGGTCTCTGAGCCGTCTTCTGGGGGTCCTAAGGCTGTTAGAACATCAGCTCCAGCCGGAGCCGATGAATCTCGAACACATGCCCCTACTATTTCCTCGGCTCCGGCCGGAGCCGAGGAAGACATAACTGAGTCGGCTCCGATCAAGTTGTCGGAACCGACATCTAGAAAAAGGTCCCGATCTCCATCTATCGGCTCCGTTCATTCGGCTCCAGCATCACCTTTGCTGTCTGAACGGAGCCATAGATCTCACTCCTCTAGGTCTTCCAGACTATCGGATCATGACCTTCAAAGAGTAGTGAGTCGACTTCTTAAGTCCGAGGCACTGGCCCAGATGCTTCAAAGTCCGACTCAACAGTCGAGAACTATTCCCATTACTCAAAATGTTCCTCCTCTGACTCTTTTGAGTTCGGAGCGGGGGCGGCTCGGACCCGAGACTGTGGTGGCGTCGGAACCGATACCTTTGTCTTCGGTGCCGTCGTCTGCTCCGATGTCTTCCTTGGAAGAATCACGGCGCCGGACTTCCCTCGTCGGCTCCGAGGGGGCGAGTGGCATCAGACCCTTGTCCAACCCTGCTCTCCCTCTCGGTGCTTCGGCGCTGGTGAGTTCGGCTCCGACATCGGCCTCGGAGCCATCACTGTCGGTGCCGGGGGATGTTTTCAGCTTTTCGGAGTGGAGACCTCCGGCTCTGCCTGACAGGGGTGCCTTCGAGGTCACGAGGAGCGTGTTAGAACCAGGTTCAACTCCACAGTCGGCTCCTTCTGTCCCTCCCTCCATGGTGCCTCAGGTGATTTCTGCTCACTCTCTCATCCCCGACCGTAGAGAGCCAGCTCCTCAAGTTTCCCCAGTGGGGATCTCCTCCTCTTCCGAGGCCTCTCCTGACCCGGTAGGAGAGCCCCCTAGGAAGAGGCAGTGCAAGAGGAAGCACATTGACTCCCCTGAGTCTGTCACCTCTGACACTGATTTAGAGGATTCTGAAGGTTCCCCTTGTTCCCCCTCTGAAGATGTCTCCTTTGCAGACATCCTCGAAATCTTAAAACAGAGGGGGAATTGGCCAGCCCTCAATCCTTCAGAGGATGAATCAGTGTATCTTGAGGCATTTGGCTCTCGCCCTTCCACCTCCTGGGTGTCCCCTCCCTTTGACCCCCTTATGCAAGTGGTGGCAAAGAAGGCCTGGGCAGCTCCTGATTCAGTGGAACCCACCCCCAGGAGACCATTAAAATTTATCACTGCCCCCAAGGACAAAGAATTTTTAACCAAAGGCGTCTCTGTTGATGCTATGGTGGTGGCTGCGGCCACCAAGAAGGAGTTAGCTGATCCTTCGGTGCCTGTTCATCCTCCTAACAAGGAGTCTAGGTCGATGGACAGGTACAGGAAGCGGATGTTCTCATCAGCGACCTTTACTATGCGATCGCTGAATTACCTGTGTCATTTCACTCGTCTTCAGAGGAATTTGCTCAAGGAAGCGAGTGAAATGTTAAAGGACCCAACAGCTGCGGGTTTTCAGGATAGAATGAACTCTCAGCTGGCAACCGTTAATTCTATAACTCCTCCATGCGCCCCATTTCATATGCGGCGGATGGAGCAAGTAGAGCGGCAGGTACAGGTGTAGCCTTGCGTCGGCACGCCTGGATGCGGCTATGCAACTTTGCGGACCCTTTCAAGGCGTCCTTCACTAATTCCCCCTTTGATGGATCATCCCTCTTTGGTCCTCAAGTGAAGGAAACCCTGACTAGGTGCGAGACTGATGGCAAAACTTTCTCTGCCGTCGGAGTCCGTTTTTCTACTCCTTCTAGGCCTTACCCCAAAGGCCAGAAGGGGGGAAAGATGTGGTTCCGCAAACAATCTCAGGGAGATTTGCCTGATGCACAGAGTCGATTCCCTTCTAGAGGCAGAGGGGGGTACAATAATGGTAGACGCTGTTCTAGAGGCAGAGGGGGCCCGCAGAATCAGGGCAGTCGAGAATCCTTTTCCGACGAGCCTTTTCAGCATCCCTGAGGTGTTGCCCGACTGTCCACCTTCGGAGGCAGTCGGGGGGAAGATTATCGCTGTACCCAGAAGCCTGGCTATCCCTAACTCAAGACAAGTGGGTACAGTCTATCATTTCCGAAGGCTACAGAATCCCATTCCTTTTCATTCCGAAGCAATCCAAAAAATCCCTTCCAGACGTTCCACTCAGTCAAAGGGAGCAAGCAGCATTAGAAATTTCAAAGCTGCTCGCAAAAAGAGCCATTCAACCAGTTCCAGCAGACCAAACAGGATCCGGAATCTACTCCAAATTCTTTTTGGTTCCAAAGAAAACGGAGGACTGGAGACCCATTTTGGATCTCAGCAACTTGAACAAGTTTGTCAAGAAAACAAAGTTCCGGATGGTCACGCTGCAGTCCATTCTACCCCTTTTGGGGTGGGACAACTGGATGTGCTTGATAGATCTCCAGGACGCATACTATTACATCAGAATAAGTCGACGCTCCAGGAGGTTTCTCCGCTTCAGGCTGGGAACCAGTCATTTCCAATTCAGAGCCCTGCCCTTTGGTCTCACTACAGCCCCCCGAGTGTTTACCAAATGCATGTCAGTGGTAGCCTCTCATCTGAGACTACAAGGATTCCAGGTGTTTCCTTATTTAGACTACTGGCTCCTTACAGCCCCCACCAAGCATATTTTGCTTCTCGCCAGAGACTACACCTTTCACACATGTCAGACACTAGGCATTTCAATAAATTATGAAAAGTCTGTCTTGTCGCCTTGTCGTGTTATTACCTTTATAGGTGCAAATCTAGACACAGTCAACATGTCAGCCAGACTCACAGAGCAGAGAATAGCAGACATACACAAACAGGTCTCTCTTGTCTTGCAGAGCAACAAAGTCAAAGCCAGATTGATCCTGAAAGTCTTAGGGATTATGGCAGCGGCCATCCCTCTTTTACCATTAGCTCGCTTCCATATGAGAATTTTACAATGGATGCTCTTCACACAATGGTCTTTCCAATGACTTCCAATATCCCATCCTATTCGGATAACTCAATCGTGCAAGAATCATCTCTCTTGGTGGATCACATCTCCCCAGCTCCACCTAGGGAGACCTTTCGTCCCTTCCCCTCCGGTTGCTACAGTGACAACGGACGCCTCCCTGATCGGGTGGGGGGGGGCATTACCAGGGTAGGACAGTCCAAGGCATGTGGCGACCTTTCGAGTGCCACTTGCACATAAATGTCCTAGAGATGAGAGCAGTGCTTCTAGTGTTGCAAGCCTTACAAGACTCTCTTCCCAAGGGAACTATAGCAATTCAGACAGACAATATGTCTGTAGTGTGGTACATCAACAAACAGGGCGGAACCAGATCTTACCCCCTATGTCGAGAGGCACTCAGACTGTGGCAATGGGCGATTTCTTCTCAGCGGTTTCTGTTAGCAACACACATTCCCGGGAAGTCCAATGTGATTGCAGACAAATTGAGCAGAGCTATTCTCATGCCTCACGAGTGGTCTCTGAAGATTTCAGTGTTGGAGAAAGTTTTTCGAAAGTGGGGCCGGCCTTGCTGCGACCTTTTCACTACTCCCCAAAACAGCAAGTGCGACGATTTTTTCACCCTCTTTTCCCAACCAGGCCACCCCAGCAGAGACGCTCTAGTACACGATTGGCATCGCTCTGAAAGCTTCCATGATCCTTATTGCCCCTTACTGGCCTCGACGGGTTTGGTTCCCGTTTCTCCATCATTATCTGTTGGAGCAACCTTGGCATCTGGACCCAGTTCCAGACCTCTTGACCCATCAGTCGGGTCAGTTGCACCACTCCTTTCCTTCTCTGAAACTCACAGCGTGGTTCCTCCAATTCCAACTCTAGCCAGGCTTCCTCTGATATCTCGCTCAGAGATATTTTGATAGCCTCTCATAAATCTTCCACTCGGAAGATTTATCATAACAAGTGGAAACATTTTTCCTATTGGGCGCAGTCAAAGAATATAGATCCTTTCACTGCTTCCATTCAATCAGTTCTAGACTTTCTAGCCGAACTTTTCCACTCAGGTTCGTCTCCGTCTACCATCAGAGTTCAATTGGCAGCAATATCGAACTTTCATGTTGTAGTCTGAGTCCTCCATTATGTCTCACAAACTCTGCAAAGCCTTTTTAAAGGGAGTTTTTCTCCTCAAACCACCAATCAGGGATCCTCCTCGTCAATGGGATCTCAACTTGGCTCTGGCATCCTTAATTCTTCTCCCCTTTGAACCTCTGTGGCTTCATGTTCAATAAAGTTACTATCTTGGAAAACACTCTTTTTAGTAGCTATCACTTCAGCCCGAAGAGTCTCTGAACTCCATGCTCTGTGTAGTCGACCCCCTTATCTTGTGTTTCATAAGGATAGGGTGTCCTTACGTACTAACCCGTCCTTTTTGCCCAAGGTAGCTTCACTGGCAAATTTGAATCAAACCATTGAGCTTCCTGTCTTCTTCCCTAATTATTCTAATAGGTCAGAACAAAAGTAACACTGTTTAGATGTTCATCGCCAACTTAGGTGCTATTTAGACAGGACCAAACAATTCAGGAAGTCTGACCAACTGTTTGTTTCTTATGCAGAAGGTAGAATGGGCCTTCCAGTTTCTAAAGTATCTCTCTCTAGATGGCTTACTTCATTGATTACCCTTGTATGAGATCAGACATCAACAATTGCCATCCAAACCCAGGGCTCATTCAACTAGAGCTTTAGCCACTTCTATAGTTTTCCAAGATAGGCTACCTATTGATTCGATTTGTTCTGCAGCTACTTGGGCTTCTCCCCATACCTTCATTTCTCATTATAAGTTGGACTTGGCCTCTAGAGACCGAGCCAACTTTGGTTCCACTGTACTCAAGAGTCTGTTCCGATAGGCCACCCGGGACAAGGTGCTAGGGACGCTGTCCCATCCAGCAAGAATGAAGGCCAGATAGACAATTTAACATTTAGAAGTTATGTACCTACCATAACGTTCCATGTTAGTGGTCTTCTTCTCGCCTTCTTTCTTGCGTCCCACCCTCCTTCCCCCTAGCCAGGACAGACCTAGAGGAGTTTTTTCTTTTGTTCCTTTATGGATTTTACTTGCTGGGCTTAGCTTTCAAACGAGATCTGAGGAGTTACCGCCTAGCATTGTGGGATATAGGGGAGCCTCGAGCTGGTGGAACTAGCTCTCAAGCTTTTAGAGTGGCCGAGTCGGAGCCGAGGATCGGCTCCGAACCCATCCAGCAAGAAAGAAGGCGAGAAGAAGACAACTAACATGGAACGTTATGGTAGGTACATAACTTCTAATTTTAACATACTGCTACTTCATTCGTAACTTGAAACATGAGGTGAGCATAAAATGAGCTTGCATGTTCCACTTTGTAAAATATCTGCTATCTTTCAGGTTACTGTTTGATTTCTGTAGTACCTTATATTAACATTTTTGCTTTTGCCTATGAAATGTTGGTTACCATTTATGTTACTGCTGTTCTATGATTTGTGTACTGCAGCACTTTTATCTATGCCTCATGGCCTAGGTTGTGGCTAAAAATGGTTCTTGTATCTGGTTCAGGTACCTGTAAAAAAATAATATATAAAAATAGAGAAATAAATGATTGATTCTGTCAGGTTTAGTGCTAGTAATACACAACAATATTTTTATGACAAATTTAACTGACACCATAGTCAGATGGAATAGTAAAAGCTGGTGTTACTGGATAGGGTGAGTATTTTCTTCAGATATTGTATTACAGGCTCTTAACTTTACACAATGGAGAAAGACACATGTCCTGTATTATGCTAGTGCATGCTGTTCTCATCCTGTCTGATACTGTCTGGTGTTGGGATTCAAAGAATACCTTACACCCAAATGCAAAGGCCTTTAGATCTGTAATAAGGACAAATACATTACCTTGCAGTCCAGAGATAGAGCCTGTAATACGTGCAGTGTCAAGGAAGCCTTCAGCCATCTTTTATTTGGGTATATGTAGGTGTCAGGAAGGTGGTGGGGATGGGGCGTGGCCAAGATGCCAGTAATTTGGCAGCGGAAATCCATAGCTTGCTTAGATTTTAATATCCTGACAGGAAATATACTTTAATTTAAAAAAAATCTAACTAAAAGTTAGATTAACATAGACTCTCTATTATTTTCTAAAAATTAATACATAGTCAAGAGAATTTTTTTAATTATGCCTGTCAAGAAGTTTTCTAGTGGAAATCTCAAGATGAGCAACTCTAAACTCACACCAGGAGAGTGCAGTGAAGAAAGAACTACATATTATAATCACAAACATGCAAAAACCGTCACTAAAAATGGACAAATTCGAAAACAAAATGGATATTCTCAAACAAGAATGCAGTAAACAACTGGAACTTCTAAATGTAATAGTTAAAAAAAAAAAAAATCAGAACAGATTCTTGCCTGGGAGGAAACATTAACTGACCTGAATAGTGTGACAGAAAATGAACATAACAATGAATTTCTTCTGAAACAAAACACCAGGCTAATTGAGAAAATGGAAGACCTTGAAAGTAGATCAAAGAGGAATAACATAAGAATTATATAGAATTCATGAGAAAGAAGAGGGTGCTAACATGACTCAATTCCTCAATGAGTGGTTTTCATCAGCACTAAACATGCCTGAATCCCTCTCTTTTGGAATTGAGAGGTATCATTGGTCCCTAGCAAATCCAGCTTCATCTCTGAGTTTATCTAACCCCAGGTCTATAATAGATTTCTTTCCTCGCAAGACAAAGACTTGGTGCTGAAATCAGCTTTGACTAATTCCCCTATTAAGATGGGTGAAAAAGTTATTCGTTTTGACAATGACTACACATCTACAGTCATATCCAGAAGAAAGGAGTGTGCTCCTCTAAGTCCTTGAAAAAAGCCAGTATTAAAGCTGAAATTCTTTTTCCTGCAGTAATAAAAATCACCTTGCCAGAAGGAGTGAAGATCTTCGATTCCCTACATGAAGCAGTAGAATTTATCCAAAAGAAGAAAATACGGTCAGACATAAAAGAAATGGAATGGTCATCCCAGAGTTTGAAGAGATAGGCAACAAAAATGGATGGTCTGTGAAGGAAGGAGCAAACAAAACTAAGAAATATAAAAGGACAAAATGAATAAATTCCTTCTAATTTTAAATGCTTTGTTTTATGAATCATAATATATTTGATTCTGGAAAGTCTCGGTGTTGTAAGGTAATGTGAATCATTTTTATTATTAACTTTTTGTTTTCCGTTATATACCTACTTTTTCTAATTGCATATAGTGCTAAGTATTTAAATAACATAGTCTCTCTCTCTCTGTCTTTCTCTCCTTTCTTCCTATTCTTTTTTGTTACCAATGTTCCTTTTCTCACTTTTGCCCATTATAAGTACTTTACATACTTTTCCCTTTTAAATAACTACAAATGATGTATGTCTTCTAATTCTTCAGTAATAGTATGTTTTTGTCTTTCGGCTTTTCTACAGAGGAACTCTGGTCCGCTAATGATTGGCAGTAGATTTTTTACGAAACACTGAGGTGCCAGCTCGACGCCCAACCTTCAACGAAGGCACGCCCATTTACGTACGCATGTCTTTCGAACACTACCCAACTGCGGGGAGGACATGCAGACTCCACACAGAAGGAATTCCCAAGCCAAGCCGAGAATCGAACGGGAGAACCTCTTGCTGTGAGGTAACAACGCTACCGCTGTACCACCGTGGCATCTCTCTTCAGTAATAGTATAATTTGACTTAATACTAAAGTGCATTTTTTCTAGTGGGTCAGTGGTGGGGTAACGAGGTGTTTCTAGTTAGTGTTTTTTAACTAGATGTTTTAGACTTTGTTTAGATGCATTTAAACATTAATACAGTACATTAATGGTGTTTTATAGATAGCTAAATATAAGTTGCATATATAATTAATATATACACTATGCTCCTTTTTTTTTTCTTTTTCTTTTTCTCTCTGGCCTGGTTAACTGGTGGGTAAATGATTGAAAAGTTATAATATGGCTTCTAATTTGAGGCAGTTGTTACTTCTAAATAGCTGTTTTTATATGAAAGGGTTACTTTTTTCATGATGTTTTGAGAGGAAACTGGTGGTCTGTGACTGTTCTCGTTGTGGAGATTCATGACATGTACTGACAATAGAGTTAAATTAAAAAAAAACTTGCTCTCTCTGTAAGGCCCTTCTGTGAAGCAGGCTTACACAGGAGTAAGTCACTTATACCAAGAACAAGTCTTTTAGAATTGTGACTCGTGTTAAATGAACAAAAGGGCTGACTTTGTTTCAGATTAATGTCTGCTGATATTTTGCATGTCAACAGTGTATGTACTGTCACATGATGTGAATCCATAGAGTACTGTACTTTAAAAAAAATGTAAACTATAAGGAAATGTTTTAGAAAGTAATGGAGTGTTACATATAGAGTACTGTAACTTTAAATACAGATATTACTTTTATTTGTGTATGTTGTATCCCAAGTTATAGTGCTGTCTTGGATATCAAAACCTAAAGTGTGGATGCATCCGCAATAACTTATTACAGGGCCATCTTGACCATTCTGCTTATGAGGCAGACTACTGCGACTGCAGTCTACTAGCCATTGGGTTGCCACCTTTTCTTCTGCCCACAGTGAAACTTTTTTTGTGGAAACACAAGATTTTGCAGGAAAACCATATCCAGAACCATTGCAAAGAACTAGACTTTACTTTTTTTTGCCAAAATAAAAGCTCGCTCTTGTAGAATTTGAGTTGATGCTACAGTTTCATATGCTATTAAGGTGTTTTAGGCACAAATGTAATTGTTTTGTAAAACTAGTAGAAATAACTTTGTAGATATTTTTGTTTTAAAAATCTCAAGATTTTTTGCCGTTATTTATGTTCTTCTCCCAGGACACAGCTGCCAAAATGAAGACTGTCTTGTGTAAGTTGACTGGATAAGATATTTGTATTTTTTAGATGTTCTTCATCTCACATTGCTGCAGTCCTTACTTATGGGTAGTCCGCTGTCCTCTGTCGGCCCGAATACCAAAGTATTAGGCTGACGTCGGTCATGGGCGCTCAGATCTGACATCAGAGCTTCAGGGTATAAAAGCGCATGACCGACATCATATCCTCAGTCTTTTTTGCCGCATGGTCCGATGCAGAAGCAGCGTTGCAAGTGCCATTCGGCGTTCTGAAATTTTCGAATTCCGAGTTTCAGACCGAAACCAAGTTGGGCTAAGTACCCCGTTGGGGAATATTTTTGTTTTTTCTTGCCTCAGTTAATTACCGGATGTCAGAAAAAGTGAATAATTGTATTTCTTGTGGGAAACAGATACCGCATAGGGATTATCACTCTCTTTGCATTCCTTGTTTGGGACCGGACCACGACGTTGTCGGGTGTCGGTTTTGTGCTAGGTTTAATAAGCGCACTATAAAAAGGAGGTTAGATTGTGCTAGGTTAGTCTTTGGTAAGCGGTGTAATTATAATATGCCGTCGGATCCTCCGATGTCCGCTTCCACGAAGAAGCGCAAAGACAAATCCTTGAAACCTAGACAGGTTGATTCGTCCGTTTCGGACGCTGGTCCTGCAGAAGCTACAGTAGAGCAGGTGGATCCTGCTGAAGTTTCTGTTGAGTCTCAGGGGGAAACTTTGATTTTGCAGGATGTGGCCTCCCAGGAGTCAGGTCAGGCTGAAGGGGCCTCTCAAGTTACTGTTCTCCCTTCTATGCCTAAGGTGGTTAGGCCTTCTGCTTCTATTTCTAAGGCTTCTTCTAAGGGCAGGTCTGTTTTGCCTTCCTCTGGTGTCCCTTCAGGTACTTCAGGGTCTGTGCCTAAAAAGCACATGCTTAAAATGGCAGAAGATTTGATTACTTTAATTAGAGGTTTTATGCCCCCTCCTGATAAGAGGCCTAGGGTGGAGCCAGAGTTGGAAAGTTTGGATCAGGCCTCAGATGACTCAGAGTCTTCTGCTGAAGATATTCTAGATTTTCATCCTTATTCGGATTCTGATGCAGAGGATTCCACTCCTTCTGCTTCTCCTCCAGAGGATTTTTCATTTTCAGAAACTCTGCATTCCATGAGGGAGCATTTTAAGTGGGAAGGACAGGATTTCTCTGATTCACGGAAGAGGCTTAGGGAATTCTTGTTTTACCACAGCATAGACCCTTGGCTATACCTCCTGTTTTGGATGTTGTTCAAGATGTTTTCTCGGAGGCTTCCCTTAATCCAGATTCTTTGCCTCCTCGCCAGTTAAACCGGACAGGTATTACAGGGTGCCTGAGGCTCATAAATATCTGTATAAGAGTCCTAGGGCGGACCCAGAAACTATTAGTCAGGGGCCTAAGGGTGTTAGAGCCTCTGTTGTAAAGAATCCGGTTCCTCTAGATAAGGAAGCTAGAGCTTTGGATAGATGGGGTAAGAAGGTGTATACCTCTTCTACTTTAGCAATGAGGGCTTTAAATTGCCAGTTTCATATGTTGAAGTATCAGAATTTCCTCCTTTCTCAGCTAAAATCTAAAGTGGATGCTTTGGCAGAGGGTATAGAGTGTAAAGAATTGCAGGATTTAGTACATGTCTCTGAACAGGTGGGTAAGCATTCTTTGCAATGTGGTTTTGATGCTGTACAGGCCTCTTCTAGGGTGGCTGCCACTGGTTCAATTCTTTGTAGGCACGCCTGGCTTAAGGATCAGAATTTGTCCGAGCATGTTAAAACTAGAATTCTGGATGCCCCTTTACAGTCTGAAGTTTTGTTTGGTCCCCCTGTGGAGTCGGTTTTGAAGAAAATGGAAGACAAGGCTAAGTCTATGCAGACTGTTAAAGATTTTTTGCAGGTACAACCTCCAAAGTTTAGTAGGAATTGGCCTACTAAGGGGTGGACCTACCCTTCTTCTGATTCTCAATCTAGGGGTAGATCTAGGCGTGGCAGGGGCAGAGCTCACAGTACATTCAGGCCTAGAACTTGGAGTTCGCCTGCACAATCTGCAGGTGAGGGCAGGGGCCAGTCCTTTCGTAAACAGGCCCAATGACCTGCATTTTCAGCTGCCAGATTCTTCTTGCCTGGCAGCTCCTTTGGGAGGAAAGTTAGCACTCTTCAAGCAAAACTGGCTTTTAGTCACCCAGGACAAATGGGTATTGGACATTATAAACCGAGGCTGCAAGTTTTATTTCCATACATTGCCTCCTTTCAAAGGCATGCCAGACGTTCCTCCTCGGCAAAGGATAGAGGCTCACAAGCAGATTTCTTTGCTTCTTCAAATAGGAGCTATACAGCCAGTTCCTCTGTCAGAAGTGGGACTAGGATTTTATTCTCGCCTGTTTCTAGTACCAAAGAAAGGGAACACGTGGAGACCAATTTTGGATTTATCTATCCTCAACACTTATCTGGACATTCCAAAGTTCAAAATGCTGACGTTACAACAGCTTTTACCTCTGTTGGGAAAAGATCACTGGATGGTAACTCTGGATCTCAAAGAGGCTTATCTTCATGTTCCTATCAGGCCCAGTTGCAGGAGGTACCTGCGTTTGGCTGGAAATTTACATTATCAGTTCTCTGCATTGCCCTTTGGCTTATCTACTGCCCAGAGTGTTCACAAAGGTTCTGGCTCCAGTGATTGCCTTTTTCAGGTTAAGAGGAATACAGATTTATCCTTATTTGGACGATTGCCTGATTATTGCACAACACAAAGACGAACTTCTTCATCATCTTCAGTATGTGATGGTAGTGTTAAGATGCCTAGGGTATTCTGTGAAAGAAACAAAGTCCAGTCTAGTACCCTCTCAGGACATGTGCTTTCTGGGTGTGAGACTGAATACAGCTTCCCAGATGGCCTTTTGACCCCGGACAAACAAAGAAGCCTTTCTCTTTATTTCCATCAAATGTCTCTACAGTCCAGGCTGACTGCAAGGACAGTCCTTCAAGCCTTGGGGTTCATGGCATCTTGTATTCTGGTGCTTCCCAATGCCAAACTGCATATGAGGAAGCTTCAATGGTATCTCAAAATGTATGGACACAACACTGCCAAGATCTAGACACTGTCATTCCGATAATACCTTGCATTCAGAAAGAATTTTTGTGGTGGGCTCAGGAATGTCACCTAAACAAGGGACTCTCTGTGACCCGACCAGAGGCGAGTCAGATACTAACGACAGATGCCTCGGACAAGGCTTGGGGAGCACACCTCAATGGAAAATGGGTGCAAGACATGTGGCCTGTCAGACTTCAACATTTGCATATCAACTTGAAGGAGATGTTAGCAGTTCAATTTGCATTGATGGCTTTCAGGGATTTACTTCACCCAGGACAGGTGTTGATTCAAACAGACAACACTACTGTCATGTGGTACATCAACAAGCAAGGGGAACCCATTCGTACCCTCTTTGCAGGCAAGCGATGATTTTGTGGGAGACTGCTCTCAGTTTACACCTCAATCTTCAGGCAAGGTTTCTACCAGGAGCACAGAACTCCTTAGCAGATGTGTTGAGCAGACAAATTGTGGATCCTCACGAGTGGAAACTGGATCCTCATGTGTTTCAAAAGTTGACAGTGTTATGGGGGACTCCAGACATAGATCTGTTCGCTTCTCCACTAAATTTCCAGTTGCCAAAGTTTTGCACAAAAATGTTTCATCCCACAGCTTGGAAGGTGGACGCTCTGTCATTCAGTTGGAGCAATCTTCATGTCTATGCCTTTCCACCTCTGCCTCTCATTCCCAAGGTACTCCTGAAGGCCAGAATAGACAAGCCATCCATGATTCTGATTGCGCCGGATTGGCCTCGACAGCACTGGTACCCACTACTGAGGAGTTTAGTACGGGAGCCTCCATGGCCTCTGCCTTTGATTCCGCATCTTTTGTCCCAGGAGGGCAATCACTTCCTCAATGTCAAGATTCAGTCTCTGCATCTCACAGCCTGGCATATTCTGTTTTAGACCCTGGAGGGTCTCAGCTTCCACAACAAGTTTTGAATGTTATTTTGGAGGCCAGAAGGCCTAGTACAAGGAAAGTTTACGCAGATAAATGGAGGAGATTTTTTCTTTGGAGCAAAGCGGAGGACTTTGATGTTTCCAAGCCTGATTTAAGTGCTTCTCTTCAATATCTTACTGAGTTATTGGACAAGGGTTTGTCTTTCTCCTCGATAAAGGTTCATGCTGCAGCCATTTCGGCTCACTATGACTGTGACCCTCCTTTATTTTCCCATCCTTTGTTTAAGCAATTTCTTAGAGGGGCAAAGAGCATAAGACCCCCACGTAGAGCTCCTACTCCTGCTTGGGATCTCAATTTTGTGTTGGAAAAACTTACTCTACAACCTTTTGAGCCTGCAGCTACTGCTGAGTTAAAGTATTTATCATGGAAGACTGCTTTTTTGTTGGCCATTACCTCTGCAAGAAGGGTTTCTGAATTACAGGCCCTTATGGCAGTGGAACCTTTCCTGATTTTTCATAAGGATAGGGTATCTTTGCGTACTAATCCTTCCTTTATGCCTAAAGTGGTTTCTAGTGTGGCCTTGAACCAAACTATTCATTTGCCTACTTTTTATGCAAACCCCAAAAATAAAGGGGAGAAGATTTTGCATATTTTGGATATTCACAGACAGTTACGTTATTATTTGAGCAGAACCAAGGGGTTCAGGCAGTCTCGGCAGTTGTTTGTTTCTTTTGCTTTGGGTTCTCAGGAAACCTGTTTCAAAACAAACTATTTCTAAATGGATTGGGTTTTGTATTTCTTTCTGTTATTCCCATCATGGTAAGGAGGTTCCGGCTGGAATCAGACCTCATTCCACTAGAGCTACTGCCACTTCTACTGCCTTTCTAAGGGGTAGCTACAAAGATATTTTGGAAGCAGCCACTTGGAGTTCAGTACATACTTTTTCCAAGCATTACCACCTTCCTCTTTATTCTAAGTCTAGGGCTGGATTTGCCTCTGCAATATTACAGGGCATTTTAGCAGCCCCTAATGCTTTATGATTTTGCCATCCTCCCTTTACCTCTGCTTTGGGATTCTACCCATAAGTAAGGACTGCAGTAATGTGAGATGAAAAACATAGTACAGTTTTGTACCTACCATAAATGTAGATGTTCGAAGATCCACATTGCTGCAGTCCAATTTACCCTCCCTCCTTCCCCTCTGCAGTTTGGCATGGTAATATGGTTTGGGTGATGGTTGTTGTTGGGCATGTTTTTGGGAGGTATCCTGTTTTTGGGCTGTGGCCTTTCTTTTTAGGGCCTTCTGACATCTGGGGCAAGAAAAGACTGAGGATATGACGTCGGTCATGCGCTTTTATACCCTGACGCTCTGATGTCAGATCTGAGCGCCCATGACCGACGTCAGCCTAATACTTTGGTATTCGGGCCGACCGAGGACAGCGGACTACCCATAAGTAAGGACTGCAGCAATGTGGATCTTCGAACATCTACATTTATGGTAGGTACAAAACTGTACTTTTTTTTTTTTACAGATATTGTAATCCTTACTCAAACCAGTAGTCACTTGTACACTGCACTTTCTCTGAAGTGAAGGCCATGGTTGTGGGCCTCTGGCTCACCAAGCTTGCTGATGACTGGGAGCAATCATTGAACCCCCAAATGATGTCAACCATCCTACAAACATGCCTAAAATGGCAACCAGCTGGTGCCAAAACAATGGTCTGAGACTGAATGCTAAAAAAAGCATAATCATACCCTTCAGTAAATCAGATATCCCTGCAAGTTATAATATTGATAGCACACCCCTAAAAGTAGACCCAGTGGTGAGGGACCTAGGAACACAGATAGTAACCTAAACTTTGACCACCAAGTAGCTACTGTAATGAGGAAATCCTTCTGTGTGGCTCAACTTCTAAGTAAAGGCATGGCATCAAGATCAAAGAAAGTCATAGTACCATTGTTCTCTGCCCTCATCAGGCCCATAATTGAGTACAGTGCTCCCTTCTTTGTGTACTTAACCATGCAAATTGGAGAGGCCCCAGAGGTTTCTCACTAAAAAAATACAAAGTATAAGACATATGCCTTATGCAGACAGACTACAGGTCCTATCCCTTTACTCTGTTTCATATCAGTTATTGAGAGGTGACATAGCTTGACCTACAAGGCATTCTCTGATCCAGCCCTGATGAAATGTTAACATATTTGCAAGAAAAAAGGATTATGTGTTCTGTAGACCTGAACCTTATTTGTGGCTCTAACAATACTTGGAGAGACATTTTCATATCCCAAAAGCTACTTCATCTATGGAGTAAACTTCCAGTCTTTGTAAAACAAAGCCTGTCCCTCACTTCCTTCAAAAATAATTTAGATAAATGGATGGGGAACTGTAAATTCACTCCCAGAGTACTGCGATGTCCCTTATGGACAGAGGCAGTCTGTAAAATGACTCGAGGTGCCAAAACCCAATACCCACTAACTTGATACAACCCCATCCCATATCTGGGGAATTAAGATATAATACTGTTGTATCCTGGGTATTATTGGCTAGACTTGTAGAGGCTGTGGTGCCATTAGCCTAGTAATCACCTATGAACCTATGCAGTTAGTGATTTGTTCAAATTCCTAGTACATTGTGCATTTAATGAGTTTTCTACAATGCACTTGTATTGCTTTCATTCCTTATTTATTTGAGCCATTTTTAATAAAAATGCATTGTAAACATTTTTATTAAACCATGGCCCAAATAAAGTTAGTGTATCCCCTGGTGATGCTAACTGTGGAATAACGTGAGTTGCTTCTGTATACTTTTAATGTCTGCATCTTTGCACACGTGAGGTAATGCATTCATTAAAGTCTGTGGGCCCCCCATATACTTCTAAGTTAACATCCCTGAGGTTTATTGCTTAGCCTCAGTGACAGTAGTGGGGAAAGTAACATTTTTCAAAACTGACTATCCGATAGTTTTCAGCTGCTGCTGCTATCTCCAGTGAAGTAAAATGCTGTTCGGCACATTTCATATTTATGAACAAATCACTAAGTTTTACTTTTTAACATTGTAGTAAATGTTAATATTTCATAGATCCTTATTTTCCACTAATGGTAATAGAATAAAAAAATATAAATCTGTATTTTATAGTCCGGTAGACTTCTACTTGTGTGCTTTTGTTGACATTGGATAAAATTAACATAGAATCGGATCTAATTTTCTTTTTCATCTGTTCCTCAACTGATTGGTCTTGGATTCAACTTTGACCACTTCTAAAGACTTGGCTCTGTAGCTCATGCTCCACCCTTTACCCATAATCTTCCTGTTCAGTTAGGATTGCCCTAGATCTTGCTTTTAACGAATGGACATGGTCTACAAGAGCTCAGGCATTAGTGGATAGGATAAGTGTTTTCTTCAGCTGTTGTATTAGCATTCTAATCTATTCATTTTGTTCTTGCCTCCACCTTTTCTTAATTGATGTAAAGGTTAAAAAAAACTCATGTCAACAGATCAAATTTAGATCTTTGGAGCAGGTATCCCTCCTACAGTTAGCTTTGCAAATATACAACCCTTCCATTTGGAGGGTAAAGTTCTTTCTAGATCTGCTTATCCCTAAGCTCTTTCTAAGTTTTTCACGTCCCTTCCAGAGTTTAGAGAAGGTGTTTAGAAAAAAATATATAGAAATATTAATATTTTATGCTCTCTTTGAAGAGACTCCAGAAGGATTGTCACAGTGCTCAGGATTGTTATCTCCATCTCCTGTTCTTACAAGGTAGTGTTGGTGACATCTTTGGATTTCTTGCCTTCTTGTGCCCAGCAACTGAATGTACACTTATGGAGTCTGTCTCTGCATATGCATCCCAGTTTATTCAGGAGCATTTATCATCCTTTCTGTCCTGAATGGAGGTGGGAGCTATTTCCATATTTGTCTCTGGAAAATGTACATTTTGCCTTCCTATATTCCAGTATATAATTGAAACATTTGAGAAGCATATGTAGTTGTATTTATATTTTATGCCACTACAGTGCGGTAAAACAAGCAAAGGGGAATTAGTTCAACATACTGCTGATTTCCACTGTCTCTATTAATACAGCTTAATGGTGATCAGCCTTAGGGATACTCTACCTTCTTACACTCAGTCTGCAGACTGGTATCAGACCACAGTATATGATTTCTTCAGTAAAAAACTTAATCAGTTTTTATCTGAAAGAAGGGTAACATTTTATTGTGATCAACCTTTTAGCAGAGGCTAAATTCTTACTTAAATTGTCAGAAAGCTGTTTGACAATGTGACAATACTTGTAAACTCTGGTCACCATCATTGCATAACTTTTCTTCTCTCTAGCCATCAGATTTGCAGTGGCTAGCCCTCCCTTCTACCTCTGGTTGCCACCTGGATCATTTGAGGGCAGAGTGATAGTCCATGCAGCACCTGCTGTCTTGTAGACCACTTAGATTAATTGCAGGGAAGGTCTGGAGTAGACTTTGTTTCTATTGCTTAATTTTGAGGAACTAGGCCCTGCTTTTCTCATGATTAACTATTTGAGACCTGACATTTGCTCTGCAAGTTGTTTTCTATATAGATGGGTATCCACTTACTTTCCTTGAAGGCATTATAATGCCTACTTTCCGGATGGCTTCAAGGCTTTGCCATTTTGAAAATGTGACCCCCCAACTCCTTAACGTGAGGTCACAAAATTGGTGCTTTCCCGATTTGTTAATGCTCAAACTGAAGAGATGCTTCATTGTTTCTCAGATAATCTTCCTATGAAATGTAATTCAGAATTTCTTCCAGCACGTTCCATTATATTTAGATTTGAGTGTTCTCCTACTGCCATGCTATCCCTCTGTCTGTTGCCTCTCTTGATGGCCAGACTATTCATTGGGCTTTAAATAAATCGGGACTTCTTACAGCATGGCTCCTTGGCTCTTCTGTGCTTAATACTGCTAAACCTTAGCAGTGCTGAGAACTGCTATACTTGAAACATTCATTGAATATAATGTCTGCCCTTGTACATTTGTAACCATATTTTCTTTCCTTCGTAATATCCTGTGGTTAGTGAGGTAGCAACCCTGTTCTTTTCCTCTCTTGTATTCTATGACATTGCATGCCTTTGCCATTAGAAGGCTCTTTAGAGCTGTCACAGCCTTTTCTTTTAGGTTTCCTTATGAATATTCCTACTGTCCTTTTCCCTATTTATTATGGAAATTTCAATCCCCGCACAAATTTCTTCTCCCGGGGTATTGCATGGTTCTGGGATATCCTTTCCAGCTTGATCCTTTTTAATGAACCCTTTTCCTTTGCATTTGAAATTACCCCTGTTATAGTTAAAGCCTTTTCTTACAGTCTTGCTACCTTTCTTCTTACCAGTTCAGGTTGTTTGCTGTTCCTGCACCTGAGTTTCCCCTGTAATGACCCTTGTTTTTTATTTGTGGGCGGCACAGTGGTGCAGTGGTTAACATTGTCGCCTCACAGCAAGAGGTTCTCCGGTTCGATTCTCGGCTGGGGTGCCTTCTGTGTGGAGTTTGCATGTTCTCCCTGTGTTCGCGTGGGTTTCCTCCGGGTACTCCGGTTTCCTCCCACATTCCAAAGACATGCATCTGGAGCATTTCTCCCCGGGCCTCCGCTGAAAACAGGCTCTGTGGAACCTAGTCGGACATTCCCGGTCAACAAATGTTAAATAAATAAAATAAATAAAATAAAATAAAATAAAATAAATTTGCTAAGGATTGTTATTCTTTCCTCATTTCTTCATCGGTGGTATTTTTGTTAATCCTGGATGTGACAAACCTACTATGTTTGACATGGCACATAATCCTTTGGTTATATGAACGCCTCTGCACACTTTATCTCGTATCAAGATCTATGGAGTCGAAGGAACATATGGGTTTGCCTGTGGCTTACTAATGTCATAACTGTAATGAGCACACCTTGCACTAGTCTTGGGCTAGAGCAGTAGGCAGACAGACTATTATTAGAACATTTCAAATTCTTCTATAGGATCCTCCTTCTGTCTCTCAATAACTTGGGGTTGGTTGGCAAAAAGGGTTGTCAGACAAAAGATGAAAGAAATGCAGGATATGCTGTAGATGAAAAGTGAGTTGTCAATGTTCTGCTAAGTTCCAGAACAGTGATTAGAACCATGTAATGAGTTTTTTCATTTGAGCAGATTCCCAATCCCTCTCCTTATCTCACTCGCAACGGATTGACTCTTTAATCATGTAGTCGTTGGCACTGTTATTGTTAGCAGACTGGATCCATTAATGTAATAAACCGTTTATTTCCATGGCCAAAATTATCCCCTTCTAAAGTGTGCTATTAGTCTACACACTGACTCTGCCCTGTCAGCCTAGGAGTGGATGTTTCTAGCATTGCCTGAAACCTATTTAACTTCAACTTTTATCCCAGTAGCCTAAGGTATGTATCCATAACTGCAGCTATGCTTTCTGTTATTGACAAATCGCTATCCAGGCTGTACTTTTTTCCCTTATGCTACCTTGTTTTCCGACTTGTGTGCTCTTTAGGTGCTTGGCAGAATGGTGTATTTATTCAGCCAATTATGTCCCTTTCCCTCCCATTTTTTCCCATCTCTGTCTCACAGGTTACTTCGCAGTTTTACACACTCTTGCAACTTCTGTAATGGGGACCTAATTTATTTCTGATTTCTTTCTGATTTGCAGTAATTAAGACCATCATTCTGTAGATGTTCTAATGATAAGGGGGTCAGACATAGCCATCAGTATCTTTTTAAGACATTGCAGCTTGCACTGTTTACTTCACTCACCCTTGGAGGTACTACATTTACATGTATTTTTTTTTTTTTTATTGGGACCCACCCATCATGCTAACCTTGGGACAATGTCCTATGGATAGAGGAAGATGGACCTGGTTCTGTCACGTGCAAAAGTTAGATGATGATAATAGGTGTGTAGGACTAGGTCTGTTTTCCTGTGAGCCGCACTCTTTCCTCAGTCTTTGCGTTTAGTTGGGAGGTTCCATCAGAATCTTTTTTTTTTTTTTTTTTTGTGCTCTGCCTTGGCTGACAAAATAAGTGACTCCTCTCTTTGGCCTTAGAAGCCAAGAATGAAAGAAAAATTCGGTACAAGTCAGGAGTGGAGTTCTTCTGCGCACAAGATTATTGAAAAAGGGGAAGATCTTGTAGTCTAGAAAAGTTTTAGGTGCCAAGTTCACAAAGCTCTGCTGACCTTGATTCCTAATGGTAGAGGAAGATGGAACTGATCCTACACATCTATCATTATTTTAAGTGCATACTTTCATTTATTGCAGAAAATACTAAAGACTTGCAGTATAACATTAAATTGCAAACTGTGAAACAAGCACAGTAAAGTAGACCACTAGAATGAGAACGATCCCTTATAACGTCTCAACAATGGAAATAAGTGTAATTAAGCAGAGTACCCAGTAATCACTTGGAGTGAGTATGAAGCAGGTAAGCAATTGTACAGTAGTGGAATAATGAAATAATGCACATAAACAGCACTCAGAAACCTAAGTTAATGATCAACAAATCCAATGTGTATATGAGGAGAGAGGAAATAAAGATAGGAGAGTAAAATTACATAGAGAACAAATCCAGCTTAACTGTCAACTACCCCCTGACCAAGTACTAAACTGGTGCAGGTTCTTCATGTTTAGCTACACGTGCCTTCTTCACACTGTTTTGTTTGGGTAAAGTGCTTGAGTTTGATCTTGAAATGCATTTATGTCTTTCTTTTCTAGGACACTCACAAGTTATATAAACAGAAATTGGAAGATGTGATCAAGCTTCAAGGTAGCTGCAGTGGTCTGATTGCACGACAGAAGAAGAAACTCCGTGAACTGTCAGAAACAATAAAAACGTAAGTAGTAGTTAACTGTACTCTGTAAATCATGTAAGTGATGAATATATTTTTTTGAATGAGCAATGGACGACCAGAAATTGGAATAGGTTATTTAATGCTGATATGCAATACAGCAGAGACAGGGCAATTATTTGGCTTTAAATGAGCTAGAAGGGTTGCCACTGATTAGTGTTGTACACTACTTTATCAATTCTTATTTCTTCAGTGAGTATATACCTTCCCCAGGCTGGCATTTTCACATTCTCTTTTGTAGAGCTAACCTGTGCCTGCATTATTTTGGTGCTCTGTTTTACGGAGGACGTGCTGTTGAGTAGAATAAAATCTTGGAACATTTTTTTCCTTGTTCAATGAAAATCATTTTTGGGGAAGGTTGCTTTCACAGTTAAAACAACCTCTGGGTTTTGCTTCTTTGCTCTTTCCTGACAGTTTTTATCAGCTGTGCTCCTAGCCAAATAAGGACCTGCAATTGTCTTGGAACCACTGTTGTATGTTACCATGTATAGAATGGGGAAAAGGTCACACAGTAAAAAGATTCAGTAAAAAACAAAAGAAAAATCTAGCAAAGCTAGACTTTATACTGTGTGATTCCTTA
The DNA here is from genome assembly GCF_019279795.1 of Protopterus annectens. Taxonomy (NCBI): domain Eukaryota; kingdom Metazoa; phylum Chordata; order Ceratodontiformes; family Protopteridae; genus Protopterus; species Protopterus annectens. Next base: position 1,485,722,860 of record NC_056725.1, on the reverse strand, counting down.
AAACTCTTGTATTAGAGGCAACATGGGATATGAATTGCTATATAGCTGAAACACCTGATGTCCTTAAAGGGTTGTTTGCATGTATCCTATGATGCCTCTAATACTAGAGGTTTAAGGAATCACACAGTGGAAAGTCTGTCCTTGCTAGATTTTTCTTTTGGTTTTTATTGTATGGAATGGGAGGTATTCATGTATATAGTTAACATTTCTAGAAGCTTTCCTCAGTTTTAAGTGCTTCACTTCTTGCATCTTATCAAAATACTTTTGTCTGTGTAGTGACTGTCGTTTGCCAACCATGTTTTTCTTCAAAATTAATAAAATATTACATTGCAGTTGGGAAATTGCCATTTTCAGTTCAACAAATAACTGATTTATCTGTAAGAGAATGACCATCCTTGTCAACAATGGGACTAAGGCCAAGCATTAGGCAACTAGACATCTGAAACTTTTCCAATCTACTAGCATTTCCTTTTTTTACCCACGGTGCTGTGAAATCTAGCCTTTGCATCACACAACAATTTATTATTTTTGTTTATTTATTTTACATTTGTTGACTGGGCTAGTCCAACTGGATATATGTCCATTTTCAGTAGAGGCCCGGGGAGAAAAGCTCCAAGCATAGGCAGTGACATAACATACAGTTAAATACAGTAGTAACATGATTTGCAGTACATTATTTAGATTGTATATATAAAAAAACTTATACAGGGTTATACATGAAAAACTTACACAGAGTCCTTTAGTAAGGCTTAGGCTAAGATCTAATACAGAAAACAAACATAATATAAAAGTATTAACTTTTTTTTTATTTATTTTTATGTATGTATGTATTTATTTATTTATTTTTTACAGATGTACTAACAGTGCTGTGGTGCAGCGGTAGCGTTGTTGCCTCTCAGCAAGAGGTTCTCCCGTTCGATTCTCGGCTGGAATGCGGGTAGTGCCTTCTGTATGGAGTCTGCATGTCCTCCCCGCGGTTGGGTGGGCGTTCGAAAGACAAATAATGGGCGTGCCTTTGTTGAAGGTTGAACGTCGAGCTGGCACCTTGGCGTTTGTGATAATTTACTGCCAATCATTAGCGGATCGGAGTTCCGCTGTGGTGACCCCTAACTAGGAAAAGCCAAAAGACAACAACAAACTCATGTTTACATCTAGTGTAGATGAGGGCTAGCACTTTGAGTAAGTAAGCTCATAGAGTTCTAGGAAGGAAATCTTGTTAAATACTATTTAGAGGTTAGCTTACTGGTTAACACTGGTAGGCGTCAGACTGACAGAACAGAGAAGTATAGGGAGATCAGGATGGGGAATGAGATGTTAGTCAGGTTTAGAGCAGGGACATAGCCAGTGTGTTTTAAGATATTCTTTAAGGTATTTTTTGAAAAGTGGTGTGGAAGAAAGAGTTGAGAGTTCAGTATAAGAGAAATGTTCCCAAACTACTATTTAAGAATTCTTAAGTTTGTGAGAAAAAGATTATAGCTTGCTGCTCTTATTATTATTTATTATTATTATTGTTTTTTTTACGTTTACATCTTCTAGTCAGCGATTTAAGTCAGACATTTTTTTTCTTGCTTTTTCTGAAGAGTTTACACTTCCTAACCACCACTTCTGTAGGCCTTAGCATTTTTTCTCGCCTTTTCCCATACAATTATATATATCATTTTATTCCTTTTTGAAATTGTTGTCTTTCTTGCTTTTTCATCGGTGAATTACTTGTAAGGAGAGGCCAGGACTGAAAAGTATGAGTAGGAAAAATCAAGATGGACATAAAAATATCAAATTATATACAGGCAGTGGTGGGGAGTTGGAATATATTGCTTGACTCTATAGGAAGTAAGGGATAGTTCTGGGATGATACCAAAAGACCATGGAATGAAGGGAATGATATAGGTCAGCTGCATAAGGGCTGCCTGCATCACATGTGAATTAACACTGTTTGTGTGCTGGGCTGTTGCTAGAATGCTCTGTTATAGGGCGGGCATTTTCAATCATATTAGTTGAGACTTTGTATGCCTAGAAAGGTTCTGAATGAACTGACCCCGAGGTATTCCTTAGGAGCAAGGTCTGGGTGGGTTGTAAAAACTAGGGCTTTGGGGATTAGGGCACTGAGAGAGATACCTATACAACAGAATATGTGATAGAGTTGAATTAAATGTAATTTTGTTTTGCCTTTTTTTTTTCTTCATACAAGCATAAAAGCCACCGAGAAGGAGGTACCAGTCATCAGTAATTTTAAAATGTAGAAAAAAATGTCATTAACAGCTGAAAAATAATAATATTTGGGGTGATGTATCCTGAGGTATTTTGGCCATATTCTCCAGCACTGAAATTTACCTAGAAGTCCTAGTGTCTCTGTTTAATGGCCATAAATATTAGCTAGTGCAGAAAGTCTTGGTTTGTGAATGCACAAGTAAAATTAACAAAACAAATGTAAATCAGCTTTGCAAGATGGCTTACTTGATTAGAAACTACAATTGAAAACAGTTTTAACTAGCTAGAAGATCAATTATAGTATTCTTGACCAAATATATTACTGACAATTGGTACCTCCTTCTTGGTGGTTTTCGTACTTGCATGGAAAAAAAGGAAAACAAAGTCGCATTTAATTCAACTCAGTGATATATTTGGTTGCATAGGTATCTCTCTCTCACTGCCCCACTCCCCAAAGCCCTAGTTTTATACACTTAAGAAGGCTGGAAAAAGCTAAGCTTCCTCCTCATATTCTCTCCACCTTCTACAGAGGTGCAATAGACAACAACCTCACCTGCAACTTCACAGTGTGGTTTGGAAGCTGCACAGTTACAGAAAGGAAGGTGCTACAAAGAATGGTGAGGGTTGCAGAGAAGGTAAAAGGTTCAAGTCTTCCATTGATACAATATCTTTATTCTGCAAGAAGCATTCAAAAGGCCACCAAAATAATACAGGACAACACACAATCCTGCACATGGAGTGTTTAAGCATCTGGCATCGGGCAGGCAATATTGCAGCCTCTGCTGCAAGACTATAAGATTCAGTAGCAGATTCTACCCTACAGTGATTAGACTTCCTCATTCGGGCACTAGTCCCAGGGGTCTGGATGCATAAGTCAATTTTTATTTATTTGTGCAATTTATACAAGTGTAATATTTATTTATTATATCCATAGTCAGTATTATTTAACTCACTAAAGTGCAATATTAGACAAATAATTTAGGCATTTCAAAAGTTGTTTTGTTTTTATTTTAAATAGGGGAAGTTAATTTAACTCCGGGGAGGGTATTCTTTTCATACATGAGTGTTGGGAAATGTCTCTGCTATTTCTTGCATGTATTAGGACTAGTATTGTATTTGTTAGTTATGTTTATTCCTTTACTTGTATGTGTTGTTTCACTTTCCTTTATAATCTCAAGAATTGAGCTGATGCACAAAATTTTGTTTAGGCTACATGTGTGTAGTTCTAAATGACAAAGTTTACTTTGACTTTTGACTTTGACAAATATAATGTGTATGGTTTCAAAAAACCTGCTCATATTGTGATTAGATATTTGGGGAAGGTGCTATTATGTTTTTTCTCTTGTGCTTTCTTGTGCACTTTGTCAGAGCTGTGATGACCCATAAATGCAAGGCATTGCATTTTGTTGATTCAGAGCATTTCATGCTGTCATAGGGCAGACCTGTAGATCTGTGACACAGGACTAAAACTTGTCCCAATGTCATTTCAATGAAAAAGAAAACAACGACTTATTCTATAAGACTCATTTTTCAGAAGAAACTAAAGCTGATTTAATACAGTCAGCAAACAGTTGATTGGGACGCATGTTACAACACACCAATGACTTCATCACTGTATTTCAAGCACCAATACATTGTAACAGAACCCCATTATTATACACAAAAACACCACACTTGCATTATTTAGTTTATTCCATTGGTATTTTGATTCTGCTGTCACTGTACAACTCCTGTGGGACACGATATGAAACTACCATGCTGACATTTTAATAATACTAACAATGCCACGTAGCTTCCACACAAGTCCCTGGTTTCCTAACCTGCTCAGTCCCAGATCTTTCATTTACTCCATCATGGGGTACCTTCACTGGGAGAGTGAAGATTTGCTGTGAAGTTAACATTGTATTACTCCTTGATAAGTGCCATGGGAAGTTGGGGATCTTCTGGGGAGTTGTTTTATGGAACCAGGAGCCATAATTTATGGAATGCCTGGTCAGAGTCCTTAGCTGTGGGAGGAGCTAGTGCAGTAATGTCAGGAGATCATCATAACCACCTCTGCTTGAGGCTTTGACCTGGTGTCCATTAGAGGTCACTCAGGTATTGAGTTTCCGCTACCCCCTCCCCCCAAGAATAGGAATTCATGTCTTTGGCTGCTTGTTTATATCCCCACTGACCTACCCTGTCATTGTCCTGAGTCTTTTTTCATACTGCAAAGTGAGGTGCCATACCTTTGGATTAGCTACTGTGCTGCCATTTTGGTCATGTAAGGGTATTCCCAGTAATACTGACTGACCATGACTGGCAACGTAAGCTACATTTAGTGTCATAGTCTTAATACAACTGCTAGATGAGATACTAGTTCAGTTGCTCAAGTCTTTTGTATAGGTTCATAGGTTTGTACTAGGGTAATGGCCCTGGAGCCTTTACAAGCCTAGCCCATAGAAGTGCCCTGGCATCGTGCCACTCAACGTTGGTTCCCAGTGCCTCTATCAAGCAGAGCCAGTGGAGTGATCCCCAGGGTGAACTTTCTATCCACTCATCAAGATTCCTCTTGAAGAGGGCCAGTGAGGTGCTCTACTTGACATGGATGGGAAGTCTGTCCCAGAGCATGGGCAGTCTCTGGGTTATGAACCTGTCCCTCCAGCATGTTCTGTTGATTGTGGTAATGAGATTGAGGTCTCTTAAGCATGTGGTATGTAGGGATTAGGATTTGTTTAGATGTAGCATTTAAAACAGAGCATGTGGTATGTAGGGATTAGGATTTCTTTAGATGCAGCATTTAAAACAGATCTGGGTCAGACATGGCTTTGTAACTCGAGCAGAGATTGCCTCTTAGTATATGATATGAGACCCGTGTATGACAAGTGTTTAAGGCCTAGGATCCTCTTTGTGAGGTACTTTTGTGGCTTTTCAGCTGTTGCATGTGTCTAGTGAGGTACATGCCAAATGGGGCATTATACTCTGATTGGCCTGATGAGGGAAGAGTAGAGAGAGATGATGACCTCTTTCCTCCTGGACGCAAAACCCTTGGTAATGAGATGTGCCACATTTGACTTTCTGACCACAGTGGCAATGTGGTGGTCGAAGGAGAGATTGCTGTCAACCTCTGTGTCCCCAGATCTTTTATAACCTTCAGTGTTCAGTGGACTCCCATTTATATCATGATATTGGAAAGCTGTGCTTTGCAAGATTAAACAAATGGGGAATGGGGAAAATATTCAGTGCCCTATGCAGTGGGAAAGCAACATAACATTTTTCTATGGTACTCATTTGGGAGTGGTCAGATGGAGGAAAATTTATTTGGAGCATTGCATTAAACATATGGGGGAAAATGGAAACTTTTATTAGTGCTCCATGTAATTAAAAAGTGGTGTACCACTGTTCTGTAATAATGCACAATGTTCTGTGATACCTGATTTGAGGGCAGAGGGGGTGATGGGGAAATTTGTGGTGTACACTATTTTGTGATGATAAATAATATTGTGTGATACCTGGTTTGGGAAGGGTAGTTGGGAGAACAGGGAATGTATCTGGCACATTGTCTAATGGAAAATCAACATAGTACTATTCTGTAATTAAAAATGTTCTGTGATACCTGATTGAACGGTATGTATTAGCATGTAGAATTGTATTTCTAAGGTACTACACAAAAAAAAAGCTGCACAGTAATGTTTTTATTACTTTTCACATATTTTCTAACCGACTGGGAAATTAGCATAGCAGTGTACAGTTCATATACATGCACCCTGAGAAGGAAGTAGATTTTACTGAGCTGTGATATTTCACTTTGTAATTTAGGATGGTGAAGAAGCAATATGCTACTTCTAAAAAGTGATTATGGAAAACAATATTTGTGGTAGTTATTTTGAATGTAGAGATTATTATTGAATAGAATGGCAGTGACTTGCAAGGCATGCCTGCTCATTAGGAGTAGTGAATCAACAGGTACCCGTAAAAAATGCTCATTAATATGCATGAAAAGATCATTTGACATCACAGTTACCTATATTGGAAGGCCAATTTGAAGTTTTGTTAATGTATGCAGTGGCCGCTCAAGAATATGTGAGTGAAGCAACATGTTATAGTTAAGCATGATCACAAGCCAGCAAAAGAACTACACATTTTCCTTCACAAGGCAGAGCCTATGGTTACTTCATCCATCCCTGACTCCAGTATTGCTGGAGCTCTGCACAAGGCCAACTCTCAAACACTGTCACTTAAACTTTGCTTATATTGTACAATAACAATATTCTAACATAAAGAGCATTGCTGTGTATTAACTGTAACTAGTCAAGTACATGCCTGTCCTGTGCTGGAAAGTGGCTGTGACATCCCCCCCCCCCCAAAGCAGCCATTCTTGTGTTCTAATGACCACTTAGTCACTAGGCCACTGTCCTTTCTCTTGACCAATAATCACAGTGTATATGCCAGTTAGTCTCCATAGCTTCCTGGTTTATGCATTCAGTAAATGAAAGAAAACCTGTTGTACTTCATGCTTTCCTTGTTAATTGCTCTGTATCAGCTGTAAACGGATTAATTGTTCTGCGTAATAATTGACCTGAAGGTGGGAAGCCCGCTACACTCAACCTTACTATGCTCTGCTTTGCTCTCCCACTGTACCCCATTTCCACCTACCCCTCTTTCCCTAACATTTTACTTTCCATATACACATTTCACCCACGACCCCCATTCCCTAACGCTCCCCAGACGGCTTTACTACTAACATACAAGCACTCCTGTTTGTATTATCCTATTTGTCAACTTCCAGCTAACATTTACATAATTCCCAACGATCCTTACCTTACTTTACTTTTATCAATTTATGCTCAAACTCCTCCCCAGCATTACCTATTCATTATTCTACACTTCAGCTTGCACTTTCCCCAAATAAACCCTCACTACTACAGTCTTAACTACCTCCTCATTCTCTGACCTTTCAACCCCCTCTATTTCTTACATTTCAGAAACGTAAGAGAAGATACTAGGACAACATGACATTCTTCTTTCATAGAAAATCACCACTAAATATCTTGGAGCCCTGCAATTTTTTGCTTCCTTGATTTCATACTCCCCCCCCCCCCTACCTGATATCAATAAAATCCAGATCTCTTTATGTAATCGTGCTGCTCTTCAGTGTACCTCTGTTTTTCTCCTTCTCTTGAGACATCCCTCATCATGCTATGGCTCAATAATAGCTCTCCGCATTTCTCCAACTCTGTCCCAATCACCTGTCCATACTTCCTCCCTAAACTCTGCACAAATCCCATCAAACCTATTTAATAATGCCTGTCACATTTACATCAAGTATAGAATGATTAACTCTATTTCAACTCAAATCAAAATAAAATGAAGTGGAAAATATTCTTCAAAAAACAAGAATCAATAAAACCCCAGTATACTAAAATCCTCCTAGGAGGAGACATTCACCCTAATCCTGGCCCCATTTAATACAACCAATGTCAAGACAATTCCCTTCTAAACACTACCATAACCTCACAAGGCTCTTACCCCTACCATTGTAATCTCACTTGCTGCAATAAGTACTAGAAGCATAAGAAAAAAAAAAAAAAAAAAAAAAAACACTGAACTACATACTTGGATTACCCAAGCCAAGCTTGATATTCTCGGTATAACTGAAACTTAGCATAAACCCAGAATAAAGGACTCCAAAATTACACCTGACCAGAAATAATATCTGCAATGAATGTACAAAGAAGAAAAGTGGTGGCATTGCTGTAATATTTCCCATGAACTACCATTTTTCTCTACAACAAACCAACACCAAAATTCATTTCAGCGGAGCTTCTTGTTTCTTCTGAAAATACACATCCCTCCTGGCGACAATACAGCTACACTGGAAAATGTCCTACAGTGCATATCCATAACAATTCCCCGAGAAAAAAATACTACCAGGTGATGCCAATATCAGTTGGTTGGACATAACCTCTAACTCTCCTATATCTAGAATGAACTTGTACCGTTTTACACAACTAATTAATAGCCCTCCACATTATTTCAAGACATCACATTCCTTATTTGACTGGATTCTACTGTCAGACCCTAGCAAATTCACTACCAGATCAACAATGTCAGATTCTCCGTGACCATCTCCAAATGTATACAACCAGAGGTCTGAATGTAGAGATAAGTCAGCAAGCAAGGGGTAGTATTGTTGAAATTGAATTCATCCTCATGTCTTCATGAGTACCTTCACGAGGTGGACCCTGTTTGCACAAAATCTCACCAATATGACACTGATGGACAGAAGTAGGTTAAAAATTAAAAAAGATAGCAGGGTGCACAAGACCCAGGATAAGTGTCCAATCCTGGTAGGCACACTGGTGCCAGGACTGGAAAAGATGACAGAAACATTCCTACAGTGGGGCCAGGCCCAGGGGGAGGATGGCTCCCTGTTGTGCATAAGGAAGTAGTAGTCCATAAAAATCACAAAAAATGATAGGCCAAAGAAGAGCCATAAAGATGATAAAGTGGACTATTGAGGATAAGCAAGAAATTATGTATTACTATTATGCAAAAAGCCCAGAATTTCCAGACACACGATATACAAAATGATTGACAGAGAAATTAGAGGAAAGAAAAATACTTCCACAAGAAAAACTGCCAGAAGCATCAAATAAAACATTGTATTCATTAATACAACATATTTGTGAAAACAGTGTAGAGATCAAGAAACTTTAATCTTGTTTGGAAAAAGAAGCATCTGAGGAAGTGCGAAAATGTAAACAACAAAAACCTAGAGATTTTTGAGAAGTATAAAAAAAGAAATATGGACTTGGGAAAGAGAGAAATTTGATGTGGTGCATTATTTATGTAAAGGAGAAAGCCAAATTAATCAGTATAAGAAAGGCAGCCCCAAAGAAATTTGAAGAGAAATACAGGCAAAGGCATCCAGATATGAAACATTTCACAATAAAAAAATATCACAAAGAGGAAATGTAGAAAAGAAGATTAGTAAAGTAGAAGTTAAAAAAAAATAGAAGTTGAAGTTATGGAGTGCCTGCAAAGTGAAGGATTTGGTGTAGAAGATCTAACACAGGTTATATCACAGCATTATGGAGTGAGTCACCAAAGTAAGGGGAAGCAGGAAGATCTTGAGACATTTGAAGAAATATGGATATGGGAAAGAAAGAGATTTAATATGGTATAATGTTTATGCAAAGGAGAAAGCAAAACTAAATAATTAGAGCAGCACCAAAGATATTTGAAGAGAAATGCAGGCAAAGGATTCTGGACATGGAAAACTTTACAATGCAAAAAATAAGAAGACAGAGGGAAAGTAGAAAAGGAGATTAGTGATTGAGAAGTTAAAGAAATAGAAACTGAGGTTATGGAGTACCTGCAAAGTGAAGGATTCCGTGTAGAAAATCTAATTCAGAAAGCACCATAACAGGATAGAGCAATGGATATCCAAATTAAGGGGAAACCGGAGAAACGGGAAGCAATTGGTCAGGTGCCATATGAAGATATTTTGGAGCCTTACACAGGAAACCAATATAAATGTTTACTTGAAGCTAGAGAGCAGGGGAACTAACAGGAATCTGTTGAAACTGCAGTCAGTGTTCAGGAGTGATAAGCCAGTGACTTCCCATATGACAGAGCAACGGATGGCACAGAATGAAATTGAAGAGAATGTGCCACAGGAAGATGTGATGGAAATTTCTATAGAATGCCTGCAGGAAATGAAAAACAAACAAAAAAAATGTGCCCTCAGTTTAGAAGAAAATAAGTTGAGAAGCGTTGCTTGACCTAATAGACATTGATAGACATATTAAGATCAATGAAAGAAATAGACGGCAGAGGGTCAATAAAACACAGTCAGAAGTTTTGATAAAAGAAATAAAGACTGTAATTAGGGCTGTCTTTCATGCTCCTCAAATGATGATTTAGAAAAATCAGTGCATACCAAGATTATATATTCCTCGTTACAAAGGAGGGATGGGCCTCCTTGAAACTGATTACATGTATAGATCTGCAGTCATGGTACTCCACACATCTGCTGACGTCACAAGACCCAAATGTAGTGAAGGTTTTGAAACGTGTGGGGAATAAATCTAAGATGACTTCTCTACTTAATCGAGCAGAAGCATATCTGTATCTAGCAGGAATGGAAATCAAACCAGAAGTAAATGAAAATCAGGTAGCAACTGAATGTGCTAAAAAACAAAAGAAAGAATATAAGGTGAAGGACCAGATGAGTAGGCAAGAAATGTGGAAGATGCACAAATACAGTTGCAAGTATAGAAAACTTCTGGAAGAACCTCATGTTGATCAGGAACAAATGCAGGAATGGTTAAGGAGAGGCAAATTCAAAGAGATGAAAGGTTAATATTGGTGGCCGAAGATAGTGGGCTGCATGCATGTTGGTTTACAAAGTCCATTGAACGTGGGAAAAAAAGACAAATGTAGGTTTTTGTAAAACAAAATTGGAAAGAGTGGCACACCTCGTTGCTGGTTGTGACATACTAATGGCAGAAGGACTGTATAGTGAAACGCATAGTAATGTGGCAAGATTGTTGCATTGGGGATTGTGTAAACATTATGGTATTGAAGTGGCTGAAAAATACTACTAGAATTGCTTGCCCCATCTCAGCCCATAAAATCAATAAATCCAGGAATCCCACATTCTCTCACTCTGGGGAAAAATCACATATTATCCCCCTACACCAAGAAAGGTATTCAACAGCCACTACTAACTTTAGATCTATAGCAATTTTATTTGCCCTTTCCAAAGTATGTGAAAATATGTGTTCAAAAACCATTGCTAAAATATCTGCTGCAGGAAAAACTCCTATCCCCCACACAACACATCTTCTGTCTCTCCCGTAGTTACTAACACTGCACTTCTGCCCTTTTGTAAATACTGTCAGTAAAGCTAGAAATACTAGCAAACTCGTCTCCTCCTTATTTCTGCAGTTGTCTAAAGCCTTCAGCGCAGTTTGTTGCAGTCAACTTCTACTTTAAATGTTATCACTAAATCTATCTCGGCTCACTCATCTATGGTTCAAAAGCTACTTATCTAGTAGGTATCTGTCAGTAAAATGGCAGTCCTCCATCTCTCCATACCTTCCAGTCACCACCAGTGTTCTACAAGGCTCTGTCCTTGGTCCCCTCCTCTTTAGTATTTTCATCAACACTCCACACAACAGACCTCCCTAATACAGTAAGTGGATGACTTCACACTCCTATGCATTTCTGATAACCTGGCACATCTCCAAAAAAAAAAAAAAAAAAAAAAATTACTCTGGAGTCTAACAGCTGCTGAAAAATGGCTTCACAGCCAGTGCTTATCCCCCCCACAAAAAATACCCCTATCCTCCAAATCCCTCTTATGAAAAAACAAAATTTTAAATCTTTTCTCGTAATAATGCAACTATTGAAGTCATTTCTCATAGCAAATTACTAGGGATGACAGTGGATGATGATCTTAAATTCGACCTGCATATACAAAATTGTATAAAAAAAAAACTCACTAAAACTAGGAATGCTTTACAGACCCAAAAACTTTCTCGCCAGTGCAACTAAAATTACACTTGCCACTACTTATCTTCTACCCTCTCTACTTTATGGTGCTGCCATTCTTATTAAACTCAAAGCATCACAAAAATCAGAACTTGAACAATGTTATAATAAAGTAAGTGAATTTGCAGCCAATACCCATTTTGGAACCCACGACTGTATAGCAATAAAAAGCCTAAATTGATTAGAGCTAGCCCATCAACTAACAAATACACATACACATACTTTAATCACACAAAACTCTCTTACAGTATCCCATAGATAGGGTAATCAGGACGTAAAACACGAGCCATAGGAGTTAGCTTAAATTCAGACACATCCTTCAAAATTGCCTTCATTTGTAATTTAACCAGTGTCGCATCTGCCAACCCAAGGTTGACATTCTCTGGATTACTTTCTCCCTTAACAGTAGGCCAAATATGTCATATACCTTAAAAGAAATTCCATATGTGTACTTTGTAGACCAGTTACAGAATATGTATGCAGCATTTCTCTTAACAACCATCAAGTGACTTGGGTTGATTTTTCATCAGATGACAGGTCTGAAACCAGTAAATATCTATAGTTTCCTTCTATAAAGTATGTTGCTTTGTAGGTCCAAAAACTGGATAAGACACTAAGTGGGATACATCATCTTTGTGTATGGTTTTACTTTGATCACATCAAATGAATTTGTTGCTTACAGTAATACTGTAAATAATATTATCAAACATCATTTACAAAACGTAAACACACTGAAGATTCAGTTATAGTCATCCCCATATTCTTGTCCCGTTATTGCAGACTTCATATTCTTGATGTGCACAATGTTAAGCTAGTGTTAGAAGTAGATTAAATCTGCTACAGCCTTAGATGGTGCTAGTCCAAAATGATGGCAAGGTGACTGCCTAGGACACACTGCTGGGTAATTTCACATTTTCATTTGCTAACTTTCTGCTCTCTGAAATTGATTAAGAAGCTTAGTTGTTGTGTCTTTCGGCTTTTCCCGGTTAGGGGTCGCCACAGCGGAACTCCGGTCCGCTAATGATTGGTAGTAGATTTTTACGTGCCGAGTTGCCAGCTCTGACGCACAACCTTCAACGAAGGTACGTCCATTCACGCATGTCTTCACACAGTAGACGCTCTAGCTGAGAATCGAACAGGACAACATCTTACTTAGATGTTCTTGAATTTTGCAGTTTCGTCTGACCTGCTGCTTGTTTCTGTGGTGTAAGAAACTTGGGTGCCTAATTAATTTAAGCTGTCTGGGTTGGGCCCTGGAGTTTCTTGCTTTGTTACATAGCTGCATTTGGCATTATGGATGGTCTTAAAATGTTTTTGTATTGCCCAACCCTTAAAATTGCAACAATACCGTTGTCATTCAATGTTTGGGTCCCTGTTTGTGTTGGTGCTGTGTTTTGTTCCAGAGCTCAATGCCTGGATTCATCATTCAACGTTCATGACTGTTGCTTAATTCTGTATTGGTTCTTCTTTTCTGCTCCAGCCATTTTTATAGTAAACTACATACAGCACACAGATGTGCGATGATGTCCTAGTTGATTCTTCCCCCTTTCTCTTAATACTCCAGAGATTTATTCAGTAAATACATAAATATGTAATATCCATCATTCATGTCTTAATTCATTTGAAGTCATTGATGGGCTGTGGATCCTTTCAGGTTTTTATTTATTTTTTTTTAACATTAGATTTTCATTGTATGCCGCCTCTGATGTATGCATTCTGTCCCTGTTCTCACATGGAATCAGCAGTTTGACTGTTAGTATTTTTTTTATATGCAAACAGATATTCTGACTTGTGCCCACTGCTTGGAATGACTCTTCTTTTTATGATGATGATGATGTGCTTTTTCTTTTATTGTTACGCACAATTTATATGGTCTGATTATTTTGATATTTTATTTTACTGAGTTTTATCTGCATGTTTAAACTGTAAGTTTGGTGTTTTCTGATGAGTGCTTAGGTAATAAGCACTGTAAAGAACATGAACTGCCTTCACATTTTATAATAAATATACAATTTCATTTTCAGCACTGTGGAAATGTATAATGTAATTTGGCAAAATATTTATGTAAAATAATGTGCATGACGGCAAGTGCTGCATGTCTGTCTTTATAGTAAGAAGTGCAGGGGATAAATACCACCTTTTTGAAATTTGTGTATCAATATAACCTTCATTATTTAATAACCTTGAGTAGTGATCATTCATTATTTTTAAGTGAGATAATTGACATACTAGCCTGACTGCAGAGATTGACGTTAGTCTTACCTTTTAACTATTTTAACCACCATTCAATGCTACTAATATTGGATAACTACATTTTAATAAATACATGTTCAAGCTTAGTAAATAAATTACAAAGAACAAAAATAGCAGCATATATATATTTATACTCCTCACCTGGTAGGTTGATTCTCAGGCCCAAGACAAAACATATAATTATTGTAGAGAGGCAAAAGCTGCTTGCTGCATTATTGGAACACTAGCCTTGCTCCAAACTTAGATTTCAAATCTTGAAATTTATAGTTTGTGTGTGTGTGTGTGTGTGTGTGTGTGTGTGTGTGTGTGTGTGTGTGTGTGTGTGTGTGTGTGTGTGTGTGTGTATAATTTCCCTTTTGTTATCATAAAGGCTCTGGAAATTGCGTATATGTTTCACATTTCTGTAATTTTTTAAAATAAAACCACAATCATTACTGCCGTGCATATCTTAAATTCCGCTTGCAAAGTCTCCATGGTAAGTATAGTTGAAGAACAGCATTGTGTTGTATACTTCTTTACGGGAAAATATATTTCTGAGTGTCATATTTATAGCCATGTTCTGAAAAAAAATATATTACTAAACCTGTTCTACCAGTGGAGGGAAACATTTTCAAACCTTCGCTGTAGATGATTCACTGTTGAAGTGACACCCCAACCCCATATGTTTAAAAGAAAAAATAAATGGGGAAAAAGAGACTGTGGATGGATGTATTAGGAATGCTTTTATAGTCCTTTACCATCTTTCATTTCAGTTTATTGATGATTATTTTTAAGACTGTACTATAAATGTGCATTACCCTTTACTTCTTTACATAATGTCATTTTAACGGTTCTGTTTATGTACACGTTAGTTTTGAAATAAACAATATTAAGTCACCTAGTAATAAGACTAGTTACATATCAGACCATCATTAGAAACATTTTTATATTGTTTACCATATTTCTTTACATTCTCATGAATAATGTATTATTTTATAATTGTAGTGTAGATGCTTATCCTTTAAGGAAAATGGGTGTAACCATAGCATTCATTTTTGCTTCAATGAAAGCAGTTGTAATGAAACTCTAAAATGGTGAAATACTAATTATATTCCATTGTAATCAAATAACTGCACTTGTAGTACTCTGTTCATAAACCTCAAGTTGAAATATTAAATTGTTCAAACCAGCTTGCTCCAGGTACTGACCACGTAAAGATTGTTTCATTCATCTCCTCATTCACTTCCCATTCACCTCTAGTTTCACTGAACTTGCAAAGTCCTTCTGTTTTGAAATGTTAACCAGTGTATTTCTGGTGCTTTGTAAGACACGATAGAAAGTTTTATTTTAGCAATTTGCATTGTCAGGAGTGGCAAAAACAAAACAAAAAATTCTTTGAATCCGGGGAGCTTTTAGAATGGCATTCAATCAAGTTCTAATAGCTTCAACAAAATGTGAATGTTTTTCTAAAGTAATATCAGAATAATCAATTCACATAACACAGAGCTGCCAGCTCCTGAAGGCTGTCTGTCCAGTTTCCAGAACTGCTATAGCTCTTGAACTTTTTTGTAACAGGACGTAGATTGTATACTAGCCTTGGACTTACTGTACCATATATCAAGATCCTTCTTGGTCAGTCATTTAGATTTATTGATACCCAGAAAGCTTTTAGTAAACCTAGTCTACTTCGTTTAAACAAGTCCACCCCTCTCCCTGCAGTACTCCAAAGATTTTTCCTCCTTGTTTTATCTTCCATTATAACTAGTAATTGTTCAACATTGTCAATCCAATCAACAATTTGAACAGTCTTGTCTTTTATCTGGTCAACCTGTCTTTTTGAGCATCTTAGGGTGACCTATTCAGTCTTGCAAAAAAATAAGTAACCTTCCAGTTAAATTCCAGAAATGATGCTTAATCTCCAGTACCTTCATTGCTTCTGTTGTATTAAGGGCAATACTCCATGACTTTGTTACAATTCTCAGGTGCAATTTGCACATGCTGCTACATTTCAGTAGACTTCCTCAGTATTCAGACTTTGTATTACCTTCCATTTTCTCCATCAGAAATCTTCTGACCAAGAATCCAATAAAAATGTTGTTAAACAAGGTATTTAATCTACAGTGTTCCTCAGAGGGAAATCTGGCTTTTCTGAGCAGCATGAGATTTTCCTGGGATACTTGTTCCAAGAATTGTAAAAGGCCAGAGATGCCAGGTTTGAGTTGAATATATATAAAAAGTAAAATAACTTTGAATTCTGGAAATTGGAGTATGTGCGTCATTATTTACATTCACAAGTATCATTGTTTGTCAAAGCTAATCTATGAACACAGCCTTATGATAAATAAAGCAAATAGAAAGCTGGACACCTGTTTTATCACTGCTTGTGATAAATTGACAGTCATTTTCAGACTAATGAATTTTCTGAAACTTGACTTTTCATAAAAACAAATATACTGAAATCTGTATCTTTGGTACTTGCGTATAATCTCAACCACATTCCGAACAGGAGAACCGGCTCGTTTCCAAGCCCCTCTCATGCCGAAAAAAGTAATATGTAGATGTGTAAGGTACTGAAAAAAGTTGGATGTCTGTGCCTGTACTTCATTTGCTGTCATTTGTTTTTCAGTGTAGAATAAAAGGAAGGAAACGTTAAGTGACTTGTTTACAATAAGAACATTTTCTGGTCTTGGTTACTTTGTAGCAATTACATAAACAGTAAAGTTGCGGACTGAACTGCATTAGGAGGAATTTCAAAACTGGTTTCTAGGTCTTCTACAGTTTGTTCATTCACTGGTAAATGCATTTTCACAGAGATTGTCATGTAGTCACCAGTGGAATATTTTGGGGAAATACAGAACAGAATTTGCAAGACTTTGATTGTTGCTGACTATCATCGTGTGGAATGGACTGTGTGCCCATTATACATCCACAGCTGATCAGCCTGTGTGGTTTATGTTGCATTTGTAATAGCCTAGTATGAACCTATGAACCTATCTGCCCAAGGGCATTTATAAGCCTAGCCCATAGTTATGTGGCTTTCGCCACCCCTTTAGTTTGAATAAAAACTATGCCTATCATTTTTCTGTGCCTCTGTCAAGCAGTGACACTGAAGTAATCCCTGGGGTATATCTGCGATCTCCCATCCATTGGTCAAGATTCCTCTTGAACAAGGCCAGCGAGGTGCTCTGCCTCACATGTACCGGGATTTTGTTCCACAGCATAGGGAGTCTCTGGGTGATGAATCTGTCCCTCTAGCACGTTCTATTTATAACTGTGTCAAGGTTTAAGTCTCCCGCCCTTGTGGTTCTGAGGGATCTAGATTTTTTGAGGTGAAGCATATTCATCAAATCTGGGTTTGACATGGCCTTATATGTCAGGCACAGGTCACCTCTGAGCAAGCGGTATGAGACTGAATAAAGCTGGAGTTCTTTCAGTCGGGCAGCATAAGACATATTTTGAGACCCTTTATCCTTTTGGTGAGGAACTTTTGGGGCCTTTCAAGCTGCATCAGGTGTCTGGTCAGATACATTCCGAACGGGGCATTGTACTCAATCATAGGTCTAATGAGTGATGAGTACAGGGGGACGATGACCTCCCTTGATCTAGATGTGAATCCCTTCATGATCAGGTGGGCGATATAGAAGGTTTTCCTAACTACTTTAGCAACATGAGTGTCAAACGAAAGACTACTGTCAACTTGGGTCCCCAGATCCCTGATGACTTTTTCTGTGCTCAGTGGATTGTCACCTATATGGTAGCTAGGGGTAACCTTGTTTTTCCCGAAGGGTATGACTATGCATTTTTTGGCGTTTACATATTTATAAAATTATTACTAAAACAACCCTCACAAACAGATGATATTAATATGTAGAATGGCATATACCCCCACACTGCTGAAACTGTAAAAGTGCCTCCCGTCATATTTGAAAGGTGATAGCTGCTGTACTGCGTCGCCTGTGAAAGGCGCTGCTGAACGTCTACTTTAAATATACTGTTAAAAAAAACTGCACTAAACAGTGACAGTATAGTAAGACTTTTTTCTGTGGCGACATTTACATGCGAGTAACTGAAATAAAAAAATCCTCCACAGTTTGTTGCATACACACAATATAAATTATATGTATATAAAGTGGATGCGATAATTCGCAAGTACCGTATTTGCATTATCCTACTTTGCTCATTAGCATTTCTTCTGAACTCCTTCATACTGTGAGTAATACTGTAACATGAATCGTGACTAAACAGGGTCAAGTCTGAGCAGTCCACCTACCTTATGCTTGCTACCCATATCCGCTCTGATTTAACAAGAACTGTCCAGGACAGGCTTGCATACAGATGCACTACAGCCACAAAAAAGTTAAACTTTTTGTTACGTAAAGGGGAGCAGTTACTGCAACAGCATAACAAACTTTGGTACATAAGTATTTTCGCATCCACTTTATATACATATAATTTACATTGCATGTATGCAACAAACTGTGGATGTCTTTTTTTTTTTTTTTTTTTTTTTTTTTTTTTATTTCAGTTACTCACATGTAAATGCCGCCACAGAAAAAGGTCTTACTACACTTTCGCTGTGTATATGCCTTCATACGTGGTTGTGATAATACGCAAGTACCTGTATTTTTTCTATGGCCACCATGTATAAAATCAGAATCGCTGAACAGCAGTTTGTTTTTGCCAGTGCTTCCTTTATATGTCACCTTTTTCTTTTTGTATTAGTACACTTCCCCTTTCTGTTAGAATTGCATGGTTGCTTGATTTCAAAGATAGTTATAATTAATTTTAATCTGGTTGAGTTCCAGTCGGTTAACTAACTTTAACTGAACAGTTTTCAACCAGTAGATTATCAACTTGATGATGAAATACTAAGGAGCAGTTACCCGTGTATTTTATTGTATTACTGCAAGGTTGGAATTGTCTTATACTGTATTGTTATTGAGTGTTTTGATCATCAGGTTTTTCATGTATTCATATATATATATATATATATATATATATATATATATATATATATATATATATAAAATATACAAAATGTTTGAAATGTTTGTGTCTTACAGTAAAAATTGTAGGATAGATCTGGAGATGGTCAGTTTTTGCCTGCTTAATGCTGAAAGATTGAAATTTATATTCCCATTTTTAAATGGCTTATATAAGGTTGTCTGCTTGAATGCAGATGCACCAAAATCGAAATGGAAAAAAAAGGACAGTGTACCTTTCTTTTTTTCCAGGATTACAGGACCCTCACGTGCATAGGATTCAAGCGTAATGAATAATACTGTCCACAGCTTCTTACCTACATGCTATCTTTGTCAGGTCCATTATTTAAAGAAAGTCATGTTGTATTTGAATAGTTAAATTGGCCATTGTGTTTTCATATCTGTTATCTGCTTGGTGACAAGTGAGTATGGACAGTAGAGAGTCAAAGTCAGGGTGTGGGTTAGTATTACTCTACTAATTAAATGCTGTTTCTGTGATTTATTTTTTTTCTATAGATGCAAATCCTCTGGGAATGCGGATGAAAGTGACTCCATTAACAGAATACAGCAACTCATCAGAGGAAAGCAGAATCACTTCTTTGAAATGGAAGCATTTTTGCCCAAGAAAAATGGGTAGGTTTTAAGCGTCTAAGCATACTTTCTAATATTGTGAGCTGTCATCCTGGTGTTTAGGGCAGATGTTCTTCGTGTTTCACTGTTGCAGTCATCACATTTGGGTTATCTGCTTGCAGTAGCCCTCAGTTGGCCTGATTAACAAAGTATTGGGTCCTGCGTCGGTTGCTGTCCCTTCCATGATGTCAGGTCGTCAGGGGTATAAAACATGCAGCTGACACCATTACATCAGTCTTTCTTGCCATGCGGTGGCCAAAGCTGAAGCAGTTTGCAAGTGCTGGTCGGCCGACTCCTGAAATTTTCGTTTTCGAGTTTCAGAAACGAAGTCTTCAACTAAAAGCTAAGTACCCCATTGGGGAAAAACTTTTTCTTGCTCTAAACCGATGTCAGTAAAAGTAAATAATTGCATTACTTGTGGAAAGCAAATACTTCATAAAGATTTTTGTTTGTACGGTATTCCTTCCCTAAGCCCTGACCACGATGTACCTCGCTGTCGGTTTTGTGCCTTATATAAACCACGAAGTATCTGTTGTCGGTATATTTTCGCTTCTAAATATGTTGGTGCTTGGTTCAATTATCCTGATATGTCTTCGGTAAGCCATCCGACTACCGACATTCAGAAAAAACACAAAGATAAAGAGAGAGACAGGCCTCCTAGGTCCAAAGCTGCCGACGACACTTCTTCTAAGCCAGTCGCCAATTCGCCGGTACTCAGTGAGGCACTTTTGCAACCCCTGATACCCACTACTTCATATTCGCAGGCCTCTACTGAGACCTATTCGGAGTCCGGTATGCTGCGAGATTCTTCAACTGTGGAACTTGCGGATGTCTCTACCTTGGATGGGTCCGGAGCCACTGTGCAGGCACCGGCTTCTGAGGGTGTATTCGGGCCTACTGACTTGCGTATTAAACAGACACCATCTTCTTCTTCAAAGCCTAAAGCTCGAACCATGCCTAGAAAACTGACCCCCAGACTGCATGGTCAGGCCTCTATACCCAAAAAACAAATGATAAGAATGGCTGAAGACCTTACTACTTTAATCAGGGGAAGCCAGCCTTCCCCCTCTAAGGACCTAGGACTGAGTTTGCTTATGATACTTCTGACCAGGATTCTGAATTTTCTATTTCCTCTGATGGCCAGGATTTACCCTTATCTACCTATGAGGATTTTGATGCCGAGGACTCTATTCCCTCTGCTTCTCCTCCAGAGGATTTCTCTTTGGTGAAACCTTGCATACTCTCAGGGAGCATTTTCATTTGGAAAGTCAGGATTTCTCTGATTCTAAAAAGAGGCTTAGGGATTTCTTACTACTGCCCCAGCACAGGCCTTTAGCCATACCTCCTGTACTAGACATTGTTGATGATGCCTTTTCGGAATCTAGCTTGGCCCCTGATTCTTTACCTCCTGCTCCCAGAAAACCTGATGGATATTACAGGGTCCCTGACTTTCACAAGTTCCTTTTTAAAAATCCTACTGCACATCCTGAGACCATTTCACAGGGACCCAAGGGTATTAAAGCTACTACTGCCAAAAATCCTACCCCCTCTGATAGAGACTCCAGGGCTCTGTTTAGATGGGGTAAGAAGGTATACACTTCTGCAGCTGTGGTCATTAAGGCCTTAAACTGCCAGTTTCATGTGTTAAAGTATCAACAGCATACTATTGGATTGCTTAAACAGAAAATTATGTTGATTCCTGATTGTGCTGAAAATAAGGATTTACAGGATTTACTGCATTCAGCTGAACAAGTTGGAAAACATACTTTGCAATGTGGTTTTGATTCACTAGAGGCATCTTGCAGGGCTGCTGTAACTGGGTCTGTACTTAGAAGGCATGCTTGCTTTAAGGAGCAATCCTTGCTAGATCATGTTAAAGCGAAATTACTGGATGCTCCCTTAAACTAGGACCGTCTGTTTGGCAACAAGGCAGAAGAAGTTCTTAAAAAGATGGAGGAAAAAGCTTAAATCTATGCAGACTGTTAAATATTTTTTACAAGTACAGTCTCCAAGGTTTAGTAGGCATTGGCCTTCCAAGACTTGGTCTTTTTCTGCCTCTTCCAGACCTTCTCAGTCCAAACCCAGATCCAACAGAGCCAAGGCTTCAGTCCCAAGGTATGCACAGGACTAAGCAGTGGGGGGCCTCCACTTCCAAATCTGGGAGTAATAAAACTCCCCCCTATGGTAAACTGTCTCAATGACTTATTTTTAAAACTTCCAAGCACTTCTCAACTGACTGCCCCTTTGGGGGGAAAGATTGCTCTTCATGCAAAGAACTGGCAACTAATTACCCAGGACAAATGGGTTTTAAATGTAGTGTCCCAGGGATACAGATTTCACTTCCACACGTTATCAACACCAAGTGGAATGCCAAATCTACCCCCAAATCAGTGGGCAGAGGCCAAAAAGCAAGTACTTTCTCTCTTATGCATGGGTGCTATTCAGTTGGTACCAGAAGAGGAAAAGGGACAAGGTTTCTACTCTAGACTTTTCCTGATGCCCAGAAAAGACAGTTCATGGTGTCCTGTCTTGGACCTGTCTACTCCAAACACCTTTTTGATGATTCCAAAATTCAAGATGCTGATTCTTCACCAGTTGCTCCCTATGCTAGGCAAAGACACCTGGTTGGCAACACTAGATTTAAAGGAACTATACCTGCGCATTCCAATCAGGGATCTTGCAGAAGATATCTACGCTTCAAAGCAGGCTACACGCACTGTCAGTTCGCTGCACTGCCCTTTGGCTTATCTACTAGGCCTAGGGTATTCACAAAGTGCCTAGCTCCAGTCATTGCATTTTGCAGGCAAAGATGTATTCAAATATACCCATACCTAGACAATTGTCTAATTCAGGCAGAAAGCCAGGACATACTTTTAAATCATCTGGCCTTTGTACAAAGGGTGCTAACTTGTCTGGGGTACACCATAAATGAACAGAAATCACACCTGGTACCCTGTCAACAAATTTATATTTCTGGGAGCAAACTTGAATACAACTTCCCAAATGGCTTTCCTCACGCCAGAGAAACAAATTAATTTGACAACCTACTTCAAACAAGTGGCCACAAAAACCCTGCTATCTGCAATGCAAATACTACAAGCCTTGGGGTTCATGGCCTCCTGCATTTTTCTAATTCCATATGCAAGTCTGCATATGAGGAAACTACAATGGTATCTAAAAAGCCTATGGTGTCAACATTCTCAGGATCTAGAAGCAATGATTCCCATCATACCTTGCCTACGCCTAGAGTTTCTTTGGTGGGCAGAGGCCTGCCACCAAAACAAGGGATTACCATTCACACTACCCCTTGCCGCCCAAACCCTAATAACAGATGCATCAGACTATGCGTGGGGGGCTCACGTGGCAGGGAAATGCATTCAGGGCAAAGGGAACACAAGTCAAATGCACCTGCATATCAATCAAAAAGAAATGTTAGCTATACAAAATGCTCTGACAGCCTTCAAAGACCACATTCTTCCAGGACAATTAATGGTAAAGATGGACAACACCACTGTTATGTGGTACATAAACATACAGGGGGGTACACATTCTTACCCCTTCTGCAGACTAGCCATAGCATTGTGGAACACAACCCTGAGCTACCAAGTGCATCTACAAGCTCAGTTTCTGCCAGGAAAACTAAATACACTGGCAGACGAACTAAGCAGAAACCTCATGGACCCACACGAGTGGAAACTGGAACCAAGGATATTCAGCATATTGACAAACAAATGGGGGAACGCAGATATAGACCTGCCTCCCCTCAGAACTATAAGTTGGACAAATTTTGCACAAGGACTCCCCACAAACAAGCTTAGAAAGTGGATGCTCTGTCCTTCAGCTGGAAAAACCTATCAAATTATGCCTTTCCTTCTCTGCCTCTGCTCTCCAAAGTACTACTAAAGATCAAACAAGACAAACCAAGGACAATTTTGATTGCACCAGACTGGCCACGCCAACACTGGTACCCCCTCTTGTGCAGTGTCACTGTTGGCCCCATGGCACCTGCATCAGACTCCTACCATATTGTCGCAGCAGGAGAACCAGTTCTGCACCCTCAGCTTCAAACACTGAACCTAGCAGCCTGGCTAATTACCTAATCTCTCCTTTACCATCCCTCACTAAACCAGTGATGGATATCATTTTAGAGGCAAGGAGGTCTAGTACTAGAAAATCTTATGCTGAAAAATGGAAAAGATTCTGTGACTAGAACCAGTCTCAAGGGATGAGTACAGCAGTGCCCAATTTACCTCAGATTTTACAATACTTAACTGAGATGCTTCACAAGGGCTCGTCTTTCTCCTCCATCACAATTCATGCCTCAGCCATTTCAGCTCATTATAACACAGAACCTCCCCTCTTCTCTCATCCACTGCTCAAGCAGTTCCTCAGAGGGGCCAAAAATTTACGACCACCCAGGAGACTCCTACTCCAGCCTGGGACCTTAACTTTGTATTGGAGAAACTCACTCTTCCTCCTTTCAAGCCAGCTGCTACTGCAGACATAAAATTCCTTTCTTGGAAAACAGCTTTCCTTTTAGCAATCACTTCAGCAAGAAGGGTATCTGAATTACAGGCCCTCATGGCAGTGGAGCCATTCATCATCTTTCATGTGGACAGGGTGTCCCTCGGGACCAATCCCTCCTTCATGCCCAAGGTGGTATCCAGTGTGGCCCTTAATCAGTCCATTCATTTGCCAACCTTCTTTCCTAATCCACAGAACAAAGGGGAATGGATACTGCAGTCCTTAGATGTGCACAGACAACTTAGATTCTACTTGGACAGGACTAAACCTCAAAGGAAATCTGACCAACTGCTGGTGGCATTTGCTGCAGGGGCAGAGGGGAAGGCCATTTCAAAGCAAACCATTTCCAAATGGATAGGCCATTGCATTCATTTCTGCTACAAGCACCATGGAAAACCTGTCTTACAGGGGATCAGACCCCACTCAACCAGGGCTGCATCTACCTCTACAGCCTTTCTCAGAGGTGTCCTTACCAGGGATATCCTAGAAGCTGCTACCTGGAGTTCTGTACATACTTTCGCCAGGCATTACCATCTGCCAATTTTCTGTAAATCCAGAGCTGGCTTTGCCACTGCAGTCTTGCAGGGCCTTATAGCTGGTCCTAATGCTTTCTAAATTCCTCCTCTCATCCTTAGCTTTGGGAATTTACCCAAATGTGATGACTGCAACAGTGAAACACGAAGAGCATGATACAGCTGTGTACACTTCCCATAAATGTAAATGTTAGAGTGTATTCACTGTTGCAGTCCTGGTTACCCTCCCTCTAGCCCCCTTACTTCTTTTTGGCTATACCTCTACTCTCCTTTACTATGCTCAAAAGTTTTTTGATGTATTTGCCTTTTTTTGGAGGTATAACCTTGTATATTTATAGATTTAATTGCTTCCCATTAGAGGGGCACATGACATTTGGGGCAAGAAAAACTGATGCAATGGCGTTGGCTGCATGTTTGATACCCCTGATGACCTGACGTCATGGAAGAAGGGACAGCAACTGACGCAGGACTCAAGACTTTGTTAATCAGGCCGACTGAGGGCTACTGCAAGCAGATAACCCAAATGTGATGACTACAACAGTGAATACACTCAAACATCTACATTTATGGTAAGTGTACATAACTGTGCTTTTTGGAGCTTATTGCTGGAAATGAACCAGGACCTTGCAGTCTGTCTTAATTTCGGAAATTACTTTCTTCAGAAAGGATGCATTGTACCTAACTTGCTAGCTTTATTTTGCAGTTTGCTATGTTTTATGTAGTTTATTCCATTTCAGACAATTTGCAAAGTTTACACTGGGGAAGCTGAGAGGTTTTTAGTTATTTTGCTACTACGTTCATCAAATAGCTGAAATGTGGAGTTTTGCTATCTTCCTTGGAGAAGATGAAAGAGCCCATTTGATGTACAAATTCCTGTCTGGGGAGACGTGTGGCACTAATTGAAGTTGGTTGTCTCCCTGAATCGCTACTTTTCATTTAAAATTAAAACAACTAAATGTTGGAAGCAAAGTTGTTTATTCAACATGGTTTTCTGTCTTCTGTAGTGTGAAGATGTCTTCTACCAGTATTAGAAGAAATACAATGTCTTGTGGCATCCAAGTATTATAATAAGGACATTAGGAGCTGAAGAGGGGAGACTGTGATGTATGACTTGTGATTCAAAAAGTGCTCAGATCGAATAGGTTCATAGGTGTTTACTAAAGACCACAAGGGCCGTTTTAAGCCTAGCCATGCATCCCAAATTTCTGACAAGTTCTGATATCCTTGATAAGTGTAAGCATGGGCCTGGGAGATTAACCATTTACAGGTTACCTGTGTCCATTAGAGACATGGGTGCCAAACCAGGGATGAATTTCCGGTTTTCCATCCAATTGTCCAGTAGGCACTTGAATTGGGTTCGGGAAGAACTCTGCTTCACATGGATGGGAAGCCTGTTCCTTAGACTGGGTAGTCTCTGGGATACATACCTATCTCTCCAGCAGGTTCTATTTATATCACAGGCAAGGTTTAAGTCTTTAGAATGGGTAATTCTGGTTCTGTTCATTTTGTGGATATGCAGGAGGTCCATCAGAGTGGGGTCTGACAATGCCCTGTATGCTAGGCATAGATCTCCCCTCAACAGCCTGTAGGAGACAGAATACATAGATAGGGCTTGAGGCGGTTTGCATAGGACATTTTACTTACTCCCTTTATTCTTTTAATGAGGAACCTCTGTGGACGTTCCACTTGTTGGATATGCCTGGAACAATGACTTCCTTGGGTTTAGATGCCTTACCTTTTTTTATAAGTTGTTCAACATAAAAAGATTTCCTCACCACTGTAGACATGTGATGGTCAAAGGCTAGATTATTTATGTGTGTCCCTAAGTCCCTGACTACTGGGTCAACTCTAAGGGGTGTGTTGTCAATATGATAGTTACCAGGGATGGATGACTTCCCAAGGATACTGTTATGCATTTCTTGGCATTTAGTTTTAGTCCATGGCTCTGACACCATTTGTTTGTCTGTGTCAGCCCCTGCTGGTGAACATTTGTGTCGATGTGAGATTCAATGACATCTCCTAATGTGCAATCATCTGCAAATTTAGTCCGCTAAAGACCACTTGACTTCTGAGAAGTAAATGTTAAAAAATAGGTGGCCCAAGAACTGATCCTTGAGGGATTCCATTTGTGAATGGCATCTTTGTAGAGGTGGTCTCCCAATTCTAACTTCCTGGGTCCTATTTGTGAGCCAGTTGGCTATCCACTGGGTGACGTACAGGTTTGTGCCTAATTTGTTGAGTTTATCAAGTGGGGTATTGTGTCAAATGCCTTGGCCAGGTCAAGGTAGGCAGTGTGAACAATTTGCCCTCATCCATTGCTTTTGTGACCTTCTCAAAGAAGTCCACCAGGTTGAGTAGGCATGATCTGCCCTTGACGAAACCAGACTGGATTGGATCCAGTGTTTGGAGGTTTAATATATCCCTCCATGAGAATTCTTTCCATGGCTTTACATATGAAGTTAGTGAGACTTATGAGTCTGTAGTTTCCAGGGTCTGTAGATGGACCACCTTTGTGCAGAGGGATAACTATTGCTTTTCTCCATTCATGAGACAAAAACCCTGTTTGGAGACCACAGTTAAATAGTAATTCTAAAGGCTCTGATGTGTCAAGTTTCATGCTATTTAGAAGGCATCCTGGGATATTGTCTGGGCCCATTGATGCAGTGTTCTTGGTCTTAGAGAGAGCATTAAGACCTGTTCCCTAGTGATAGTAGGAGGAGTTATATTTGGTATTTCCTGAGGGAAGGTTGAGGGAGAGAGAGGGGTAAAGCTGGAACTGAATTTATGAGCAAGGAGGTTTGCTGTATCTTTTGTCTCAGTTATAGGTGCCTCCATTTGCAATTGTGTATTACCTTTGTGATTGTGCACATGACTAAAGAATGCTCTGTTGTTGTCCTTGGCTTGGGAGGCCAAACTTAACTCAAATTTGGCATTTGTAGACTTCATTTGTCCTCTGAGTTGTTTGTTTAGTTTTGATGAGAGTGTGATTATCCTGCTGGGTGCTGCACCTCCTAATTTTTGCCATGATTTTCTTCATACTGTTATACACCCTATTGATTTTGTGATTCCACCAGGGTAGCTTTTTTTTATTATTTGGTTCTGTACTTCCTGATGGGTACAGCTGCCTCTATGCAGCTATTAACATGTTTGTACAGGGTTTCTGTGAACCTTTCTGTATAGGCAGCAGTGTTCTCGGGGTTTATGGGGGCTTGAAGTGTTGCCAGGTTCTCACTTAATAGCAGGAGGTTAACCTTAGAATAGTTCCTGAATATTCCAGGTTTAGCTGGGGGTACAGGTTTTATTTATATTTCAAAGGAGACCATTTTGTGGTATGACTTTACCAAGGAAGGCATTACACTAGTGGGTGTGCAGCATTTTCCCATATTAGTGAGGACCAGATCCAGTATGGTTGCACCCTTGGTTGGTGTACTGACTATCTGGTCCAGGGAGTTTGCGTTTACAAAATCCAGGAATCTCAGTGCATGTACCTTAGGTGTCATATAAGATTCCCAGTTAATAAAGGGGTAATTAAAGCCACCCATGAATATGGTATTGGGTTGGATGGTTAGTGTTTCTAATAAGTTTAAATACATGGTATGGGTTTCCTGGGTCATGGAGGGGGGACCTATGGCTTACAAGGAAGTGGTATTGGATTTTGCTTATGGTGATTTGAACATGGAACAGCTCAAGTGCATTGTCCTATTTGACCAGCCTTAAAGTATATTTATTTTTGATGTAAATAGAGACACCTTCACCTTTAGTCCTTGCCTGTGAAGTAGTTGGCATAAATGTGTGGAAGGCATTCTAACCTTACAGTGTTGGTGTGCTCTCCGTGTCTTTAATGTCAGTGACTGCACAAACATCAGCTTTCTCTAGGGTAAAGAGAGTTTCTAGGAAGTGGAGATTTTTGTTTAGACTCCTATCATTGAGCAGTAATACCTTTTACATTTTTTTGGTTTTGATTTGCTATAACGGAAGTACTTTCAGTTTGGCATTGTCTAAAAAAGGCACTATGGGGGAAGGCAATGTTTTAGCTAATATTCGAAAGCCTAGATAGGAGAGGTGCAGACCATCCCTGGCAAAGTATTGTGGTCCGTTGACTGACTTCCATGCTGACAAATATTGCACCCCTTAGAATGACACCAGAAACTAAGCCAATTACTAAGGTCCGTCATCTTTTGCTCGTATTGTGACGTCCTCCTTGGAGAAGGTAAAATGCTGCTCAGTGGTAGACTCATACATGCCTGAGACACATATTCTGAGAGGTGCATGATGCCTCTGTTCATATAGTCTAAAGAGGTGCATTTCAGGTAATTTACACCCACATGGACTATGACTGTTTCATAACCCAAATGATTTGCTGTGACATACCTGTAGATGTTACTCTCATCAATGACAAGTATATGCTCTTCTCTTCTTTATCAAGTTCAATTTATAGGTTCATAGTTAAGTACTAAGCTGTCTTCCCTTGTGAGCCATTTTAAGTGTAGTCAATTTTTGTCATGTAAGAATCAAACCATTTTCCTTGTGATTGTGAGGCTAACACCTTAACCATTATATCAACCCCCAACTCTAAAATAATAATTACCTGGACCGAGAACAGAAGCCGCACCCTACCAGTCTTTCAGCACCAAAGACAAGTGTACTACCAGTTAAGCCACTGACACTGTAATACTTATACATTTATATTAGTTTTTGTCTTTCTTTGGGTATAGTATCTAACAAGAATAATTCTTTGTTGGAAATTGTCATTGCTTACCTGGTCTGGGTCTTGTCTGAACTGGTCTTTGGCACAGCCCTCTCCCCATCCAGTTAACTAAATAAATAAAAGTTGAAATTTAAACTGTCCTTTCCTACAATCTTAAGTGTCCTAAGATTGCAAAATGCTGACCTTTGAGAAACCTGATGAAGTGATACATAACATAAAAAGAACAGACCTGAGGCTAGTCTAATTACAGGTGAAACAGTGTGAAAAAGAAAACGGAGACATGTTGATGTTTTTGGAGAAAGAGGATACAATTAGGCAGGAGGTTAGACTTGAGTGACAACAGATTGTTTATAAACAAGATGGCTGGAAAGTTGTACTTGAATGGTGTGGTGGGTGACATTTATGAGTACTTTTAGTAAGATTATCTAGTGGACTGATGGTGTTACATTGAGTAAACTTAAACTGTTTTCCTATGTTGTTAAATATTATGCCTTAAAGGGTGTGATGATGTGAGGTATTGCCAGTTATGCCAGAAGAAGTAAGGCAATGGACGTCTAACATACCATCATAGCTAGCTGGAGTTTTGTAAAGAATTATATGTCATTTGTAGATCAAGCTGATTTGTAAAGCTGCTTGTGTTAAAAAATGTATCGACAGTAGGTCCAGCTGGACAGAAAAGAACTATACCTATAAGTCAGACTGTATTATAACTGTTGAAATGAATATATTGTAATGAAGGATACTGAAAGAGAAGTGGTTAATCTCAGTCCAGCTAACTTTGAAAAATAGTCTGAAATTAAATGGCCTGGTTTAGGCCATAAATATTGTATCTTGCAGTTCTAATTACAGCTAGAGACAAAATGCTGTGAAAACCAGGACTAGGAATCGTACTGTATTGTCCTTGGAAGTGAACTAATTGCTACCCTGGAAGGGTGGAAGTTTTTGAAATAGTTTTATAGCTTCCAGATGCTATAACACATATTAGTAAAGGTGTGTGTGTGTGTGTGTGTGTGTGTGTGTCTATTATAACACACATGTACTAGACTCTGGTTCAGTTTCTAGTAAAGGGGGTAGTTGGTCGTGTGGGAACCAGAGTCAGGTGACCAGATGTGATGTCATTCCATAGACGGCACTGAAGTTTCTTTTAGGTACAAATGAGAGATATGATAGTGACACTCGGTAGTCTGTTTGTGAAACCTGACAAGAAGGAAGACCACTTACCCACTTCTTGCCTTGCTCTAGTAAGTGAACTAGGGAACAGTAATTCTTTAGTTAGTGAAGAAAATGTAGTGAGATTAGTTAAGTATATTTTTTCTGTCTTTGTGAACCTTTCTATTATGTGTTATTTTTAATATTTCCTTTGAATGAAACTCTGGTACTTATTGTAAATAGATATTTAGTATTTTCATTTTTTTATTATTAAATAAATTTACACTTTTTTTTCATTATGGCTGTCCTTTTAGAGAATATTTTAACCTTTGAAAGTACATATATTTATTTGTTGACATTGTGGCCCCTCCTGAAAGCCTTGCTGCATTGGTCAAACACTACCATTTGTATTAGTATTCATTGTACTCCGTATAATTGGGTACCCTTTGTAAGAGCCTTAGAGTAGCTGCCTTTGGTGTTCTTCTGGCAGTATCAACCTTATAGTCTGAGCAGAGGGGGCATAGCTGGTAAATCCTTGGCAGCCTTTCCAAGTGTGTGTGTGTGTGTGTGTGTGTGTGTGTGTGTGTGTGTGTGTGTGTGTGTGTGTGAGTGAGACAATCAAATCTCAGTGTGTATGTCAGCTACTTAGAACAGGGAGACAGAGCACTGATTTCACATAGAGATGGTGGAGGACTTGGCTTAGAACACTCCATTGAGGACTCAACTCTACAGCTGTGTTAGTGGGGAGTCTTATTTGGGAGCCTGGAGAGAAGGAGGGGGAAACCCAGCCCCATGTCTGACTGAGCATGCTCCCTGTGTGCTTTTAAGGAAAATTCTGCATGGTGTAGAGAGCTGCATCTGGAAATACCATGTACATCTATTTTTGTTCCAGGTGAATGTCCCTCACCGGTGTCTGTGGTTAGGATTGAGACTGTTTGATTACTGGCCCAGAGGAGGGGGGTCACAAAGGGTAATAAATTTAGTATGTAAATCTAGCCTCAGTGTTTCAGGCTATTATAATAATTGATGCTTATAAAATACTGTGGTAACTGATTTTGAATTGTGTATATTATCAGTCTTTGCAGGAGTAACAAGTATTTGCTGGTGTGGGTGGATGGGTGTGTTTTTAATATAGCTTTAAGATAGGTAAAGAATAATGCCAAACGTGGTGAAGCTTTAACCATATGAAACTGTATATTCTGAGATGTTCATCGTGCATACAGCTGCAGTCATAACAGATGGGTTCTCCTGCCGTCGGGCGGGTCCTTGGTCGGCCGAATTCCAAAGTCTAGATCCGGCGTCGGTTGTTGTCGCTTCTTCCCTCACGTCAGTGCGACAGGGGTATAAAGGAGCCAGCTGACGCCATTTTCTTCAGTCTTTCTTGCCGCGCGGTGCCCGAAGCAGAAGTAGTTCGCAAGTGCCGGTCGGCCAGCTCCTGAAATTACGAAAATTTGGATACCGAAGTCTTCTTGAAAGCTAAGTACCCCATTGGGGAAACTTTTCTTGCCTCAGACCGATGTCAGACAAAGTTAATAATTGTATTTCATGTGGGAAGCAAATTACTGCATAAGGATTTCCATTCCCTCTGTATACCTTGTTTAGGCCCAGACCACGACGTCTCGGCCTGTCGTTTTTGTGCTACAATTAACAAATGCACTATTAAATGTCGGGCGGAGTTCGCCCAGCATTATTTTGTAAAAGCATTTAACTATATCATGTCGTTGGACACTCCGACTCCAGTTTTGTCTAAAAAACGCAAGGATAAGGACAGACACTCGAGGTCCGCGGCCTCTACCGACACCACGCCAAAGCCGGCTACACATGGTCCGGTTCTCAGTGAGGCGCCTACGCAGCCCCTGACTACCAACGACACTACCTTGGCGGTGTCTCCTGTGCCCGAGGTCGCTGGCTCCTCGGCCCACACCCCGACTACAGATACCGAAGCCACTCTTGGCGTTTAACCTCAAAATGTGGACAGGTCTACCTCCACTCAAGGTGTCTTCAGACCTTCTTTCTCTGTCAAGGCTTTCACTAAGTCTAAAGCAGCCATGCACTCTAAGGGACAGGCTACACAGGGCCCATCTCCAGGCCCCATGCCTAAAAAGTAGATGCTTAAAATGGCTGAGGATTTAATTACTCTTATCAGGGGTTCTCAACCCCCACCGGACAAAAGGCCCAGAGTGGAGGAAGAATCCCCCTCCTCTGATCAGGGCTGCATTATTTCAGAGCACTCTGATGATCAGGAACACTCTTACTCCCCTTTTGAAGACTGATGCGGAGGAGTCCATTCCTTCTGTATCCCCCCCAGAGGATTACTCATTTGGGGAAACTCTACATACTTTAAGGGAACACTTTCACTGGGAAGGCCAAGATTATTCTGATTCCAAGAAAAGGCTTAGGGAATTTCTCTTACTACCTCAGCACAGGCCTCTGGCTATACCTCCTGTCTTGGACATCCTAGATGATGTTTACTCGGAGGCCTGCCTTAACCCGGACTCTCTGCCTCCAGCCCCAGTTAAGCCTGACAGGTAGGTACTACAGGGTTCCTGACTCACACCAATTTCTTTACAAAAGTCATGCTGCTGACCCAGAAACCATCTCACAGGGCCCCAAGGGAATTAAGGCCTCCACTGCTAAAAATCCATTACCTTCCGAGAGAGATTCCAGATCCTTAGAAAGGTGGGGAAAAAAGGTATATACCTCTGCTACCTTAACCATGAGGGCCTTAAACTGTCAGTTCCATATGCTAAAATACCAACAGTTTTTGTTATCACAATTGGAAAAGTAAAATGTCACAACCTGTACAACCAGACTTAAAGGAGTTGCAGGATTTGATGCATAGTGCAGAACAAGTGGGTAAGCATACCTTACAATGTGGTTTTGATGCTCTAGAGGCCCCATGTAGAGCTGCTGTTACAGGATCAGTCATACGTAGACATGCCTGGCTAAAGGAACAAACCTTGCCTGATCATGTCAAAGCTAAACTACTAGATGCCCCTCTTCAAAAGGATGTATTATTTGGTGCTAATGCTGAGGAGGTATTAAGGAAAATGGAAGAAAAGGCTAAATCAATGCAAACAG
This sequence comes from Protopterus annectens, assembly GCF_019279795.1. Lineage (NCBI taxonomy): Eukaryota > Metazoa > Chordata > Ceratodontiformes > Protopteridae > Protopterus > Protopterus annectens. The sequence continues at coordinate 1,485,689,273 of NC_056725.1, read as the reverse complement.
TGAAAGATTTTCTACAGGTACAACCCCCACGTTTCAGTAGAAATTGGCCTTCCAAGAATTGGTCCTTTCCAGCCACGGACAGACCCCAAAGAGGCAGATACAGGTGCCCGAGGGGAAGAGGACAATCCCAAGGATCCTTTAGAGGCAGACAATGGCAAGCATCTGCACAAAGAGGTGGTGAGGATAATTCGCAATCATTCAGAAAGCAAACCCAATGACTTTCCCCTTTGCATGCCAAGCAAGACTCAAATGGCAGCCCCCTTAGGAGGAAAGCTGGCATTATTTTCAAAGAATTGGCATATTGTCACAAAAGACAAATGGATCCTGGACATTATAAACAGAGGCTACAGATTTCATTTTCACACCCTTCCAAAAATAAGAGGCATGCCAAACCTGCCACACAATCAGAGGGCAGAGGCACAAAGGCAAATTACAGAGCTCAGAGACATGAAAGCTATTCAAGAGGTACCTACGCAGGAACAAGGCCAAGGTTTTTATTCCAGGCTATTCCTGGTACCAAGGAAGGGAAAAGATTGGAGACCTATTTTGGACCTGTCCAGCCTAAACACATTTCTACTCTTACCAAAATTCAAGATGCTCACTCTACAGCAACTTCTTCCCATGCTGGGCAAGGAGTCTTGGCTGGTAACATTGGAGCTCAAGTAGGCATACCTGCATGTCCCAATCAGACAAAATTGCAGAAGATACCTCAGATTTCTTGCAGGTTCAACCCATTATCAATTCTCTGCATTGCCCTTTGGCTTATCTACTGCGCCCAGAGTATTCACGAAATGCCTGGCATCAGTAATTACCTACTGCAGACTTCAAGGGATACAAATATACCCTTATTTGGACGACTGCCTGATCCAAGCAGGACAGCAAGCACATTCTTCTGAAACATCTGGCTTTATGTAATAATGTTGTTGTGCTCTCTGGGATACACAGTCAACAAGAAAAAATCAAGACTAATACCTTCTCTGAAGATAATTTTCCTGGGTGCCAACTTGGACACAAACACCCAGATGGCCTACCTCATGCCAGAGAAGCAGGGGCAACTAACTCAATACTTCAAAACACTAGCAAACTGCACCAGGCTAACTGCAAGGAAAATCCTGCAGGCTCTGGGATTCATGGCATCTTGCATCTTACTAATCCCATGTGCAAAGCTGCATATGAGGAAACTTCAATGGTACCTGAAAAACATATGGTCTCAACACAGCCACAGTTTGGAAACAATAATACCACTTATTCCATGTCTGCAAAAGGAATTTCTGTGGTGGGCTCAAGCATGCCAAACAAACACAGGTCTTCCATTCAGCAAGCCTCAAGCAAATCAAGTCATCACAACAGACGCCTCGGACTACGCCTGGGGGGCGCACATGACAGATGCATTCAGGGCAAATGGTCCCAAAAAGAAAGGCACCTTCACATCAATCAAAAGGAAATGCTAGCAGTAATAAATGCTATTATAGCTTTCAAGGATCTTCTGCAACCAGGCCAACTATTGATAAGAACAGACAACACCACAGTTATGTGGTACATAAACAGGGAGGAACACACTCATACCCCCTATGCAGACTGGCCATGTCACTTTGGAACATGGCCATGGACTTACAAATCGAACTACAAGCACAGTACTTGCCAGGCAAGGAAAACAAGCTGGCAGACAACCTAAGCAGAAATATGAGAGATCCACACGAATGGAAGTTGCATCCAAAAGTTTTTACAGAAATAATCCAAGCATAGGGAAGGCCAGACATAGATCTCTTTGCCTCCCACAAAAATCACCAATAAAAAAATTCTCCTCAAGGATTTTCCATCCAAAGGCCTGGAGAGTGGACGCTCTCTCTTTTTGTTGGACATCAATGACAGTTTATGCCTTCCCACCTCTTCCTCTGCTGCCCAAAGTTCTATTGAAAACCAGAGCAGACAGACCAAAGATGATCCTCATTGCTCCGGACTGGCCAAGACAACACTGGTACCCACTCCTGAGGAGCCCGACTCATTCCCCACCATGGACTCTGCCTCTAATGCCGCTTCTCCTGACTCAGCACAGCTTCAAAACTCTTCACAGCCAGCTAAAAACACTCAATCTAGCCGCATGGAAGATCCCTTAGCATCACAACAAACCCTACTCTCCAAGGAGGTGCAGGATGTCATTTTGGAGGCCAGAAGGCCATCAACTAGAAAAGCTTACTCCGCAAAATGGAAACTGTTTTGTGCCTGGAATGAGAAAAGGGGCCAGGATCCTGAGAAACTGAATTTACCTCAAATACTACAGTACTTAGCTGAGCTGCTAAGCAGTGGACTTTCATTCTCCTCCATCAAAATCCATGCCTCAGCCATTTCTGCAGAATACAACACTGATCCACCCTTATTCTCACACCCTCTCTTAAGGCAGTTCCTCAGAGGGGCTAAGAATCTAAGACCACCAAGAAAACAACCAATACCTGCTTGGGATCTCAACTTAATTCTGGAAAAACTGACCTTGCCTCCCTTTGAACCAGCTGCCTCATCAGATTTGCAATATTTGTCCTGGAAAACAGCTTTCCTTCTGGCAATTACCTCAGCTCGTAGAGTTTCAGAACTACAAGCTCTCATGGCTGTGCAGCCTTTCATCATCTTCCATCAGGACAGAGTTTCCTTACGAACCAACCCGCCCTTCATGCCTAAAGTGGTATCCAGAGTAGCTTTGAATCAGGCCATACATTTACCTACCTTCTATCCTAATCCTCAAAATAAAGGGGAGAGACTACTACACTCCTTGGATATCCACAGACAACTTCGTTATTATCTGGACAGAACAAAGCCTTTCAGAAAATCAGAACAGCTCTTTGTGTCCTATGCTGTAGGAGCTCAAGGAAAGCCAATTTCGAAACGGACAATCTCAAAATGGATAGCCCACTGCATACGCTTTTGCTATTCCTTTCATGGCAAAACTGTACCTACAGGCATCAGATCTCACTCCACAAGGGCCACAGCTACCTCTGCAGCCTTCCTCAGAGGAGTTCCTACCAAAGATATTTTGGAAGCAGCCACTTGGAGTTCTGTACATACCTCCTCCAAGCACTACCACCTTCCATTATACTCCAAAACTAGAGCAGGCTTTGCCACTGCAGTCTTGCAGGGCATCCTGGCTCCTCAGAGTTCCACCTAGTGCCTACCATCCCTTTCTTAGCTTTGGGATTCTATCCATCTGTTATGACTGCAGCTGTATGCACGATGAACATAGTACAGTTTTGTACCTACCATAAATGTAGATGTTAGAGTGCTAATACAGCTGCAGTCCAGGTTTCCCTCCCTCCTTCCCCTCTTGGGACAATCCTAATGGCTAACACCTCCTCATACAAAATTATTGGGGTATTCTTTTATGGTGTATTTGCTTGCAACTACTGTCTTTTGATTTTATTGCATTGCATTATGATATATATTTATGTTTTGCCTTCCTTCTGGGGGCACCTGACATCTGGGGCAAGAAAAACTGAAGAAAATGGCGTCGGCTGGTTCCTTTATACCCCTGTCGCACTGACGTCAGGGAAGAAGCGACAACAACCGACGCCGGACCTAGACTTTGGAATTCGGCCGACCGAGGACCCGCCTGACGGCAGGAGAACCCATCTGTTATGACTGCAGCTGTATTAGCACTCGAACATCTACATTTATGGTAGGTACAAAACTGTACTTTACTTAACATGCATTAAAATTGTTAATGTTACAAAGTGTCTTCTAATAATACAGATTTTATTGTATTATTTTGGAGAAAGGGCAATGCATTGGTGCTTGCACCGAGTATTTTAACATTCAGAGCTTGTATAGAATTTTCCTAAGTGTTGTTATATGGGTATTAAATTACATGTTTTTTTTTTTTGTTTGAATGATTAAAAATTTATGAAGTGTTGCTTAAAATGTTGACAGGTGCTAGTATGGTTATTAAGAATGTTTTTTGCTTAGCAATTTAAAATGCATGATGTAAGAACATTTAACTGATGTCAGTTATGGATTTTTTTTTACAAAGCCCAGGTTTGCTAAATATTTAAAAATTATACTTTTCAAGACTTCTGTTTACTTAGAAGCTTAGCTATGCTAATAACAAATTTAGAAAATGGTTTTACAAATATTAGAATAATTGGTTATTTAGATATTAGAAATGTACGTCACAAAAAGAGTAAAAGATATGTGTACATAGAATGCGCGCAGATATTACTAAATGCTGGTTAGAGAAAGTCAACTTATACTAAGTCTTCTTAGGACAGATAATGTATTTTTGTAGGTAGACTTCAAAAAATGGTGCTATACTATTAAAAGCACTACTTATGGTAGTCATTTATTTATTGATTGACATTTGTTTACTGTCAAAACATTTGTATAGTATTCATAGATATCAGAGTTATTGTTTGCATCAATGATACTTATCATTAGATGTAACAAATATTGCTTATGTAGAAGTCTAGACTGATTTAGAGAAGAGTTCACATGCTGTAGAAAATGCAACATGTTCTTGTATTATTATTACTGTCTCTAGTCTAATTTCTAGACTGACTTGCATAATACTAGCGCAGCAGCAGAGGTTTAAGAGTTGTAAAAGTAAAGCTTATAATTGTACTCAGTATGTAACCTGAAAGCTGGATGTAAAAGTAAAAAATTAAGGGGTTGCTGTTCTTTTGTAGATCTATTGAAGAGGGTTGGGAGTGAGTTGGAGAAAAAAATTCATAGATTTTTAGTTCTTAGGTCGTACTAAACGTACAGCCAAATGCACCATTGAGAAGCTCCACCACTACACCCTGTGCTGGTGGAAGATTACCAGTGGGGGGATCATTGTTCACACCGCCTCTGTCTGGCATATGGTTTCTGTTCCTGCACAGACCCACATTGGCTGCTTTCCAGAGCTCAGAATCCACTCCTCTGACTCTCTGATAGGGGATTAGCTAAGCCCCTCCAATTGGGGAAACCTGTCACAGAAAGTCGTTTATTCAGGCTTTTACTGACAGTTGTAGGACTCTCAAAGCTGAATCTCCTCAACAGCCTGCATTGGTGGATTATATCTTCCGGACATAGAACGGAACGTCCCTTCCTTTTTACTATTGTATACCTTTGATTTCTTTTGGTTTTATTAAAAAAAGGAAATGTGTGATATATGCATGTGTTGGCTTTTTATTTTAATATTCTTTGGTGGTGCTGCGGTAGCGTTGTCGCCTCACAGTAAGACGTTGTCCTGTTCTATTCTCAGCTAGAGCGTCTTCTGTGTGGAGACATGCGTGAATGGACGTACCTTCGTTGAAGGTTGTGCGTCAGAGCTGGCAACTTGGCACGTAAAAATCTACTGCCAATCATTAGCGGACTGGAGTTCTGCTGCGGCGACCCCTAACCGGGAAAAGCCGAAAGACACAACAACAACATTCTTGCTGTTTACTACTGCTAATTCTTCTGGGTGCTTAATACCAGTATTAAACCGTTATGGGGATTTTCTAAGGTGTCCCCCTTAGACCGATAGTTGCAGCACAGTCTCCAAAACTGCCCCCCTTACCAAGTTCCTAGACCAAAAATTAAGATATCTGTGGGGAACCGAGAATGAAATTTTAAGAGTCCTGAGATTTTCTTAAAAGTAGGAGGGTGGCCTAATGGTTAAGGTGTTTGCCTTACAAACACAAGGTGCAGGGTTTGAGTCTCACAAGGGATAATTAACTAGGCTTAAAATGGCTCGCAAGGGCAATTAGCCTAGTACTACTCTATGAACTCCATAAGAGCTAGATAAGATACTGTTTGTGACCATCGATTATAAAGGACTTATTCTCTGTTATCCCACACACTGAAGGGCTGGAAATGTTTGAGGAGGCATTGGTGTTGAAAGGTAGAGGGAGCCAAAATGATTTTCGGTTGTGTTTAACATTGGAGCTGGTCCTAAAGAATAATTTAATCTTTTTTAATGGTGAGTTCTTTCAACAAATAAAGGGAGTGGCCATGGGTGCCAGTTGTGCCCCCATATATCTTGGATGACATATGTATTTTTTGGACTGATACAGAATCTAAGCTAACTGAATTTATTACTTGTATTGAAAGTATGACAAGTTTTTTGAGGCTCACCCGTAATGTTACGAATGATAAAATTAACTATTTAGATGTAACCACACACAACTTTGGTAGTGGTTTTAAGTCTACAGCATTTAGAAAGGAAATGTACTCTAATTCATGCCTGCACTACACCAGTGCCCACCCCATGTCCCAAAAAAGTAGTATAGTGAAAGGACAATTCATACGGGCCAGTAGAATGACCTCCAAGGACATTGATTTTCAGCTAGAATATGAAAGATTAGAAATTCTATTTTTAGAAAGGGGGCACCCTGTTGAGTTAATTGAAAATATAAGGAAAGAGGTAGCTGAGAAAAGGAAGGAGAAATTTTATCCACTATTGGGGAAAGCAGTATCCACCTTTGATGCAAATTTGTGAAAAGAGATGGTATCCTTTTATAGGGCATTTTTTATGGAATATAACGGTGACTCCAAAATTAGTAGGGGGGTTATTATGGAAGAATGGAACAGGTTTGAGTTCACAGCTCTAACTGTGATGAAGTCTAAAACTGGTTATATTACATATAAGAAAGGTAGCAACCTTAAGGAGCTGCTTGAAAAAGGCAATATAATGGGGCAAGCTGCTAACACCTATAAACGAGTGGGTACTTTCAAATATAGGGCAATTATGCAATGCACCCACATTTTAAATGCAAATAAGGTTTTTATTCCTAGTAGAAATATAAAAATTTTGTCTGATTCTTTTTACAACTGTAATTCAATGGGGGTGATTTATTTGACTACCTCTGACCCCTGTGGGGCTTTCTGTATTGGAAAAACTGAAAGGAAACTAAGAAGATACATTTCATAGGTAGGTACTAGGCTATTGGCCCCCTAGGGCCTATATAAGCCTAGCCAAAAAGGTACCCTGGCTAGGTATGAGCATTATAGAGGCATTATTACCCACAAAGACACTAGTGCACTTTAGAAGCGCACAAAAATGTGCACAGGGGCAAAATTTCGGTTTTTTGGTCTTTGAAAAAGTTTTAGTAGACCTAAGGGGTGGGCCATGGGAAACCAAACTGGAATATAGGGAGTTGTTTTGGCAAATAAAACTTGAAGCCGATGTTTTCCCTGGCCTTAATGGACATATAAACATAGCCCCTTTGTTAAAATTAATGGCGGCTAAATTATAGCCAGCTATATAAATAAGTTTATATTGCAAGTTGATTTGTAATACTGTGATATTCTTTTCTATGTGCTTTTTATATTTTAACTTTGTGACAATATTTTGTAGCTTGGCTGTTATATTTTAAATGTCCACTAGTGGGTGCAAAACAACAGAACAATTTTTTTACATACAGTTTTTTAGTACTGAAATTAAGTAAATGATTTACTTGTAATTTTTAAGTAAAATTTTAATATGAACATTTTAACATGTACGTAAAGTAGTTTAGCAGTATTTATAATTAATTCAAAGGTTTATTAAGTGTTTATGAACAGGTTTTTATGAGAACAGTGTTTATGATTGGTCAGTGAACTTTGATGTTACTATATAAAGCTGGGAATCCATTACTGAATGTTATCTGATTAAGTCTGCTGGATGAAAACGTGTTTGTAGTGTTGTGCATTAAAACAGATTAAAACTTGCTTTTTATACTAAAGGATTAGTTTTACGGTGCTTTCTACAGTGGTGTCTATCTTTCTGGAGTTTTTTGGTTACTGTTCTAACACTACTTGCTTCGTTTTACTGGTTATTTGTGAAATGAGAGTTACAGTGGTGGAGATATCAGATGTCTCTCAATCCAGACCTGCCCTTCTCCCTTCACTCCCCAGTTCAATCAATCCAAATGGACTTGTCAGATTTTGCATGGGGGAACAGTGCTCAGGGGAGTTGTTGTACAAGGCAAATGGGATCTTCTTGTGCTAAAAACGCACAAACGTCAAAGAAAAGTTCTTCATCACTTATGGTCTCCAGTTCCAGTTTTTATTGGTCAACCCCACATGCATGTTGGTACCTGAACTAACAAGAGGATACAAGATCATACCCTCTTTGCTGGTTGGCACTGATGGCCTGGATGCTATCCTCACAGAATTCTCTGATGCTTCAAGGCTTATGCATCCTGTCCGAGCAAAACCTAGTGGCAGACTAAGCAGATCCTTGATGGAGCCTCACAAGTGGAAACTCAGGACAGAGGTCTGTCTGTTTTGGTCCAGATGTGAGGAACACTTGAAATACTTTTGTTTACTTCCTTTCAAAACTGGCATTTAGAAAAATTCTGTTTGCAACATCCTTACAGTCAAGCTTGGACAACAGAAGCATTCCAGTTCCCTTTGACAGGAATGGTCATTTATACATTTCCACCCTTTCCACTAATGCCCAAGTTACTTCTGAACATTCAAAAAGAATTGCTAAAGATCATTGTGGTGACCCCCTTTTGGCCCAGGCAAACGTTGCTCTCCCTTTTAATAGAATTGGTCAAGGGCAACTGCCACAAGCTTCCTCATTCTCTGGATCTGTTCGTGCAACTTAGAGCAATTACTTCGGATAGCCTGGATGATTCTTAGACACCCGTTACATGAGAATGTGCAGCAGGTATTGAAGGAGGCAAGAAAACATGCAACTAGAAAATCTTATCTTTACAAGTAGAAATAGGTTTACTAGGTGGAGCCTAACCAGTATCAGAGGGCCCCAGTATGGTGTTTATCCCCGTTTTTTAAATATTGAGTGAGCTACTCAGCTTACCTTGTACATCTATCAGGGTGCATCTTGTAACTATTTCAGTTTATCTTCCCATGTATCCCACACTCTCATCTCTTTTTATGGTCTAACAGCTTATGAAAATGAATATTTAATTTGAGACCCCCTCGTAATTAAGTTGCTCAGCCTTAGAATCTCAAATTTGTTCTTGGAAAAAATGACCCCGTGCTTTTGAAACCTGTCTTTGGCTGAGTTGAGGTTCATCACTTGGACAACTGTTTTTTGCTTTTTACTCTGACAGATGGATGGATGGATCTCCAAGGTGAGTCTCTTTGCTTCTAGCACTTATAGTGAGACAGCCTTACCTGATTTTTCACAAGGGCAATGTTTTACCCACTAATCCTTCTTTCATGCCTAAAGTTGTTTCTGAATTTACCCTGGATCAGTCCATCAATTTCCTAGTTTCTTTCCTGAACCTTAAAACAAGGTGGGGAAGATTCTGCATACAGTGGATGTGCACAGGCAGATCATTTACTACTTTGACAGAACTAAGCCCTTAAGGAAAGCAACACCTGTTTATTTTCTATTCTGGGGGCTAAGACTGGTCAACATGTCCATAAGCAAAAGATTGCTCATTGGTTGTCCTCTTGTTTTATTTATTTATTTTTTTGTTACTCCCATTATGGTAAATCTATTCCAACAAGGTTAAGGCACCTTTCACTAGAGACTTGCCCTCTTCAGTGGCCTATTGGAAAGGAGTGGACTCTAGGAGCACTCTATAGGCAACAACCGATCCTCTGTTCATACCTTTACAAAGTACTACAAACTTGCTTTATTAAGTTCCAGAGCAGGCTTTGCATGGATCATTCTGCAAAGGCTCCTGGATTATCCTTTCTCCTCCAAGAAAGAAATCTATCCATGTGCCAGTGAAGCAGTGTGAATAATGAACATAGTACCATTGTGCAAGACCCACCCACAGTTCCAACCCTGCTTTGTTGTTGGTTGGCTTTTGTTATTTGTGTTCATGTTTTTTGGCTGCAGATTGGTTGGCTTCAGGCATTTCTTGCTTCTGGTCCTTCTTGATTCTTCCTACTTGGTACCAGAAGCCTGAATAACTGACTTCCTATGACAAGGATTAGGCTTTCTCTGATGGGAGGGACTTAGCCTTTCCCTGTCACAGAGAGATGGAGGAGGGGATTCTGAGGTCTGGAAAGCTGCCATTGTGAGTTTGGGCAGGCACGTAACCCATATGCCACATGTGAAATTCAAACATCTACTGTTACAGGTAAGAAAGACTTGTGCAACTGTACCTTCCCCATTAAGAATCTCTGATAATTTATGATCACCCATCCAGTCATCCTTGCTAGTTTTTAAAAGCTCGTAGTGAAGTATCTTGCTTGAAGGTAAGAGCAGCCTATTCTAGAAACAAGAGATACACTGGTTTAGGTGTCTTGTGTTTTTTGATTTGGTAGTATAGGTATAAGCCTCTAGAGGAGATGTTTGTTACCACTGGTTTTACTTAGTTGAAAAGGTTCAGGGAGTGCTGGGTCGTTCATGGCATGGAAGACTGAGATGTATGACACAGACAAAAGACCCTGACCTGCTACTCAATTAGAATAACTAAGGGCACTGAGACCCGAGATCCTTTTGCTGTGGAAATGTGCAACTGCTTACACATGCCAAAGAGTGCATTATCTTCAGTGATGGTCCTGATAAGGGATGAATATACTGTGAAGGATAACTTGTGAAGTCTGAAGTATTTTCTTACCACCACAGAGACTTGGTGGTCAGAGGCGAACCTGTTATCAACATATTACCCGAGTCCTTGATGGTGGACAGTAGTGATTCCAGATTTATCAAAGGATGCTGTGCTGCATTTTATAATGTTGTGGGTAAAGCCCATGGTAATACACCAAGCATTTGTTTGGTGCATCCCATATTGGAGGATTTGATTATCAGAATGGGATTTGGTAACCAACTCCATATTGCAGTTGTCTGCAAACTTGGTTAACCATAGTCCCTTAATATCGGCTTTTTTTATTATTTTTATTTATTTTTATTTTACATTTCTTAACTGGGAAAGTTCAGCTGGATGCATATCCATTTTAAGTGGAGGCCCGGTGAGAAAAGCTCCAGAAATACAAGATTAATTTAACAAATGCAGTTAAAAGTATACTACCAACAGTTCAGATAACAATTCATACATAGAAAGATTGCAGGAGATAATAAGCTGGGAGAAAATTAGGGAGTAAGTTTGGTTAGTAAGGTATAGGGAACAATATAATATTGGAGTATCTTTTATATCAGAAAAATGTATACCACTGAGGAGAAGGCCCAGGAGAGAGATCTGAGATGCTAGTGATATTTTTCTGTTTAGTGCAGGGAAATACTTAAAACCTTAACTGTATGGAGTCTCAGACAACCAGTTATTTATACAAAACTATACACTGGTTAATGCTGAGTTGTTAGAGTTTGACACAATTTCCAGTGCTGGCATTAATGGCAGAAGCTTTGGCAAGGTTTACATATGCAGTGTGGACTGTATGCCCTGTATCCATGACCTCAATAACTCTGTCAACAAACTCAGCTAGGTTGAAAAGACATATGTCTTTATAAAGCCAAGGTGGTGTGTATCCAGGGATGCAAGATCATCACCGTCATTGTTTATTAGTTCAACTATAATAAAGTCCATAGCCTTGCAAATAGTACTGGTGAGACTAACAGACCTGCCATTTACCTTAGCTTAGTGACATACTGGAGAGACTCTGGTTGAAAAGTTGATGAAGGGGTATTGCTAGGAGGGACTTTACACTTTTCAGGAGGCCAACCTACATTCCTAACATTCCCCAAATGTTCAAGAATACATGTTTTCACTTTGCGTCTAGTTTGACCAATATACCATCTTGGGGGTGTACAACCACACCCCACGATATATACTACCCCACAAGATAAGCAGTTAAATCTATCTGTAGCTTCGATTATGCTCGAAGATCTTGCAGATCTGTGATGAGTCATGATGATGATGATAAAAAAAATCTTTTTTGTGACCAAATTTTCCCCTTTTTCTGAAATCTTGAAAAGGGTGGTGGATAGTTTATGGCCTATTGTTTGTTTTAATGATGAAGTAGGCCATTTGTTTCCCAAAAAAGTGATCTTTTCATATGGTAGGTTCTCAAATTTGAAAGAACTGCTTAGTTTGAGATATTACATCAGTTCTAAGGGGAACAATGTGGGTATGTTCAGTTGTGGGAAGTGCAAAGTATGCCCAAAAGTCAAGAATATGTCAGGTACTGTGGTGAATGGTGTTAGGTATGTGGCTACAGATTTATAATGAATTTTGGTACACTCGCCTCTAGGGGTTTGAATTTAGAAATGAATTTGTTTATATATGAAAATGTATTTTACTATGGTTCTTTAAATATATTTTTAAGAAACAGTTAATTGATTGTTTAATTAATGTTGTTATAAAAGGTACTGCTGTATGTTGTGAATTTATTCCTTGAAGGCTTGTGTAGCCGAGGTACCAGAAGACATTAAATTTCAGCAGCTTCCAGCTCCGGTGTGTGGTCGTTTCTTATATTGCACTTTTCTATGGTTTTCGGATAGGAAGATAACAAGCAAGGTATTGCAACTGGGAGAAGTATTTGAAGACATGATCAGGAAGTCTAACATCTCATGTCGGTTGGGGACAATTTTAACAAGTGCTGGCTTTTACAAAGTTCAGAAATCAATAGGCACATTTGTTGATAGTATATATTTGCCAGTTTATATGTGGGTAGTTGGCTTCACCCATAAGAAAGGTATTTAGGTAATTAACTTCATTAACTGGTTAAGGTATTCTGAAGTAGTCATAAATGGGGATCTATAATTAGCTTCAGGACAAGTAATGTGAAGGAATAATAACTTCATTATCTGTGCCTGTGTATTGTAAATACTTTTTTCAGATGTTTATATTGACCACTGCTACTGTAGCCTAAGTTATATGGGTTATATCTTGCAAGGATATAACAGCCAGCCTCCTTCCAAAGCTTCAAGGCACGTTCTGCACTCCCAAACAATCATCTCGAAATGAGCTAACTAAAAAGACAGGCTTGGGCAACAAGCCCTTCAGTGCTTTCCTGCTGCCAAAGATTCCTCTCCTCTAAGGCTTTTGAGGATCGACAATTGACTTGTACTGTTCCTTTGCTGGGCAGAAAAGAAAGTTCCCTTCAGGGGAAGAAATGTCTTTTTCAAAAAAATTGTTAAGGTTCCTGTTCCAAACAGTTGTTTTAAAGCTAGGAGTTTATGGACTGTGGCAAGACTGTATTGTACTTGTAAATTGGAGTGGTCTTTTTCATGTCAGTTTAAAAGCGAATTCCTGTGAATTCCTGAAATCACACTGGTTATGTCCCTGCCCTAAACCAGACTAAACCCAGCCAACAACCACCTCACTAGACTTATCACCTCCTGGTGACTAGTACTTCCTCCTCTAGGTTTCCCTCGCCAACCTACCCCTCAGGGTAGGTATGGTCAATTTGTCACATGTGTTGTTAGCTGTACTCATTTATGCCTATGTTAAAAGTATTAATTTTTTTCTCTGTATGTTTAATCTCTCTCATATTATTATGTTGGAGCTTTTCTCCCCGGGCCTCTACTGAAAAAGGATATGTATCCAGCTAGACCAGCCCGGTCAACAAATGTAAAATAAAATAAAAATAAATAAATAAAAATAAAAAGCTTTTTTAAAATAGTTAAGAAAACATATTTTTCTGTGGAGAAATTGTGTTTACTGTATTTTACTTTTTGGGGCTAGTAGAGTGTTTTTAAAGTGCTTTTTACTGTATTTTTCTGTGAAAAAGGGACTTTTAAAGCTGTTAAATATTTACCAGCTTTTGCTGCTTATTTTCATTGGAAAAGAGGTACCGTTTTCCTCTTGACCATAGAACCATCTGTCTGTTCCATGGTCTGTCCTACTTACAGCCACAAAAAGTAAAAGTTAAGACAACAGTCTTTGCCCGCCATATCAGGCTAGCAGTTTGCCTCAGCAGCAGGTGAGTGACTGCTGTGACCATTAGTTGTACCTTTAATCACTCATTTTTACCCTGGATCCCTCTGGTTCGACACTACAGCCACTATGGACAACAGGTTAGCCACATCCTGTTCGGCTGTTGGGATCCCATCAATGGGCAAGGAAGAGCCACTCTTGTTTGATATACCCAAATCCCAATCAACTTCAGATGACTGCCTAGCTGAGATGGTCTCTGTTCCCTTCAGCCACTTGTGTACTGTGGATGTGCAGGAGGTACTAATGGAGGGAAGAAAACCTTCTGTTAGAAAATCATATATTAGCCAGTGGAAAAGGTTTTCTAGTTGGTGCCAGTAACATAACCAGCACCTATTCAGGACTAATTGTTTTTTTGGTTTTACAATATTTGCGTTGCTATCCTTTGGTCTTATTCCTCCAAGGTTAATTTTAGGCCATTTTATCATGTCTGCCATGGGATCCTTCATTTGCAGTGCATTCTCTTGTCAATTATTTTTAAAAAGGGTTTTGCATAAGAAGTCTCTAAGAAAACTGGTGACCCGTCCTTGAGATCTTTATTTTGTGTTAGAGAAGTTAACCTGGCTAACTTGAAGTGCTTAACATGGACAGCAGTTCAACCAATTGTTCTTACCTCTGCAAGAAGGGGATACAAGTTTCAAGCTCTTATGGTGAGTCAACCCCATCTCATTTTCTACAGGGACAGGGTTTCTTCGCGATCTAATTCTTCTTTTATGCCCAGAGTGGTATCCATGTTTACTTTAAACCAAACTATCCATCTCCTCATTTTCTTTCCTGAACCTACAAATGAGTGAGAGGATACTCCATACCCTGGTGTTCATAGGCAACTCTGGTACTGTCTTGGCAGAACAAAATCTTTCAGATGATCTGATCAATTGTTAATTTCTTGTGAAAGTAGGAAGGGACAACCTGTGTCAAAACATAGTATTTCCAAATGGTTATGTAAGGCTGTTCCTCTATTCAAGGCAGCCTCAGGGCTCACTCTGCCAGGGCTTCGGCTTCAACTGTGGCTTTTTGGAAACGGTTGGATTCTAGAACTCTCCTCTATGCAGCAACTTGGTCCTTTGTGCATACTTTTACAAAGCACTTTAAGCTTGATTCCTTCTGTAGGTCTAGATAAAGTTTTTCTTCAGGGGCTTCAGGACACCCCCCCCCCCCCCCACACACACACGCAATTTGTAAGCTGTGGTAATGCACACTTAGAGTTTAGTCTACTGCAACAGTGATCAACTTGAAGAATAAAGTACAAATGAGTAAATAAATGTACCATAACAGTAGATGTTCAAATATCACTGCTGCAGTAGGCTCTCCCTCCGTCCACCCCCCTTGTTTCTTGGAGTTTTTTGCTGGGGTGTGGACTTCTATTTTTTTTTGTTGTTCCTAGCATTGTCCTTTAAGAGCTATGCCTCCATCTTTCTGCTGACATGAAAGTTCTGAAAGACTCGGCACCCAAAGCTGTCTTTTTAGTCAACTCAGCTCGAGCTGGCTAATGGTTTGGGCCCCATGAAAGGTGCCCTGAAATTTTAGTAGCTGGCCGTCTGTTATATTCTTGCAGGATAAAACCCATGTAGCTTAGGTGGCAGTGATCATTCAAGTATGTACTATTAATGTAACTCTAGGTTTCTACCCATTATGGATTTTAAGAGCATGAGCTGGGTATTAAATTGACTTTGAGGGAACACTGTACATATCATAAATCAACAAAAAGTGAGCTAGTATGCATGGTGAAATTATCTGGTCATGCCGATTATGCTTTATTAAACAATAAGGAAATGTTGATTATGGAATAGTAAAAGGAGGAAAGGATATATAATATATATATATATATATATATATATATATATATATATATATATATATATATATATATATATATATAACATTTTCCCCATTCATTCTCTGCAAGTTATTTGGTGAGTGAGAGGACTAGAGTTCAAAATTGCAGAAGATAAAAACTGGTAAAGATTGAAACTGGATTATAGAATATTGAGAAGAGATGACTTGAAATGGCAAAAATAATGCCATATGAATCAAATTTTCCTTTTGTGTTAATTAAGCTTTATGGATGATATAACTTGACAAAATATTTTAGCTATATTGATCTGTAAGGCCCGCACACTGGCCCAGTAATCAAGGAGCAGTGAGGGGCATGCACATAGGGTGAATACAAGTACACACACAGTAAAGTACAATTTCCCTTAAGAGCACACATAGATCACAGTCAGTCTTAGGCTAGTTTCTCCTTTCTCTCCAGATCCCCAATAAGACTCCCCATTGGCACAGCTGTAGGGTTCAGATCTCAGCCGAGTAGTCAAGCCAAAACCTCCAATACCCTCTGTCCAACCAGTACTTCGTGTCCCTGCCCAAGTACACATAGACACTCCTGGGGAAGGCTGGCACAGGTTCTCCAGCTATGCCCCCTCCTTTCAGGCTATAAGGTAGTAATCACTGCCACCAACTACTCTCATCAGCTACTAATAAGGTATTGGAGATAGAGTAGTTGCAAATATTTATTGGTGCTCAAAGCAGATATAAAGCTTTTGACCCAAATAAGAAGAGAGTAACAACAATTATGCATGACTGGTGTAGTATTTTTTCCATGATAAATATGATGTAATACTTGAAACGTATGCCGTGACAGATAAGCCTGGTTACTGTTTTGTATAGCATATGTACTCTTTGAAGACTTTTGCATTTAATGTGCTGTTTCCTTTGCATAACTTATTATTTTTAGCCTACTGATGTCTAACCCCATCCTCTCAAGCGGACTAGGGTTACTGATAGGAAACTGGGAATGTAGAGTGATAGTTTTTGTTAATGAAGCTTACACTGCCTAACTTGCATTGTTTTATTTGGCCTTAAAACTGCTGCTCTCTACTGTTAACTCTCTAACCTACTCTCCCTCTACACATACCCTTTATCTACATCTGTCTCTAATCTCTCTCTACTTAGGATTCCCAATCCTTTCTCCTCTGAATATTGCTTAATTTCAGCCTTCCCCCTCTACCCCCTGTCTGCATCTTTTAAACTATCTAACTCAGTGTTGTCTTGCTCTCTTTTACAGTATATCATTCCAGCTGCTCCCTCACTGCCACTAAAGTATAAGGAATACTTCCTGATAAAACCCTGAAGACACCCTTGAATTTGCTTGCTAGCCAGGTTTCATAGAAAGCTACTACTGAGAAGACCCCCCCCCCTACACAAGAATTTATAACTTTATGTTGCCTAAAACTAATGACTTGTAGAATTTTTTTACTACCTTTATGTGCTAGTCTGCCATTCCGAGTGCGAGTTATAGCAGCTTACTGCAGACCTCTTGCCTCTCTCCCCACTCCAGTTTTCCTAACCAAGAATATATTGCACCTTAAGACTATTTTGCCTATCTCTTCTATTTGCTATCCCCTTTTACCACTAGGTGGCAGCATCTACCAATGTATAAGCTAGCACAATATTATTATCCCAAAGTTTTCTTTACCAAACGCTGGTAGATATTTAAAATCCTACTCCCCATTTCTAAAAATGTTAAATATCCACTCCCTCCTTGCTAAACAACCTACATTTAAAGTTAGACTATATTATTTTCCCTTTAAAATATATTTAAAAACCTTCTTACTATAGCTACTAAACTGCAGTTTGCTGATACTTTTTTCTGCTGTAATCACTTCTTTTGCTCTACGGGCTCACTCCGCTCCCCTACCCTGCCCCCTAATTCCATCCACCCCTAGTGCTCCTGCACTTAGTCCACCTAGTCACACCCACTCCTACAACAGCCTATCAACATCCCTCAGGTATCAAGTCCACTCCCACTTCCATACCACACCCTCCTACTTGCAACCTTCCCCTCTCCTAAAACCCAGACAAATCATGCAAGGCATACTGCCACTACTACTACTAACTCTCACTACTCTAGCATACACCACATCCATACACACTAACATACCATTAAATAGTACCTTTCACATAACACATACCTACACATACACACAAAAATATTGTAATCTGTTCCACACTATTTAATAATAGCTCATTATTTGCTATACACAAAACACACACCACAGTACCTGTCAATAGACACACAGCATTTAGAGTTAATACAGACCAAGCTCACGCTATAAAACTCAAACTATTCCTTAAAAAATGACTACTAATCTCAGGAGACATGCACCGTAACCCAGGTCCATGCAACAAAATTCTCTCACACAAACAGAAATCAGACCTACTCATTATTAACCTAAACTCGAAGTATATCCAACAAAACTACATGACCTACACCCATTCATAGCCCACTACTAACCATTACTGAGACTTTGTTAAAACCTACCACCCAAAACAAAGACATTCTCCCCCATGTTATAGCATCCTAAGATAAGACAGAGATACCAAAAAGGGAGGGGGTGTTGCAATTTTATTTAAAAACACACTTAACCTCCAGCCTCTAAAAACCCCACTTCCCAAATTTCAGAATGCCGAAACATTAGGCTGCATTATGTCCCTCAAAAACAAAGAGTATCAACATCCTCTGCAGTTATATTCATCCAGGAAATAACACACCTATAATAGATGAAATGTTACAATGGGCTACAATCAACCTGCCCCAAGAAACTGTCCTGCTAGGCGACCTAAACCTAGACTGGCTAGCCTGCAACTCAAGCCATATTAACTTATCTGGATTCTCACAACTAATCCAAGAACCCACCAGAGTTGACAAAAAAATCCAAAAAAGTGCCATTCTCTATTAGACTTTAGTTAATTTCCCTAAAGAAAATTATCATGTGGGCTGCCTACCCGAGTGACCACTGCCCCACATTCCTCCTTCGTAAACAGGTAAACATACCCAAACCCATACTGTATAAGGAAACTAGAGATGAACACAAGGTAGATGCACAAATTCTTAACAGCATATTGCAACAATGTAACTGGCACCCACTACAAACTCTAGCATTAGACCAGGCAGTTGAGTTTTTCAATAGTACTTTTATGACTGTTAATACAGTAGCTCCCATCAGGAAACTTAGAACAAACGTTAACTATGTCCCTTGGCTAAATAGAACCACAAAAGCCTTACTAAAAGTCAGAGACAATGCGTGGAAGATCTGGAAAAAGAATAACACTAGCCAAGACAGACAAAAATATCAACAACTTCGTAATCGGGCCAAAAAACAAACAAAAATGGATAAACAAAAGTACTTCCTAGGTATCCAAAACAAACATTTTAAAAAACCCCAAAAGTTTTGGCAAGCTATCAATTCCCTTCTGAAACCAGGCAAATCTACCACCCTAGCTCCCAATACCAATACTAATAATGACAGCATAGCTTCTCAATTTAACCATCACTTCACAGAGTCTGTTCTCTCATTATCTACCCAGCTGTCTAACAATAACTTTATATGCACCCCAACTATAGATCACAATAATATACCCTCCTTTACATTCTCACCTGTACCAACCTCCACAGTTAAAAAAAAAAAAAAAAAAAAAAAAAAACTACTCTCAAAACTAAAACCTACCACTCTTGCAGCAGATGGTGTACCCACTAATTTCCTAAAATTAGCTGCAGAGTCCCTAGCCTACCCTGTCTCAATTCTTATAAACTGCTCCATAAAAGAAGCTTACATCCCTCAACTATGGCAAGTGTCATATATTATTCCCCTACACAAAAGTGGCAACTCCTATGAGTTATCAAACTAACGCCCCATTGCTATCCTATCCCCCCTTTCCAAGCTCCTGGAGAAATATATTCATACCCAAGTGATGCACTTCTTAACCTCACATAATCTCCTCTCCTTCACACAGCATGGCTTCCGCCCAAACCATAGTACAACTACTTCTCTTCCCTCCTTTACCAACCAGGTTAACCAACTCCGAAACAACAGTAACTTCGTATCAGCCATATTCTTAGATCTATCTAAAGCGTTTGACATGGTCTCGCATAACTTACTTTTAGACACTATCCACCATGTCCTTTGCCTCCTCCACTACTTCCTGGTTCAAGAACTCTGTCTCTGATAGTACACCTTGTCATTTGACTGTTTTCTATCACCTCTACTACCAACTACTATAGGTGTTCCACAAGGATCAATACTGGCTCTTCTACTATTCACCATTTGCACCAAAAAACTACATACCTCCACCCTGCATGCATCACTTATACAGTATGGAGATGACTCAACCCTAATCTGCTCAGCCCCATCCATAACCACTCTTCAAAAGCTTACCCAAGAATCCTTCTGCTCCATGGAAAATGGATTACTGATGTCTAACTGATTCTAAACCCCAACAAGACCAAATTACTTCTTTTCACCCCAACAAATCCAGAACAACACCTCCTTCCTTCACTATCACCTCCCAAAATGGCACCACAATTTCTCCCTCCCCCCATACTAAGCTCCTCGGTGTTGAAATAGATAATGATCTTCACTTTGATGATCATATCTCTCAAACCATTAAAAAGATACATAAAAACTTAGGAACTTTTATACAAACAAACCGTTCCTATCAGACCAAGCACGAATCACCCTAGCCCAACACACCTTTTGTCTACCCTAATGTATGCATCACCAATCCTAACCCACATCAGGAAAACAGACCTAGACAAACTAGAATCATATTACTATAAAATTTCAAAATTCGCCAGTAACTCCACTTTTAGAAGCCATCACTGTCTTGCCTTAAAGGAGCTACAGTGGTTAGAACTCCCTCAATTAATGAGTTACCACCAACTAGTCCTCACCTTCAACATACTAAAGAATCCCCACAAAACTCCAGCCCCAAACCAACTACTAAACCAATATTCAGCAAACCGTCCTCTACGCTTATCCAACAAAACCCTGCTCTGTATATCCAAAGCCAACAACACTGCAGGGAAAGCTCTTTTCTCTCATACCATCACTAGGAAATGGATTGACCTCCCCCAAAATATCTCTTCAGCACCATCTATCTCACTGTTCAGAAAGTCACTTGTCACACCTCTTGCAATCCTGGCTCTGTCCTTGCATCACATAAATGCTTTCCTGCTGTCTTCCAATTCTTGATCCCTTCCTCTCCTCACTGCTTACTATCTCTGTTGTACAGTACTCAAATACTCCCGTACAGGGCCTACTATGTGTAAATTATTATGTCTTGTGTGATGTCTCTTTTGATTGAATCAGTTAATATGGAGTCTTTTCTCCCAAATACTGCCATCCACAGTCTACTATGTATAAATTAAGCTTGCTTGTAACAAACCATTGTATGATGTATCTTTTTCGATTGTATATTTACCACTGTACATATTGTTTGATGTGGAGCTTTTCTCCCCAGGCCTCCGCTGTAAATGGACCTCATTCCAGTTGGACTTTCCCGATTAAACAAATGTTAAATAAATAAATAAATAAATAAATAAATACTACTGTAAGCGTTAAAGCACCACAGATGCAGGAAGTATACCAATAACATGAACAGTGTTAGTCTTTTCAGGCTTGTTGGCTGTTGGTGAAGCACCCTCGAGAAGAAGGGAGCCACTTTTGAGATTTTAAGTATTTTTTCTCTGTTTATTTGCTAAGTTTTTCTGCATAGCTGCCTAGCTTGAGCATTTTCTGGCTTGTTAAACTTGATTTCTGTATTAGTAGCTGTATTTAGAGCACAACCAAAAGCTGTTTGCTGAATTTCCTGTTTGCACTTAATTTTAAATCGTTTTTTTCTTAAAACTTGCATATTTTCTGTCCTTGACCTAGCACTCTTGTGTGGGGTCATTTACTGCACTGTTATAACTTGATATTACTTGTGAACCTCTGCTATCTCTGTAAAAACAAAAAAAATCTTGCTTTTTTCCCACTTTTCTGAGAGTTACAAAAGTTCAGTTACAGGCTTGCTGTTCCTGAACTGTTTGAAAGTTTCTGTGAGGCCATTTTTGCTTGGGCTGAAGGAGGGTCTCTGTGTTTATCAGTGGGAGTGACTAACATTGAGCAGCTTCCCTGCCGGAGAGGTGGTTACTGACTTGAAACTGTAGTTTTATTGGCCACTAGGGGTCATTTCCATAACTCCTTCATCTTCCTCTCTTAAAACCTAGTTGCCTCGTGGTTTGTTTCAGGCTTGTTGGCTGTTGGTGAAGCACCCTCCAAGAGGAAAAACTGAGAGAAGAAGGAGCCACTTTTGAGATTTTAAGTATTTTTCTCTGTTTATTTGCTAAGTTTTTCTGCATAGCTGCCTAGCTTGAGCATTTTCTGGCTTGTTAAACTTGATTTCTGTATTAGTAGCTGTATTTAGAGCACAACCAAAAGCGGTTTGCTGAATTTCCTGTTTGCACTTAATTTTAAATGGCTTTATTCTTAAAACTTGCATATTTTCTGTCCTTGACCTAGCACTCTTGTGTGGGGTCATTTACTGCACTGTTATAACTTGATATTACTTGTGAACCTCTGCTATCTCTGTAAAAACAAAACAAAAAAAAAAAATCTTGCTTTTTCCCACTTTTCTGAGAGTTAAAAAGTTCAGTTACAGGCTTGCTGTTCCTGAACTGTTTGAAAGTTTCTGTGAGGCCATTTTGCTTGGGCTGAAGGAGGGTCTCTGTGTTTATCAGTGGGAGTGACTAACATTGAGCAGCTTCCCTGCCCGGAGAGGTGGTTACTGACTTGAAACTGTAGTTTTATTGGCCACTAGGGGTCATTTCCATAACTCCTTCATTTGTCCTCGGAGGAGTGGTTTAGGGCAGTGACTTGTGGTTTGTTGGCCAATTTGGGTCATTTCCTGTCTTTTCCAGCCCCTGCTATAAAGCACGCTTTTAGCCCGATTTAGCCCGATGGAGTTGCTACTGTTGCACACTAGGGCAGCGCCCGGTTACAGGTTTAAACTATTCGGCTACCTAAAGTCCACTCTTCAAATTTTCCCTTAAAACTACCTTCCTCGAACTATACTACTGATCTAATCAGCGTATCCTATAATTAAAAGATCATCTCTACTTGACTCCAAGTAGACTATTCTCTATCTGTTAAACGTAGCACTTGCTCCTACAGTACTTATTACCTTGATACGGCACTCTTGTCATAGATAGTACCCCAAAAGGCAACCCCCATTTCTCGGTCACCCACGCCCCGGAATCTTTTTAAAGTTTTTTGTCTATTCCTTCTAGCATGTCGAGGGATCAGTTGCTAGTGTCCTCTCCTGCTCAGCTGGTGAACCTGGGAATATTGAGGCAATGTTACAATTGCCTCATGTACACAGACAACCCTCTCCTCCTCCCACAAAACACAAATACATGCGAGATGCAACTACCAAACTGGAGGCTGAGTCAACATAGGACTGGCAAGACCAGTCAGGAGGAGAAGGTTACCACACACACTATAGACCCAGTCTCACATATTACCATTACAACCTCAAATCATACACATAAACACACAAAGACATACTCGGAGGCTCTGATCAAAAATCTACCAAAACAGCAGAGGCCACCAAAGCAGACACCCAAACAACCACCACCTCAGAACACAACACCTGCAACACATAGACCTCACAGTCAGAGTGTCAAACAGTCACAGCCAAACACAATGCCAGACACACTAGTCATTGGTGACTCCATAGTCAGACACACTGACGCGCCGCCGACCAGACTGAGTAAGGAGAAGGTCACAGTAAGCTGCCTGTCGGGCGCTAGAATCCGCCACATAACGCAAGCACTCAGGTCTCTCAACAGCAGGTACAAATATGATTCAGTCATTATCCACGCTGGTGTAAACGACCTGAGACGCACTCTCCTTGGACTACATGAAAAGAGACATTGAGGAGCTCTCTGATTATGTAGCCCAGACAGGTATGACCCTGACCTTGAGCAGTATCCTACCTTCACCAAGAATGATGCCACAATACAGAGATAAGATGATCAGCTTTAACAATTGGCTTAAACACTGGTGTCATTCAAAGGGGATCCAGTGTCTGTCTGCCTGGGATGACATGCTGGACAAGCCACGGGACGGCTTGCACCTGTCACCCCTGGGATTCCGGATATTGGCAAAGGCTCTTGCCACCCCATAGTGCCTTTTTAGGCAAGGCTCAAATTCTAAACCTACCACCCTAGAACACAAAAAGGAAAACTAAGGGTAATGCTGCTCAATGCCAGAAGTCTAAATCTCAAAATGCACGCACTGAGGCCCTTCTCAGTATGGAGAACATCGATGTCTGTGCTGTGACAGAAACCTGGTTCAAGGCTCCTGAGAGCACCCTATCACTAAGAGGTTTTACCTCATATCATGCTCCGCCCCAAAATCTGGACAATACCAAGAAAGGAGGGGTATCCATATTCATCAAGGACACCCACACCTCAAGACTGGTGGCAACGCGATGCATCGGAGACCATCCAGGTGCAATTAACCATAGGCAAGACTGCTCTGCAAATTGTAGCATGTTACAGGCCACCCTCACAAACTCAGGAACCTCACATGGCCTTCCTGAAAACACTAGAGGGGATAAATGTATCACCAAACACCATCATACTAGGTGACTTCAATTACCCTAATATAGACTGGGAACACTACTCAAGCCCAAACACCCTAGCCCAAAAGTTCCTGGAATTCATAAACTCAAATGCCATGGAACAACTAGTCACCATCCCCACAAGAGGAGATAACATACTTGATCTCATCATCACGAACATGGGAGCACAATGTTCAACACCGGAGGTGTACCCCTCACTGGTGAGATCAGACCACAACTAATCTCGCTGGAGGTCCTCATCCCACCCCCACCTGAAATAAAAAGACCACAGTAAAGAACTTCTCAAAAGCCGACTTCACACTTCTAAAGACTAGTGTGGTCTCCTTTAAGGCCCCCGAGCCGGCGAAAACAGTACTCCTGAATCACTTACAAATGCCTTCTACCAGCACCTGCAGGACTGCATGGATAAGGCAATCCCAAGCAAAACAAAGACTCTTTGTACCAAAGGCAAGCATCCAGTCTGGTGGACCCCAGCCATAAACAAACTCTACAACAAAAGGAGGAAGCTACTACAAGATAGAGCAAAATCCTTAAAAGGTAAGACACCCTTGATCACTATAAGTAAAAACTAAGAGCTCTCATAAAATCATCCAAAGCAAATTTCGAGAGAAAAATAGCTAAAGACTCAAAAGACAATCATAAGGCCTTCTTTAGCTATGAAACCTGGGAGGAAACTCCCAGATATGCTCAGAGCTAGTTCAAAATGATGTGAAGATTACTGATCCTACAGACATTGCCAACATACTGGCTGACAGGTTCAGTGCAAACCCCAAAAGGAGAGATATCTATACCAAACGATTGCAGCCCCCAAACATCTCCAGCGCCCAAGTGAGAACTGCTCTCCAAAGCAAAAACACAGCATCCATGGGACCTGATGGTGTCCCCGGCTGTGTGCTCCATGAACTCAATGAGGAATTAAACCCACAGCTAGGACAGCTGTTTAATCAAAGTCTTACCTCTGGATACTGCAACTGTGGTACCACTTCACAAAGGCGGTGCCTCCACCGACCCTGGAAATTACCGCCCATTAGCTTGACAAGCCTTATCTGCAAAGCCATGGAGAGGATCATAATGGACCTCATAAATAAAGACATAGGGAATTTGCAGACTTTGGATCCAACCCAGTTTGGCTTTGTCAAAGGCAGATCATGCCTTTTAAACTTGGTTGACTTTTTCAAACAGTCACCAAAGCCATTGATGAGGGAAAGGCAGTCCATACAGCCTACCTCGATCTGGCTAAGGCCTTCGATACAATACCCCATTCGGTATCATTGAAAACTCATCAGCTTAAATGTCAACCCATACATCACAAGATGGGTTGCAAACTGGCTGAGTGACAGAACCCACAGGGTCAGAGCTGCTGGCGCCATGTCAGACTCAAAGCCTGTCACAAGTGGTGTCCCACAGGGTGTTTGGCATCTACTTTTCCAAGCAAACACAGGAGGGTTATAAGTTTGCAGATGACTGCAAACTGGGCACCATAGTAGAAAACACATCTGACACAGATATCCTTCAGAAGGGTCTCACAGAAACGGATAACTGGTGCCAGAGCCACAGCCTAAAGTTAAATGCCAAAAAATGCATAGTCATACTAGCTACCAAATAGGTGGCAATCCACTGAGCACAGAAGAAGTTATCAGGGACCTGGGGACCCAGGTTGATAGTAGTCTGTCATTCGACACCCATGTAGCTAAAGTAGTTAGGAAGACCTTCTACATTGCCCACCTTATCATGAAGGGATTCTCATCTAGATCAAGGGAGGTCATAGTCTCCCTTTACTCATCACTCATCAGACCAATGATTGAGTACAATGCCCCATTCGGAATGTATCTGACCCGACACTTGCAGCAGCTGGAGAGGCCACAAAGTTCCTCACCAAAAGGATAAAGGGTCTCAAAATCTGTCCTATGCTGCCCGACTGAAAGAACTCCAGCTCTATTCAGTCTCAGAGGTGACCTTTGCCTAACATACAAGGCCATGTCAAACCCAGATTTGATGAATATGCTTCACCTCAAAAATCTAGATCCATCAGAGCCACAAGGGCGGAGACTTAAACCTTGACACGGCTATTAGGATAGATTCATCACCCAAAGACTCATGTGAGGCAGAGCACCTCGCTGGCCTTGTTCAAGAGAAATCTTGACCAATGGATGGGAGATGATTACCTCAGTGTCACTGCTCGACAGAGGCACAGAAAAATAATGGGTATAGTTCCCCATACTAAAGGCTAGGCTTGTAAATGCCCTCGGGCAGATAGCCTAGTATGAACCTATGAACCTATGAACCTATGAAGTGAGTGGTATCTGAAATATGTTGACTGACTGAAATTTATGTAGTGTGCATTATGTTGCACTAATGACAGAAATAATTTTGTTTTTAAATAAAGTACCTTTCTCTGTCACTTTCTTGGTGATTGGGGGTCCTTTTATTTTGAGATAGATGTTTGGATGGATCTGTTAATATTCTTTTTTTGTTTGTTGTTTGTGAAGAGGACTTGAGTTTCAACTGCTGGGAGCTGCAAGTTTTCTTCAATATGCATTTGTGTGGTCATGAGCTCTGGTTGCATATTATTCTTGCTGTTCCTTCTTAAGTGTTTGGGTATTGCACACATACTTCTGTTTACCAGGTGATGGCAACAAATGGTGGTTTGTCACTATTCCACTGAACGACACCTTGAGCAGGAGAATATCATATTTATTGAGTCAGTTTCCCATCTTTTCCCATTGATAACCTCAGTAACTCAAACTTGGTTACACATTCAGTGACTCTAGCTTGTTATTTCAGTCTGAATACATTTAGTTGCATTTATTATTCATTTCATTCATTAGTTTTGTGAATATTTGTCACACTTTTCATTTATACAGCTAACTGGATGATAATTCAGCATTAATGTTGTATGTTTATGGAAAATGTTCTGTTTTCTTTCAGGCTATACTTGAGTTTGGTTTTGGGTAATGTGAATGTCACTCTCCTCAGCAAACAGGCTAAGTAAGTACCATTCATGTTTAACATTTTATTTATGAAAAGAATGCAATCCTTTATCCACTGATGTTTAAGTGCTTAAATAGTGGTCATGATTTTTCAGCTCTCTCTCCAAGTAATGTAATTTTGATTTCACATGCCAGATCTGTGGCATAGAGGAATGAAAGT
Organism: Protopterus annectens; assembly: GCF_019279795.1. Lineage (NCBI taxonomy): Eukaryota > Metazoa > Chordata > Ceratodontiformes > Protopteridae > Protopterus > Protopterus annectens. Next base: position 1,485,661,911 of record NC_056725.1, on the reverse strand, counting down.
CTAAGTTGGAAAATGCACAGGAAGGCTTAAAGTGAGGTTGTTTTATTGGCTAGAAGCTATTTAGTCAATTTACTCAAGTTTTCATCGACTCTAAATTCTGCGTATTTGCACGACTGTTGGCGCATTACCACACAGCTCAAAAATGCTCGGCATCCTTGCCATTGTACTAGAGTTTTTCTGCATCTCGTAACATGAAGTCTGAGTTAAATACTTTTATCTGAAAAATTGGACTTTTCTAATGTATTTAATTTTACAGTTTTCTCAAAGTATTTATTCCATTTATTTGCTTTTTAAAAATGTAAAGTGCATTTGGTTTCTAGTGCACTTGCTGCTGGATTAATTGTTTGAAAATCACCTTAAAAGCGTTGTCTTAGCTTGTCTGTTAGCTTTTCACTTTTGGCTAACTTTTGTGTGATTTTACATTAAGAAGACTTGGAGTCACTCGTCTAGTGGTAGTTAGGGATGACCTAGTCTGTTTTGAAATAAAAATAACTGCCGCTGGCAGCAAAATACTCCACAAAAGACAGTTTAATAACTTCCAAACCAATAAAGTAAGCGCTTTCATCTTACTTTAATGAGTAAAACTTCATCAGACAAAGTAACACATTAATCCATTGCCATATATACACAAATTAGACTTGGTCACATGGCTAAATCATGTAAAAACAATTAAAGGACAAACACCTAAAGTTACAAAATGTAGAAATACAAAATATTAAGTTCATTGGAAAATGTCCATTGAGAAAATGTTATTTGCTAAGAAAACAGTTAGAAAAGCATTGAAAAACATTAAGAATAAGAAAACATTATAGCAACCGTAAACTGGACTAAAATGCATACAGAAACCTATATAATCCTTCATAATAAACGGATGTTCTTCGTGTTTCACTGTTGCAGTCATCACACTTGGGTTATCTGCCTGCAGGTAGCCCTCAGTCGACCCGAATGCCAGAATCTTGGGATTTCTGCGTCAGTTGCTGTCACCTCTTCCATGACATCAGGTCGTCAGGGGTGAAAAGCATGCAGCCGATGCCATTACATCAGTCTTTTTCTTGCCGAGAAGGAGCCTGAAGCAGAAGCAGTTTGCAAGCGCCAGTCGGCCGCTACCTGAAATTTTCATTGTTTTGAGTTTCAGACCTGAAGTTATCTAAAGCTAAGTACCCCGTTGGGGATTCTTTTTTCTTGCTCTAACCGATGTCAGAAAAAATTAACAATTGTCTTGCCTGTGGAAAGCAAATACCTCACAGAGATTTTCATTCTTACTACGCCACCTGTTTAGGCCCAGACCACGATGTCCCTCGCTGTTGGTTTTGTGCCTTGTTTAATGCCCAAACCATTCGTCGTCGGGCTATTTTTGTAGCTAAATTCTTTTGCTCTCGTTCTCCATATTCCAAAATGGCTTTGGTAAGCCATCCGACTACTGATCTTCCAAAAAAGCGCAAAGACAGAGACAGACCACATAGGTCAAAAACTGCCAACAATGCTTCCACTAAGCTAGTCGCCAGCCCGCCAGTACTCAGTGAGGCGCCTTTGCAGCCCCTGATGCCCACTTCTACAGATTCGCAGGCCTCTATTGAGACCCATTTGGAGTCCGGTATACCGCGAGATGCTTCTTCGACTATGGAACTTGTGGATGTCTCTACCTTGGATGGGTTCGGAGCCACTGTGCAGGCACCAGCTTCTGAGGGTGTATTCCGACCTACCAATATTCATATTCAACGGACTTCATTTCCAGCTAAAACTACCGAGTTTCTCAGGCCCAGAGTTTGCACTACGCCTAGAAAACCGGCGTCCAAAGCGCATGGTCAAGCTCCCATAAAATAAATGCTTAGAATGACTGAAGACCTTATTACTCTAATTTGTGGAAGCCAGCCTTCCCCTGCCAAAAGACAAAGAATTGAATTTCCTTCTTATTCTACAGACCAGGAGTCTGATGACTCTGACCCTTCTGATTAGCAGGACATACCCTTATCTACCTATGAGGACTCAGATGCAGAAGAATCCATTCCCTCTGCCTCCCCTCCAGAGGATTTTTCTTTTGGTGAAACCTTGCATACCTTAAGAGAGCATTTCCGCTGGGAATGCCAGGACTACCCTCATCCCAAAAAAAGACTCTGGGAATTTTTTGATTTGCCTCAGCACAGGCCTCGAGCTATACCCCCCTGTCCTGGATATTGTAGATGATGTCTTCTTGGAGTCCAGTCTAACTCCTGACACCTTACCACCAGCTCCTAGAAAACCTAACAGAGATACTACGGAGTACCTGACTCTCACAAATTTCTCTTTAATAATCTTACTGTGGATCCAGAGACCATTTCCCAGGGACCTAAAGACATTAAGGCTACTACAGCCAAAAACTCTACCCCTTCAGACAGGGATTCTAGAGCTTTAGACAGATGGGGTAAGACAGCATATACCTCTGCAACTCTTGCCATCAGGGCTTTGAATTGCCAGTTTCACATGTTGAAGTACCAGCAACATATTGTGGAACTATTTAAACAAAAAAATAGTGTTACTTCCAGATTGTGCAGAAAATAAAGATTTACAAGAGTTAATGCATTCTGCAAACCAAGTTAGTAAACATATTATGCAGTGTGGGTTTGATGTCTTAGAAGCATCTTGCAAGGCTGCTATTACTGGGTCTGTACTGAGAAGGCATACTTGGCTAAAGGAACAAGTTTTATCTGACCATGTCAAAGCAAAATTATTAGATGCTCCACTAAATCAGGAGTATTTGTTTGGCACAAAAGCAGAAGTTGTTCTTAAAGATGGAAGAAAAAGCTAAATCTATGCAAACTGTCAACGATTTCTTACAGGTTTGACCACCTAGATTCAGTAGGCATTGGCCTTCAAAAAACTGGTCCTTTCCACTCCCTCTCTGGCCTTCTCAGTCCAATCCCAGGGGAAACAGACCACCAAGACTACAGTCTCAGGGTATGCAGAGATCTAAACAATGGAGTGTTTCCACCTCAAAACCAGGAAGTGGTAAGCCACACCCATATGGAAAAAGTTCACAATGACTTTCCAATTATCCTTCCCAGCCATGCCCAAGTACTTGTGCCTCTAGGAGGAAAACTCGCCCTTCATGCAAAAAACTGGATGTACATTACTCAGGACCAGTGAGTTTTAAACATTGTATCCCAGGGATACAGATTCTACTTCTGCTCATTGCCAACTCCAAGCGGGTTGCCAGACCTTCCTCTGAACCAGTGGACAGAGGCTCAAAAGCACGTACTTTCCCTTCTCCATATCAGGGGTATTCAACCTGTTCCAGTAGAACAAAGGGGACAGGGTTTCTACTCCAGACTGTTCCTGGTGCCCAGAAAAGAGGGCTCTTGGTGCCATATCTTGGATCTATCAATTCTCAACACCTTTCTGGTGGTCCCAAAATTCAAAATGATTTCACTGCAACAGCTTCTTCCTATGCTAGCCAAGGATGCCTGGTTAGTCACCCTAGACTTAAAAAAAGCTTATCTGCACATCCCCATAAGGGAGTCTTGCAGGAAATATCTTCGATTCAGGGCAGGCTCTATGCACTCAGTTCTCTGCACTTCCTTTTGGCTTATCTACTGTGCCCAGAGTATTCACAAAATGCTTGACTCCAGCAATTGCATACTGCAGCCAGAGAAATATTCAGATCTACCCATACTTGGACGATTCCCTGATTCAGGCAGACAGTCAGGAATTGCTACTTCAGCACCTGGCATTTGTAAAAGGACTTCTAACTTCACTAGGATACACCATCAATGAAAATAAATCACAACTGGTGCCTAGCCAACAAATTGTATTGCTGGGAGCAAGCTTGAACACAACTTCCCAGATGGCATTCCTCACTCCAGAAACGCAGGTCCATTTGACAAACTGTTTCAACCTAATGGCCAGCAAAACCCAGCTATCTGCAAGGAAAATACTGCAAGCCCTAGGGTTCATGACCTCATGCATTCTGCTAATTCCATATGCAAGACTGCATATGAGGATACTTCAATGGTACTTAAAACGTTTCTGGTGTCAACATTCTCAGTACCTGGCAACAGTGATTCCTATAATACCTTGTCTAAGGGAAGAATTCCTTTGGTGGGCAGAAACATGCAAGCACAACAAGGAACTTCCTTTCACTCAACCCCTCGCCACCCAAACGCTGACAACAGATGCATCAGACTATGCATGGGGAGCTCACAAGGTAGGCAAATGCATTCAAGGCAATTGGAGCCCAGAACAAATCCTTCTGCATATCAATCAAAAAGAGATGCTAGCTGTACAGAATTCTCCGACAGTCTTCAAATACCTTATCCTTCCAAGACAGCTCCTGATAGACAGACAACGCCACAGTTATGTGGCACATAAACAATCAGGGCGGAACTCATTCTTACCCACTCTGCAGGGTAGCCATGGCTCTGTGGAACACAGTCTTGAGCATCAAAGTGCACCTACAAGCTCAATTCCTGTCAGGCAAGCAAAATTCACTGGCAGACGACTTAAGCAGAAATCTACTGGACCCTCAAGAGTGGAAACTGGACCCCAACTCATTCAAACATCTAACCCAGAGGTGGGGAACACCGGAGGTGGACCTTTTTGCCTTCCCCCAAAACCACCAATTGAGCAAATTTTGCCCCAGGAACCCTGTCAGCAGAGCCTGGAAGGTGGACGTCCTATCCTTTACATGGGAAAACTTCTCAATTTATGCCTTCCCTCCTCTCAAAAGTACTACTCGAGATCAAATAGGACAGGCCAAGGGCAATCCTTATCGCACCAGACTGGCCACGCCAGCACTGGTACCCACTCCTACACAGTCTGACAGCAGTGCCACCCTGGCACCTACATCACACACCTTCCCTGCTGTCTCAGCAGGAAGGACAGACTTTGCATCCACAGCTGCAAACCTAAACCTTGCAGCCTGGCTTATTCCCTAAATACACCACCAGCATCCCTCAGCAAACAGGTGCTGGATGTCATCCTTGAGGCCAGAAGGCCTAGTACTAGGAAATCCTATGCTGAAAAGTGGAAAATATCTTGTTCTTGAAGTCAGTCTCAAGGAAAGGGCACACCTCAAATCCTTGATTACCCAGCAGAGCTGCTCCACAGAGGCCTATCCTTCTCATCCATTAAGATTCATGCCTCTGCCATCTCAGCTCATTATAATACTGAGCCTCCTCTCTTCTCTCACTCTCTCATCACACAGTTCCTGAGAGGAGCTAACAATTTAAGGCCCCTTAGGAGAGCTCCCACCCTGACCTGGGACCTTAACATTGTACTGGAGAAGCTCATACTTCGCTCCTTTGAACCTGCTACTTCAGCAGAGTTAAAATTCCTCTCTTGGAAAACAGCCTTACTTCTAGCTATTACTTCAACAAGAAGAGTGTCTGAGTTACAGGCACTAATGGCGATGGAGCCCTTCATTATTTTCCATGCTGACAGGGTTTCCCTCAAGACTAGCCCTTCCTTTATGCCCAAGGTGGTATCCAGAGTGGCTTTAAACCAATCCATCCATTTGCCATCCTTTTTCCCTAATCCTCAGAATAAAGGGGAAAGGATCCTGCACTCCTTGGATGTGCACAGACAGCTCAGGTTCTACCCTGACAGGACTAAGCCTTTCAGAAAATCTGACCAGCTGCTAGTCAGCTTTGCTACAGGGGCAGAGGGCAAGTTCATTTCAAAGCAAACCATTTCCAAATGGATAGCACACTGCATCCATTTCTGCTACAAGCACCATGGAAAACCTACCCCTCTGGGGATCAGAACTCATTCCACTAGAGCTACTTCAACCTCTACAGCATTTCTCAGGGGAGTCCCCTACTAAAGACATCCTAGAAGCTGCAACCTGGAGTTCTGTAGACACCTTCACCAAGCATTACCACATACCTATTTTTTCTAAATCCAGAGCTGGATTTGCTACAGCAGTCTTACAAAGCCTACTAGCCAGCGCTAACACTTCTTGACTGCCTCCACCCTTCCTCAGCTTTGGGAATCAACCCAAGTGTGATGACTGCAACAGTGAAACACGAAGAACATAGTACAGTCGTGTACACTTACCATAAATTTAGATGTTCGAGTGTATTCACTGATGCAGTCCTAGTTTCCCTCCCTTCATCCCCCTGGTTTTCTATATCCTTTCTGCCTATCCTCTTTATGGCCATCTTTTATGGCAGGGGTATTTACTTTTTACTGGAGGTGTTCCACACCAAGTAATAGCTTCCTATTTTGGGGGCTCCTGACATTTCGGGCAAGAAAAAGATGTAATGGTGTTGGCCAAATGTTTTATATCCCTGACGACCTGACGTCATGGAAGAGGCGGCAGCAACTGACGGAGAAATCCCAAGACTCTGGTATTAAGGCTGACTGAGGGCTACCTGCAGGCAGATAACCCAAGTGTGATGACTGCAACAGTGAATACGCTCGAACCTCTACATTTATGGTAAGTGCACAAGTGTACTTTCTAACTTGACTTTAGTGTGTTATATATCCTTACTGTTAACAAGTTATTTATAATTATTTACACATTTACAACTATTAACATGAAATAAGATTATCTCTGAAGGCTCCTGAACTTTAGTACACAGGCTAATGAACTCATATCATTCAAGCCTGGTGGACTATAAGCGTTCAATCTTATTTGCCACAAAAGTTCACGGATTTCTAACATCAGACTGAAAGGTCCTCCTCTAGGGTTATGTTCTATCTGGTCTATAATCCGGAAACAAAAGCTATGCTGTGGGTGTTCCTGGACATGTTTTGCCAGAGCATTCTCCACTTTAGATTTCTTGATATTATATAAATGCTCATAGACCTTGTCTCTGAGCCTGCAATCCATCTTACTGATGTAGTAACAAGGACAGAGTTTACAAGTTGCCAAATAGACTACATTCTTAGAAAGACAAGTAAACCTTTTGTTAATAGAATACTTTCTACACCTAACAGTAAACATTTTACCTACTTCCATATATCTGCAATATGAGCAACTTTCACATTTGTACATACCAGTGGCTCTCGACAAAGAGGGCTTAACTCTGCCCAACAGATTTTTAAGGTTGGGTCCTCTTCTATAAGTGATCCTAGGGAACGCTTCAACAATAGGGGCCAGGTCCACATCTGACACTAATAAGTTCCAGTTTTTAAAAATAATCTGTCTCATGATAGGAACGTTGAGGCTGAAGGATGTAATAAAGGTGACGTTAAATAAATGAATCAGATTTTACTGAATGTAAATGGTCAATGCTAGTAGTCTGTAGACCATTCAAATGGAGGTTAGGTGCTAGGATAGGGTTAAATTCACCATAAAACCTTTTATGCTGTACTTCAAAGACCGGGCTGCTCTCACCAGTTGTCCCTTCACTACTCATCTTTTCTGCTGGTAAGGGTGACAACTGGTGAAGTGAAGGAATGAGTTGATTTCCTGTGTATCTTGTCTTTGAATAATTTTGCATTTCTGTCCTTATATAATTCAACATCTAGATATGTTATACTCTCCACACCCAGACTATGAGTGAATCTCAAAAATTGGGTAGATTCATTCAACTAGGTCACAAAATTCAAGATGTCCTCAACAATAATTTCAAACATGATGAAAATATCATCCATATATCTAGTGTAGTAATAGATATTCTTCCTAAACAGATTGTTATTGAAGACATGGTGCTGCTCCCAGTGGGCCATCACATGGTTTGCAAAACTTGCCTCACATGGAGAGCCCATTGCAAAACCTGTCTTCTGCAAGTGATAACATCCATTGAACATAAAGTAATTGTTATTCAAAATTAAATCCAATAATTCCTCTAAAAGCTCGATTTCTTTCTGAGACACCCTTTGCTCTGATTAAGCTAGTTACCCATTCGATACTCGTATCAACGGGTATTACAGTGTAAAGGTCTTTTACATCAATGGTCAAGAGTATAATATCATCCTCATACTCTTGACCATTGATGCTGTTCAAAAATGATCACAAATCTTTACAGATATAATCAATCTTATCAACAAATTTCTTTAATACTGTGTCTACGTACTTCGCCAGTGGATACATAATGAGATTTTTCTCATTAGCTGTGGGTTGAAGTGGTGGGTCCTTGAGGTCCTTGTGGACCTTCGGGATTCCAAAAATCATTGTGGTAAAAGGAGCCAAGCAATACAATTATATAGTTATAAAGAAATCCTGGATTCTATAAACAAATTATTAAGGAAAACTTTAATCTTCTGCTGAGCTCGATTAATTTCATGCAGGGGAGGCTAAACTGTAGTGATCAGAGCCAAGTAATTTCGACATACATCTAGTGTAGTCATTGTTGTCAAAAAACATGAGCCCACCACCTTCATCAGGCATAACAACTCTTGACATTCTGAAAGTTTAGACAGTTCAAACTCTCCCATTCCTGTTTGGTAAAATTACTGACTGTGCCCGAAGGCCTATGCTTATTAAAATTAAGTTTATCACGCAAGTCCAATTCACAAACTTATTCAAGCACTAATAAACCAGGGGGGGTTAAAGGTACTCAACACTTTACATTCATTCTTCACCTTAGGTTGTTCTTTAAACAAAAATTCCAAATTAATTTTACAAACAAATAACCTTAGATCAGTCATTGTTCTTGCAGTACCGGCTCTTAAGTCAGGAACAAAAGTTAGCCCTAAACCTCAAAGAAAATCTGACCTCGCCAAGGCCTTCGACACCATCCCCCACTCTGGAATCATTGATAAACTTACTAAGCTGGGCATAAATCCCTACGTCACTCGATGGGTTGCCAACTGGCTTACTGACAGAACCCAGACTGTAAAAGTAGCCAATTCCAAATCCAGCTCCAGACAAGTGACAAGTGGAGTACCTCAGGGTTCAGTCCTGGGACCACTCTTGTTTGGCATCTACTTCTCTGAAGTACAGGCCAACATTAAGGGACTCTGGCTAACAAAGTTTGCAGATGACTGCAAACTGGGAGCCATTATTGAATCCCCAAATGATGTGGATATTCTACAAAAGGGCCTTGCAGAAACAGATGCCTGGTGCCAGAGCCATGGGCTCAAGCTTAATGCCAAGAAATGTACAGTCATCCCCTTTGGAAAAAAACATGTACCCATGAACTACCACATAGGTGGCAGGACACTAAACATCGACAGTGTCATGAGAGACTTAGGGACACAAGTGGACAGTGGTCTCACTTTTGATAACCACATCGCCACAACAGTCAGAAAATCCTTCTATGTGGCACACCTCATCACTAAGGGCTTTTCATCCAGAAAAAAGGAGGTCATTGTCCCACTGTACTCATCCCTCATTAGACCCATTATAGAGTATAATGCCCCATTTGGTATGTACCTCACAAGACATCTGCAACAGCTGGAAAGGCCACAGAAATACCTCATTAAAAGAATCACAGGCCTAAAGCAGATGCCATATGCCGACCGTCTAAAAAAAACTTCAGCTATACTCTGCGGCATATCATCTACTCAGAGGTGATCTCTGCTTAACATACAAGGCCATGTCAAACCCTGAGCTGTTGGACATGCTCCACTTAAAGAAATCCCAATCCCTCAGAGCCACACGCTCCAGGGATCTAAACCTTATCACATTGAACAAAACATGCTGGAGGGATAGGTTCCTGACCCAGAGACTCCCCATACTCTGGAATAGACTGCCCATACATGTCAAGCAGAGCACCTCATTGGCCCTCTTCAAAAGGAACCTTGATGATTGGATGGGAGATAGGAAATTCACCCCTGGGATCATGTCAGTCACCCTGCTAGACAGGGGCCCAGAGAAGTAAATATTGTGGGAAAAAATTTCCAGGGAATTGTTATGGCTAGGCTTGCATAGGCCTTAGGGCCAATAGCCTTGTACCAACCTAGGAACCTATGAACCTATAACTGCTGGTGGCATTTGCTGCAGGGGCAGAGGGGAGGACTATTTCAAAGCAAACCATTTCTAAATGGATAGGCCATTGCATTAATTTCTGCTATAAGCACCATAGAAAACCTATCCCACAGGGGATTAGACCCCATTCAACCAGGGCTGCATCTACCTCTACCGCCTTTCTCAGAGGTGTCCCTACCTGGGACATCCTAGAAGCTGCTAACTGGAGTTCTGTACATACTTTCAGCAAGCATTAACCATGTACCAGTTTTCTCTAAATCCAGAGTTGGCTTTGCCACTGCAGTCTTGCAGGGCCTTATAGCTGATCCTAATGCTATCTAAACTCCTCCCATCCTTAGCATTGGGAATCTCTCCAAATGCAATGACTGCAACAGTGAAACATGAAGAACATTGTACAGTTGTGTACACTTGCTGTAAATGTAGATGTTCGAGTGTATTCACTGTTGCAGTCCTGGTTACCCTCCTTCCAGCCCCCTTACTTCTTTTGGCTGTACCTCTACTCTCCTTTACTATGCTTTAAAGCTTTTTGGTGCATTTGCTTTTTTGTTGGAGGTATAACCGTGTGTGTGTGTGTGTGTGTGTGTGTGTGTGTGTGTGTGTGTGTGTGTGTGTGTGTGTGTGTGTATATGTATATGTATATATATATATATATATATATATATATATATGTATATATATATGTATATATATGTGTGTGTGTGTATATATATATATATATATATATATATATATATATATATATATATATATATATATATATATATATATATATATATATATATATATAAAATTGCTTCCCATTAGGAGGGCACCTGACCTGACATCTGGGGCAAGAAAAACTGAAGTAATGGTGTCGGCTGCATGCTTTATACCCCTGACTACCTGACATCATGGAAGATGAGACAGCAACCGACGCAGGACCCAAGGCTTTGATAATCAGGCCGACTGAGGGCTACTGCAAGCAGATAACCCAAATGTAATGACTGCAACAGTGAATGCACTCTAACATCTACATTTATGGTAAGAGTACACAACTGTACTTTCTCTTGATTACAGGTGTGTCTCCCCTATCAGAAGTGTGACATGACACTGTACAAGTCCAGACAATGTAAAAAGTAATTTGTAATTCAAGCACAAGAACAGTGAATTGTGAAATTTACTGTTAAACATTTCAGGCAAGTTTTTTTTTCTGGAGGGTATTTTGCACCTCCCACCTTAAGGAAGGTGATTCCCCCCCACCCAACACACACACACACACACACACGCACACACACACACACACACACTCCACCTGGCTGGTTATTTAAACTAATTGCAAGATCTCTGTAGGGTGAAGTAGGGGGGAACTACACTTAGGTACTGCAAACTCAGATTAGTATATAGCCCCTCGTTTACAGTTGCATTTCTGATCTTCTCAGGATCATAGCCACAGTTCACCGACTGCAGCAGATACCCCTAAAGTACCACCTGTGCACTGGTTTTCACTTACTAGCTGGTGACTGATCATGTCTTAAGTTTGCCACCTTATCTCATCCTTATAGTTGGCCATTTCTTATTGAAATGTGAGAGTGTGCAATCAGCCCATGCATATGACATCTTATTCTGTTATTTAGATTACATCTTGTTGTAGAATTTCAATTGTTTTAAAGTTTAAACACTGAAAGGTAGAAGGAACACTGCCATTATTAATTCCTACCCCGTGTAAAAGCTGATATTGAGCTAGAGCATGCATTTGTTTATAGTAGGCTAAATGTAAAAGTAAAGATTTTCTGCTAAATGTTTGCAAATAAAACATTCTGTTATTTACTGTTGTAGTGCCAGTTACTTATCCTTGCAGTATCGACACATTATACTTCATTGCCTGTTTCTGATAATTGCTGCAGACTTGTGTTACAGTTGCATGCAATAATTCAGACAGTATGTTCTTTTTAAGCATATACTGATAACTGGATATGCTTTGTTCCTGATGTATACACTGTATTTTATTTTATTTGGACTGGGATTCACAAATTTGTGGCATGAGAATATTAACTTTTGTGCTTTGCTTGGGCCACTACCAAACTGGATAGCTCATTATCTGTGTGCAGGCAGTGTGCATGGTGTTCAGATTATCTAATGTTGGCACTGTTGGCTGTGTCCTTTTAAGACTGCGTAATATGGAACATGTAGACTTGTTCTAAATATCATTGCTTCATAATAAAGTGGAATGCTAGAGTCGTCTTCTTCTTCTTTCGGCTTTTCCCGGTTAGGGGTCTCCACAGTGGATCATCTGTCCGCTCATGATTGGCCGTGGAGTTTTTACAGTGTCGAGTTGCCAGCCCGGCGCCCAACCTTCCACAGAAGGCACACACACATGCACACTCGCACCTAGGGCCAATTTAGAGTGTCCAGTCCACCTACTACATGTCTTTGGGATGTGGGAGGAAACCGGAGCACCCGGAGGAAACCCACACGACCACAGGGAGGACATGCAGACTCCGCACAGAAGGCACCCCAGCTGAGAATCGAACCGGAGAACCTCTTGCTGTGAGGTGGCAACGCTAACCGCTGCACCAACGTGGCCATCCTCAAGTGGAATGCTAGAGTGCTGAATGATATTCTGTTTGCACCTAATTTTAATTACCGTTTTGCTTGCCTTATGCATGCTGTTTTTTAACTGTAGTTATAACTGTATTTTTGTGCTGGAATTATACTTTTTCCTAAGAAATGCATCTCCATTGAATTTTCCATCTTACAGTTTATTCATTTTTTTAACATGTTTTATTTGTTCAATTTAATGCTTTCTTAATGATTTGCCATGTGAAATTGCCTGTCCACTTATCCTTTCTCACTGACCTTAATTGAAAAACTGCTGAGAATTTCTAAGTTTCTGTACTGTGCCCTTTGGTAATGCATTCCTGGCTACTTAGCAGTACATTTTGCTCTCTGTCCTGAGTTTCTCGCTACAAATTTCTAAGCGATCTTAAGTTCAGTACCCTTTGAAGTGACTGCAGTGATGTTAGATTTATGTGAATGTCATGAACTATATTGGAGCATTCTGAAATTTGAACCAAGTGAGAATGCATGTCAATCTGTGAATAGTATCTTCCTAGGGCAGTTACAGGCACATTAGCAGAGATAGCCTTGTAAGATAGATTATTGCCTGCGTGCAGTTTTTTTCTTATAGTCTTCTTTTGTGGGTACCACTGCAGAGATACCTACAATTGATCCAATGTTGTCTTTTCTGTCCATCTCAACCTGTGGGTTATTGCATCCAACTAGGATAATGACACCGGCAACTCCAAAATGATCAGTCCTGGAGCCCTGCCTTCATTACCTATAACCCCCCTGCTCTAACTGATTCTCCTAGATCTTATTTGCCTCCATCGCCAGCAGACTGTTGTCAAAGAGCTTGTGTGGCTAAGTGGATTTTTATTGTTATATCTGCCTTTGCTATTTGCCTCCTCTATATTTTTCTGTATTTTTTCTGCAGTCTTTTGTAGTTTGTAGGGTTAGAGTTGTGCTATAGAGTTTTTAGTGTGCAGGTGTGTTAGGGGCTTATCCTTTGAACTTTTTAGTATAGGTACGTTAGGTGTTTAGGCATATCTTATGTCTATTAAAAAAAACATTCTGTTTTAACATTTTTACTAGTAGTTGTAGTCATATTAATTGCATTAGTATTGACATTCAAGCATTTTCCACTGCATTCGGGGTTCTGTATGTATTGCTTTGGTGTCTCAAATATAGATATCAAGTGTCAGGCCTGCGCCTCCTTTGGTGCCAGAGTGCTGGCAGATAGAAGCACCAGACAAGTCATGAAAGGCTTTCTCCAGCCCTCAGCTGCTTCTGCTTGTGCCTCAGCTGCTAAAATGCAAGATAGGAGAGAAAATGTCAGGGAGAAAGTCTGACGGGTCCAAAACCATGGAGTAGGAAGAGCGCAAATGCTCCTTCTTTTCCATTGAGGACCAGCTTTAACTGAAGCTTTGCAGACCTTCAGCTCCTCTGGCTTCCTGTCCGTCAGGACCTTCAGTGCCACTTCGGCCCCCATTTGGCCCTTTGCCAGTTGTTGAGATCCTGAATTCAAAGTCCACTAATTTCCCTACCCCTATAGGTAGGTGCTAGGCTAGCTGCCTTTGCGGGCCAATTTAAGCCTTGCCAGTTTCCCATTTTGTGCTCAAAATAACCTATCCCATTTGGTTATAGATTGGCCTTACCCATCCCATGGTTGATAATTTATATTACCTCTAAAGAGAATAACTTGGATCATGCCATAGATAATTTGAGGAGATCCATACATGTGATAAAGCATTTAGGAGTTGCATCTGTTTGCAAGTAGTACAGGGGCAGTCCTGGCATAAAGTTTTTGTTTCATCATCCATAGATCTAAGTTGCAGTTGAAAATGGACAGGGATGAACGTAATTTTATATGGCTGGGGAGTCTGTTCTGTAGCAGTGCTATCTTCTGCAAAATACAGCTGTTCCTCCAAACCCTTCTGTTAATATGGAAGAGGTTTAGATTCTTAGATCAACTGTTTTTCATTTCGTTTGACTTGCTGATGAGCAGTAAATCCATCAGTAATGGGTCGGAGGATACCTTGTATGCAGACACAGGTCACCTCTTAGCAGTCTATAAAATAATGGTTATAGTGACAGAGCTTTGAGTCAGTCCATGTAAGACATGTTGTTTACGCTTTGTATCTTTTAGTAAGGTATTTTTGTGGGCATTCCAGCATCAATAGTGGTAATGTAATATTAATTATGTTAATTATAATTAATATAATATTGTAATATAAATATTATAAATATACAGTTATATATAATTATATTCTGTTATTATATTAATACTAATACTCTTAGTGTTCCTAGCTGCTTCCTGTCAGAGGATCCTTCTTTGAGGAGGGTCCACTCCCCTTTTGCCCTGTTACCCTTGCTTTATTCTCTCCAGGATTGCCACCCCCCCCCCCCAATCACTCATGGATCTGAGCTTCCCCTTCTGGATCTAAAGTTCAGATACAATGGCCAAGAAAGTCTTAAAGCCATCTTCTGGGGCTTCTTCCAAGTCCAGTTGGGAGCTTTAATTAATCTGATTTGGTGCAGTTGACCCAGAAAGGCCTCAGGATCACCCCAGCCTCCTAGACCCAAAGGCCCAAGTCAGTGGCTCCTCCAGTTCTGACTCTACTTGTTCCTCCCCCAGCTTCTTTGGCTGTGGCGATCCCAGGTATGACTGTCCAGCTGCTCTCCCCACTCTTTGTGCTAATGGTGTGGCTGCATCAGTCACTGACACAGTCTTGGATGTTCTTTGCCACCAGCTGTGTCGGAGCCAAGTGCATTTTGGAGCTGAGGGATATGGGCCTGCACTTCAGGGTCGGGTTGACATGCCAAGTTTGGGAATCATACCATCCCTTTGGTGCATTGGCCATAGCTTAGCACCAAGCTCAGTTTTGGAGCCGATGCCTGATGCAAATTGTTTGCTGTGGTTTCTTGCATCTGAGAGTTCTGGTTCTGGCCTTTCAGTTTTTGTCTCTGCCATTGTTGTAGAGAGGATCCTCTCCCATTCAATGTGTGGAGCCTTGGCAGATGCTTTGGATCCATCCTGATCCCTCCCTCCTTCTGTGACCTTGGCTATGCATCAGCCTGCTCTGTGACAGTCCATGTCCTTAGGCCTTGAGGCCTCCCTGCATTTAGGGCCCCCCTCCAGCTCTTCAATGTAACCTTTCATCCCCCGAGAAGTCCATGGTGAGTAAGTGCAAGAGGAAGCACTTAGAATCAGCTGAGGAGTCCCTCACTGAGGATACCAACCTCAGTGAAGGGGAAGGGTCTGCCAAATCCCCCACCCCATACAGATGCTTCCACTGGCAATTTGCTTGACCTATTGAAACAGCATGGAGGTGGACCACTAAAGCTCCTTCCTCTGAGGAGTCATTTTTGTCTTGAGGCTTTTATCATGGACCCTTCCACAACCTGGGTGGTCCCCCCAGATCTCCTTATTGACCTGGTATCTTACAGGACTTGAAAAGAACCCAGTGTTGAGAAACCTGTCTCTTGAAAACCTAACAAAGTTTTGTTTCCCCACAAAGATAGACTTCATTGCAGCAAGGATCTGTCTGTGGATGCCATTGTGGTTGTGGCTACCACCAAGAAGGACCTTCACAGAAGAGAATACCTCAGTCCATCCACCTAACAGAGGGTCTCTGGCTTTGGACCGTCTGGGAAAGAGCACATACACTTCAGCCACATTTGCCTTATGTGTATTAAATTATCGTGCTCATTTGACAAGACTTTAGAGAGACCTTATCTCTGATGTGCCAAATATTGTGAAGACTTGGCATCCCCTGGACTCTCAGAAGGCCCTGAAGGCTCAGTTGTCTACAATGCAGTCTGTGACCAGTGTTTCCATTAGGCATTTTTCCAGTACTGCTGATGGAGCTTCCTGCTCTGCAGATATCAGAATCATTAATTGCCTTCATGCCTGGATGTGCTTATGCAACTTTGCAGATTGTTTCAAGGCATCCTTTTTCAACATTACATTTGATGGTTCCCCACTTTTTGGTGTAGAGAGGAAAGAAACACTGACTAGGAGTGATGGAAAGATGCTGTCTGCCATTAGGATTCACATCTTTATCCTTTTCAAGAAACCAGAAGAGAGGGAAGTGTCTCTTTTTTTCATAAGTTACAGTAACCTTTCCAGAATACTCTTAGTAATGATTCCCTCTGACACAGAGAGGGTAGCTACAATGGCAGCTGCCCAGGGTGCAGGTGTGATCTGAAGTGCCAGGGATTTCAGGGACAGTCTCCTGGAGTCCCTTCCAGCACCCCTGAAGTGTTGCCTGACTGCTGCACACTGGAGGCAGTCTGATGACTGACTCTCTACCCAAAAGCTTGGTCAGGTCGAATTCATGGTTTGTGAGAATCCTATCCAGAGGTTGTACAGTTCCCTTTTTTCTCATACCAAAGAATTCCCAAAAAAAAACCTTTCTGACATACCATCAGGGAAGGGATGTAGCAATGGAGATGTAACAGCTGCTTTTTTAACTGAGTCATCCAAGTGGGCCCACCAAACCAATGAGGATGCGGGGTCTACTCAAGATTCTTTTTAGTATGAAAAAAAAAAACAAAGATCTCAGCAAATTGAATTGATTTGTTAAACAAAGTTCCGGATGGCCATGGTGCAGTCCATTATACCTCTCTTGAGAAAGGACAACTGGATGTGCCTGGTAGATCTCAAAGATGCCTACCAACGCACAGGCATTCCAGGAGGTTCCTGAGCGTTTGGCTGGGAGCCAGTTATTATTAATTTAGAGCACTATCCTTTGGTCTAACCACAGCTTCCCTGGGTTTTCACCAAATGCATGGCGGTAGTAGCAAACTAGCTCAGGCTGCAGGGATACCAAGTCTTTCCCTACCTGCATGACTGTCTCCCGAATCATACCATGAGGGCATCCGTAATCAAGGTAGTGCTTCCTTGCTCCCGCTGTGTCTGTCATTGGGCATCAAAATAAATTTATGTAAATTCCAGCCTGGAATTTATCGGTTGCCACTTTGATGTAGGCAGTCAGGCAGCCAAGCTACCACCCTCCAGACTAAAATCTGTTTCCATGTATACCTATCTGCCACCCCCCACATCCTCAATTCTATGCCACCTTGGACATATGGCTATTTTATTTACATTTGTTTACTGGGAAAGTCCGACTGGGCCAGAAGGCCATTTTCAGAGGAGGCCCGGGGAGAAAAGCTCCAAAGAAATCTAAGCAAAATACAATAATTAGTACAATAGTATACATATATAGTAAGATGCAGAATACACATCATCTAGGTAGTCTATACAAAAAAGTATTCAGTACAGTTTTCTAGTCGATACAGGTTCAAAAAGAAAAACACAATTATTTCAGTAAGGATTACTGTGAGAAAAATAAAATTAGTATTGTGTACGTATTAAATAATGAACAAATTAGATTTTATATATATATATATATATATATATATATAATGTGTGTGTGTGTGTGTACATTTTTTTTTTTTTTTTTTTTAGTAGTAGTAATAACAACGAGTGGACAGTTTGTTGAGAGTTATAGATACCTTCTCAGTCAGGTTTGGCGCAGGAGAAATGCCAGTTTTGGATAGATTTTCAAATAGTTTGAAACTGGTAGATTCAGCTATGTTTTGGAGGGTGTTGGGTAGTGAGTTCCATAATATGGCTATCCGATTTGAGAATAGGGCTTTACTGTGAGAAAAATGCTTGCGTAGCCGATTACCAGCTAAGATTCTACAATTTCTAAATTTAGTATTGTAGGGGGTTAGTGAATTAGCTGAAACAAAAAATTGTTACTTAATTGCACTTTGAATGTCTGCTCGTAAAACTGCTTGATTCATGTTAGTGGGGATGTTGTATGTATGGTATCTTCCCTGTAATCACTGTATCACTTGAGGTTAATGATAGAATGTTCAAGGTGCACTTTTCAGGTTACCCAGATGCTGTCATATTATTCAGATGAGGTAATGTCAGCTGTTTGTTGTTTTTGCCTTAAAATGTATATTGGAAAAGCAAAGAGAACAGGTGAAAACTGGGATATGACGGCATCTTGGGAACACTTGAAACAGTCATGTGGATAACACACTGTAAGATACATTCTAAATGTGCTGTATATATAAAAGGGCTTTTTATTGTGTTTTACAGTGATATCAATATCTTTGTTTGCCCCTTATTTTAAGGATTGCATTACAATTCATGAAAGATAGAAAACTTTGCAATGCTAATAACGATTGATAAAAGGTTAAAAGGAAGTATGATTTTAGTTTTCACGTGAGACAAAACATTGAGGAACAGCTATCCGTTCCCCTCCCCAGATCCCTTGTATGTAAATATTTGTTTTTCTTTCAGATTCTTACATTCTTCCATTTCCATTTTGTTTCTTTCTTCTACTTTTCTTTCACATCCCTATTTATGAAGTGGTGGGACAGAACTAAACTAGAAATAAGTTTGGCATTGTGGGTGTCTTTGATTTTAGACTAGCTGACAGAGAACTGCAACTGGTCATCAGTGTTAACTACCCTCCTTTTAAGGCTTGCCAATGTCCTGATCAGAGCACATTGTGAACAGTTTATAATATGAATGAAAAGCCACAGCTGCTGAAAGAAAGTTCTAGTTTGTGTAAAACAAATGTTCTAACAAATGGGTTAGGGTATTTATAAACATAGCATGCATTGTGTACAAATACTGTTCCATGTGTTTATGGTACACATTTTGGAAATTAGAGTGATTTTTTATAAAGACTTGCCCTAATGCTGGAGCCTGCACTGTCAAACTCATTCCAAATTTACCTTGGATGTGGATATGTGGGGCATACATTAGATATAACCCCTCCTGTATGACAGTGTAAGCAGTGCCTGCAGCAGTACAGTTGCACAGTATTTGTGGATTCCCATGATTTGGACACTTCTTTTGTGCTGTAGAGAATCAGCAATGTCTGGAGATGGTGTCCTTTATATATGCGTTTTATCTTGGGAAATGTATAGCAGCCAAGAAGGGGGCCACATATGGCAATAAAAGAGCTGCAGAGTCACACTGCATTGAGCACTAGTTTTTATCCAGTCGCATGTATGATGGCAGTCCCTTGCCTTTGGTGACTCTGCTGTGCAGTAATGGCCAGCTATGCTCTTAAGGTTACTCTCTACTCCTAGCAATTACATAGGCCATGACAACATAGTCTACTTATCCATGTGCTACAGTCAAATTGTTCTGGTGGGGAATAGTGCAGGACACCAGTGCTCTTTCACAAGAAAGAGCAGGTATATTCATAAAACGTTAAGTCCTATCGCCCATACCTGAGAGCAGAGTTATGTTTGACACTGGGACCCTCACTGTTGGGTAAAAGGCTGCTGCTTTCACTGTGCATGAGTTTGGGTACCTTTGTGGCTCTCATGTCTGCTAGTGTGAAGGTAGAGTTATGGGCTGTGTGTTGTCATTCACTTGTTTTCACTTAATCTCCTTGTTTTTAAGTGTTAGTGATGCTGCTGCATAGCTATGTAATCCTGAGCTGTATAGCATGTATGTTGAGTGGTCAGTTATGCAGGTAGTTTTTTTCTCACCTATAAGTACACAGTCATGGATTTGTACATTTCTGCACCTCTAGATGTCTTTACTCCATGATTCACATGTTTGTGAATTACATATTGTGGTGCAGGGTATCATTTGCATACCTACTGCCTACTTGGACTCTTCCAGCTATGAAGTAGTGTGTAGTGATATTTCTTGGAATTTGGCTACTTTTGTGAATTGCTTAGGATTCTGGTATGTGGTTTCTACTAAGTGCCAGCAATTTGGTGTTGTGGATCACTTTTCTAGATCAATATATGTTTAATATTGTTGTAATAGTTCTCTGAATGTACTTCACCTGTTTCTAATTATGTAATTGAACGTTTTCTTTTATTTCTTAGGTTTGCTTACAAAGATGAATATGAGAAATTCAAACTTTATCTCACTATCATTCTTGTCATTGTCTCTTTCACATGCCGTTTTTTGCTGAACTACAGGTGAGACTGAATTTATGTACTTTTAGCTGTAAATGGTTCAAGGCTAGGAGTGACAGTAATACATTTTAATGTAAGTGGGCACAAAGCTTGACAGATTAGTTTTAGTACCCAAAGTGCAGCTTGGCTATACATAGTTTTAACCATGGCATTGGTTACAACTGGGAAAGAATCCTTGTTGTATCTAAAATTACTCCTACATTTTAACATGCACTAACGTTAGACTTTTTCTCAGGAGATATTTTAATACATGAAGAGTTATGTAGCTACACAAGACATTTCTGTGCACACTGTGGCCCTGTGTTTGTTAGGGTAATTTTACAGTGTACGCAGGATGATTCCTACATTTGTGATTGATGTCCAGGTATCGTGTAATACTCTGAGGCACTGGGATTTGTGGACAACCTTATTGCATTTTATATATGCAGATGTTCTTCTTGTTTCACTGTTGCAGTCATCACATTTGGGTTATCCCTGCCACGGTAGCCCTCGGCCGGCCCAAATACCAGAGGCATAGTATTTCTGTGTGGTTGCTGTCACTTCAGGAATGACGTCAGGTTGTCAGTAGTATAAAGTAAGGCAACCAATGCCATTACATCAATCTTTCTTGCCGAGGAGCCAGAAGCAGTTTGCATGAGTGCCAATCGGCCGCTACCTGAGTTCGTCTTCCGAATTGAAGCTGAAGTTTTCCAAAAGCTAAGTACCCCGTTTGGGGAATCCTTTTTTCTTGCTCTAACCGATGTCAGAAAAAGTAAACGATTGTCTCGCCTGTGGAAAGCAAATACCACACCAAGGCTTTCATTCTTACTGCATCACTTGCTTAGGCCCAGACCACGATGTCCCTCGCTGTCGCTTTTGTGCTTTAACGGCAGAACTATATGTCGTCAGGCCCTTATTGTAGCTAGATATTTTCGCTTACAGTTCTCGAATTCTGATATGGCTTCGGTAAGCCATCCGACAGCAGATCTTCCAAAAAAACATAAGGATAAAGACAGAGACGGACCGCACAGGTCCAAACCTAACAACGACGCTTCCATTAAGCTAGTCGTCAGTTCTCCGGTCCTCAGTGAGGCGCGTTCGCAGCCCCTGATGCCCGTTTCTGTGAATTTGCAGGCTGCTACTGAGGCCCTTTTGGAGACTGGTATGCCACAAAGCTCTTCTTTGACTAAGGATCCTGCATTTGTCTCACCCTCTGATGGGTCCGGAGCCGCTGAGCAGGCACAGACTTCCGAGGAAGTACTTGGCATTACCGATTCTCATCACAAACCAGCAACTTCCTTCCTGTATACCGTTCTTTCAAAAACTACTGAGTTTCTATGGCCCAGGGTACTAACCACACCCAAGAAACTGATGACTGAATCTCAGGCACCTACTTCCTTGCCTCAGTATCAGATGCTTAAAATGGTGGAAGACCTTATCATGCTGATCAGGGGAAGCCAAGCTACCCCTTCAAAAAGGAAAAGAGATCTGTCCCCAGTAGTTTTGTCTGAACAGGGGTCTGCTGACTCTGATGCATCTGAATATGAAGACATGCAACCACTCTCTGCTTATGAGGGTTCTGATGCAGAGGAATCCATTCCTTCAGCCTCTCCACCCGAGGGCTGTTCCTTTGGGGAAACCCTTCATACCTTAAGGGAGCATTTCCAATGGTAATATCAGGATTACCCACAGTCTAAAAAGAGACTCTGAGAATTCCTGGATCTTCCACAGCACAGACCCCTGGCCATTTCCCCAGTCCTGGATGTTGTGGATGATGTTTTTCTGGAATCCAGTTTGACTCCTGACACCCTCCCTACTGCACCCAGAAAATCTGACAGGTATTAGAGTCCCTGACTCGCACAATTTTCTTTTCAAAAACCCTACTGCTGATCCTGAGGTTATTTCTCAAGGGCCCAAAGGAATTAAAGCAACCCATGATAAGAATCCCACCCCCTCAGATAGGGATTCCTGAGCATTAGACAGATGGGGTAAAACATTATACACCACCGCTACTCTTGCTATCAGAGCACTACATTGCCAGTTCCATATGCTAAAATTTCAGCAACATACCATGGAACTCCTCAAACAAAAAGTGTCTTCCTTTCCTGCTAGTGCAGAATCTAAAGAGCTACAAGAGTTAATGCATTCTGCAGGTTAAGTGACTAAGCATACCTTACACTGTGGTTTTGATGCCCTAGAAGCTTCTTGCAGGACAGCAGTCACCGGTTCTGGACTTAGAAGGCATGCATGGTTTAAGGAACAGCCCTTGCCAGACCATGTTAAATTTAAATTATTGGATGCACCCTTGCACAAAGACAGCTTATTTGGCACTAAGGCAAAAGAGGTCTTAAAGATGGAAGAAAAAGCTAAATCTATTCAGACAGTTAAGGATTTCCGTCAGGTCCAGCCACCAAGGTTCAGCAGGCATTGCCCCTCCTTTCCTGCTCCCACCAGGTCAGTTCACCCCATACCCTGGGGAAGCAGAACCCCCCAGGCAACATCCACAGGGAATGCAGAGATCAAAACAGTGGAATTCCTCCACTTCAAAACCAGGGAGTTCTAAGCCACCCCCTCATGGTAAGAACTCACAATGATTCTCCTCTCCCACCCCTCCCTCTGCCCACCTACACTTACCCCTAGGGGGAAAACTCTCCTTTAACGCAAGCACCTGGGCCACCATTACCAACGACCGCTGGGTCCTCAACATAGTGTCCCAGGGATACAAATTTTCTTTCTACACTCTTGCAACCCCAAAAGGGTTCCCAGATCTATCTCCAAACCAGTGGGCAGAAGCAAAAAAGCAAGTACTTTCCCTGCTCTCTATTACACGTTCCTGCAGAACAGATAGGTCAAGGTTTCTACTCCAGACTATTTCTGGTACCCAGAAAAGAGGGCACCTGTTGCCCCATCCTCAATTTATCCATTCTAAACACCTTCCTGGTGATACCAAAATTCAAAATGCTCACCCTCTAGCAACTGCTCCCCATGCTCTCCAAGGATGCTTGGCTATCCACCCTAGACCTAAAAGTGGCCTACCTCCACATCCCTATCCGGGAATCATGCAGGAAATATCTACTTTTCAGGGCAGGAACCCTGCACTTTCAGTTCTCTGTGCTTCTCTTTGGCTTATCCACTGCTCCCACAGTTTTCACAAAATGTTTGGCTCCCGCCATTGCCTTTTGCAGACAAAGGAATATCCAAATTTACCCCTACTTAGACGACTGCCTAATTCAGGCAGACAGTCAGGAAAAGCTGCTCAAGCACCTGGCCTTTATAAAGTCCCTACTGACCTTCCTGGGGTACACTGTCAACAAAAAGAAATCCAAACTAGTACCCACCGATAGGATTATATTCCTGGGAGCAAGCCTGGACACAGCATCCCAGATGGCATTCCTTACACCAGAAAATCAAACTTATCCAACAGCCTACTTCTCTCAACTAGCAGCCAGACCCCAATTATCTGCAAGGAAAATCCTGCAAGCTCTGGGGTTCATGGCATCTTGCATTCTACGCATTCCATATGCCAGACTGCATATGAAGAAACTTAAGTGATACCTAAAAAGCCTTTGGTGTCAACACTCTCAAGACCTGGAAACTCTTTTATACCAGTGATACCTTGCCTAAGGAAAGATTTTCTTTGGTGGGAAGCAGCATCTCCCACAACAAGGGACTACCTTTCTCACAGCCCCCCGCCGCCCAGACCCTCACCACAGATGCATCAGACTATACCTGTGGTGCTCACTTGGACGGCAGGTGCATACAGGGCCAATGGAGCCCACAGGAAATCCATCTGCACATCATCCAGAAAGAGATGTTAGCTGTCCAGCACACATTGACAGCTTTCAGGCCCCTACTCTCCCCATGGGTCTCCTGCTCAAAACAGACAACACCACTGTAATGTGTATATAAACAAGCAGGGAGGGACTCACTCCTACCCTGTATGCAGGCTGGTCATGACCCTTTGGCACACAGCCTCTGCCATGCAACTCCACCGGTTAGCACAATTCCTGCCAGGTTCTCTAAACTCTCTGGCAGACCACTTAAGCAGAAATCTTCTGGACCCACGTGAGTGGCAGCTAGACAAAAGAACCTTCATCCCAATAACTCAGAAATGGGGCACCCCAAAGGTCGACCTCTTTGCCTCCCACACCAGCCATCAGCTCAGCAAGTTCTGCACCAGGGAGCATCATTGCATGGCTTGGAAAATGGATGCCGTATCCTTCCCTTGGGTAAATCTATCGGTCTATGCCTTTCCTCCACTACCTCTCATCACTAGGGTACTGCTCAAAATAAGGGAGGAAAAACCAAGGACAATTCTTATTGCTCCAGATTGGCCTCACCAGCACTGGTACCCACTGCTGCGCAGCCAGTCCCCACTGCCACCATGGTATCTCACTCAGACCCCAACCCTCCTGACCCAGAGGGAAGGAGAATTAATGCATCCTCAATTGCAGGCACTCAGTTTGGCAGCCTGGCTTATTCTCTGACCACTGATCAATTTGCCAACCTCAGTAAACAAGTTCTAGATGTTGTACATGTGAGGCCAGACGCCCTAGCACTAGAAAGTCTTATGCTGAACAATGAAAAAGGTTCTGCACCTGGATTCAGGCCAAGGGAGTCGATACAGCACAGCCCTCCCTACCCCTCATCCTGGATTACCTAGCTGACCTGCTACACAGTGGTCTCTCTTTTTCCTCTATTAAAATTCATGCCTTTGCTATCTCTGCTCGTTTCCACACTGAGCAGCTTGGGACCTTAACTTTGTGTTGGAAAAGCTCACCCTGACCCCTTTTGAACCAGCATCTTCAGCAGAGCTAAAATTCTCTCCTGGAAGACTGCTTTTCTTCTGGCCATCACTTCAGCCAGAAGAGTCTCTGAGCTACAAGCACTCATGGCTGTGGAGCCCTTCATCATCTTCATGCTAACAGGGTTTCCGTCAGGACTAACCCATTCTTCATGCCCAAAGTGGTGTCCAGTGTAGCTCTCAACCAATCCATTCATTTGCCCTCCTTTTCCCCTAACCCAGAAAACAAGGGGGGGAGGATTCTTCACTCTCTAGATGTGCACAGACAGCTCAGATTCTATCTAGACAGGACTAAATCCTTCAGAAAATCTGATCAATTGCTGGTTAGGTTTGCTGCTGGGGCAAAGGGCAAAGCCATCTCCAAAAAAAAAAATCTCCAAATGGATAGCACACTGCATCCATTTCTGTTGAAAGCAGTATGGAAAACCTCTACCTAAGGGGTTCAGGGCTCACTCCACCAGAGCAGCCTTCACCTCTGCAGCTTTCCACAGAGGAGTCCCCACCAGGGACATCCTGAAGGCTGCCACCTGAACATCTCTTCACACTTTCACCAAGCATTACCACCTGCCTATTTTCTCCAAATCCAGGGCAGACTTTGCCACTGCATCCTTACAGGGCATCCTAGCCAGCCCCTAGTCTTCTTGACTGCCTCCACCCTTTTTCTCAGCTTTGGGAATCAACTCAAATGTGATGACTGCAACAGTGAAACATGAAGAACATAGTACAATTGTGTACACTTACCATAAATGTAGATGTTTGAGTGTATTCACTGCTGCAGTCCTGGTTTCCCTCCCTCCATCCCCCTTTTCTTTCTTTCTCTCTCTTCTTACAAGAAACATTTTGGTATTTTCTTTCTACTGGTTTGGTTCTTCCACCATAATGTAACTCCCACTTGGGGGGCTCCTGACAGGGCAAGAAAAACTGATGTAATGACGTTGGTTGCCTAACTTTATATTACTGACGACCTGACATCAGTCCTGAAGTGACAGCAACCGACGCAGAAATACTAAGCCTCTGGTATTCGGGCCGGCCAAGGGCTACCCTGGCAGGGATAACCCAGATGTGATGACTGCAACAGTGAACACACTCGAACATCTACATTTATGGTAAGTGTACACAACTGTACTTTATTCCAAATGACTACTGGTGATATTTACTAATGAGTAAATTCTTGTTATGGTGATCATCATGTGAAGAACTCTTACTTGAGAGAAAACATTTATATAACAAATAACTGCAAAACATGAGACATTATTTTTATGTTCTGCTTGAAACCACTTTACTGCAGTGAAACCTTTTGAGATTTCAATTGCTGTAAAATGAACTGCTTCTGATGCATCTATATTAATTTACTGTGGACAGAGGACCCAGTAATGTGTGCCTTTTATTTTCCTGCCGTAGTTGTAATAAGTTTAATAGTCCGCGTGGAGACATGCGTGAATGGGTGTACCTTCGTTGAAGGTTGTGCGTCAGGGCTGGTAACTTGGCACGTAAAAATCCACTACCAATCATTAGCGGACCGGAGTTCCGCTGTGGCGACCCCTAACCGGGAAAAGCCGAAAGACACACACAAACAAGTTGTAATAAGTTTAATAATGACAGCTTAAATGAGCATAGCGAACAATGAACAATTTACCTGTTTTAAATTCATGCTTGCTTCTATTTTCAGGTACACTCCGCTGAAATAATTTGCTTTAGTTTTTACCAAGGTAAACATCAAAGTTGCAACCTCTGTATGCTAGCTTACTATTTGTAGAACCATGCCACATAAAAAGGAATCCCTACTTTCTACTGTAACACATCAAACAAATGGATTAACCAATTGTTAAACAAGTTTCACTCATGCATCAGAGTTTCTTCAGGAAAACTGAGGCTGTATTTTTCTGTACGTTTAAGGCAAGTTTCTGAATCCATTAACTCTGTCTGCTGTGGCTGGGGGGGGGTGAAATATTGGACAGTCCAGGAAGACCGATGTTAGGAGTAGTTATAGCATGTGTCTTTCTTGCCAGAGATTGTGCACAGCAAATAAAATTGCAAAGGCTAAGCTACCAAGCACTAGGATGGTGTGAAAAAACTAGTGGTATTTAGATGGTGCATGTCCATATTGATGCAAATGACAGACTTTAAAAATATGGTTCTCTTTTCAAATGTACACCTTGGATGTTCATCGTGTTACCCTGCTGTAGTCATCACACTTGGGTTATCCTGTCGTCAGGCGGTCCCGCAGTCGGCCGGAATTCCAAAGTCTTGGTTCGGCGTCGGTTGCTGTCGCCTCTTCCCTGACGTCAGTGCGCCAGGGGTATATATAATGCAACCAACGCCATTTTCTTCAGTCTTTCTTGCCGCGCGGTGCCCGAAGCAGAAGCGGTTCGCAAGTGCCGGTCGGCCGACTCCTGAGATTTTCGAATTCGAATTTCAGACCGAAGTCTTCTATAAAGCTAAGTACCCCGTTTGGGAAACTTTTCTTGCCTCAGACCGATGTCAGAAAAAGTTAACAATTGTATTTCTTGTGGGAAGCAAATACCTCATAAGGATTTTCATTCTTATTGCATACCTTGCCTAGGCCCAGACCACGACGTCACTACTTGTCGGTTTTGTGCTAGGTTTAATAAGTGTACTAATAAAAGACGCTTTGATTTCGCACGACACTACTTCGGTAGGAAATTTAACTACACCATGCCGTCAGAGCAACTGACTACCGGCGTGCACAAAAAACGCAAGGATAAGGACAGACAGCCCAGGCCCAAGCCAGATTCCGAGGCCTCGGCTGATCCGGTCTCCGGTTCTCCGGTCCTCAGTGAGGCTCCGACGCAGCCCCTGACTACCGCAGATCTGGAACCCGAGACCGCTACGGAAATTTTGGCGGAATGCACCAGGCCGGCACAGCCATTTAGTTCAGGCCCTCAAAAGGTTTCACTGCAGTAAAGTGGTTTCATTGCTACAAAAGATGTTGGTGCTACAGAAATGCCATCGGTTTCTGAAGGCGTTTTTAGACCAACGACTCTCACCATTAAATCGTTTTCCAAGTCGAAGACTCCTACTAAATCTAAAAGGACTGCACTTCAGTCTCCTGTTCAAGGCCCCATGCCTAAGAAACGGATGCTCAAAATGGCTGAAGATTTGATTTCTTTAATCCGGGGTTTCCAGCCCCCTCCTGACAAAAGGCCTAGACAAGAGGAAGATTATGCATCCTCTGAAAAGTGTCCATTTCTTCAGACTCCTCTGAGGACCAAGATTACTCCTTCTCTCCTTATGAAGATTCTGATGCTGAGGACTCTATTCCCTCAGCTTTTCCTCCTGAAGACTACTCCTTTGGGGAAACTTTACACACTATGAGGGAACATTTTCACTGGGAAGGTCAGGACTACTCTGACTCGAAGAAAAGGCTCAGAGAGTTTCTTTTACTCCCCCAACACAGACCACTTGCTATCCCACCAGTTTTGGACATTGTGGATGATGTCTATTTAGAATCCAGTTTGAACCCAGACTCTCTACCTCCTGCTCCGCCTGACTGATACTATAGAGTGCCTGATTCCCACAACTTTCTTTACAAAAGCCCTGTAGCTGACCCAGAGACTATCTCCCAGGGTCCCAAGGGGGCTAAGGCTTCTATGGCTAAAAACCCAGTACCTTCTGAGAGGGATTCCAGAGCACTAGACAGGTGGGGGAAAAAGGTTTACACCTCAGCCACACTAGCTATGAGGGCACTGAATTGTCAATTTCACATGCTTAAGTATCAGCAATTCCTAATCTCTCAGTTAAAGCAAAGAATAACCACTCTCCCTCAACAATCTGAATTGAAAGAAGTACAGGATCTGTTGCACGCCACTGAGCAGGTGGGCAAACATACCTTACAATGTGGGTTTGATTCTTTGTAGGCCTCCTGCAGAGCAGCTGTCACTGGGTCTGTTATATGTAGGTATGCTTGGTTAAAGGAACAAACTCTGCCTGATCATGTTAAAGCAAAACTACTAGATGCTCCCTTACAGCAGAATGTTCTTTTTGGAGTTAAAGCAGAAGAAGTTTTAAAGAAAATGGAGGATAAGGCAAAATCTATGCAGACAGTCAAAGATTTCCTACAGGTACAACCCATTCACTTCAGCAGAAACTGGCCAACAACAAATTGGTCCTTTCCAGCTACTGACAGACCACAGAGGGGTAAGTACAGATGCCCAAGGGGCAGAGGACAACCACAAGCCCAGTATAAACCTCGCCAATGGGGCACTACAACACAGAAGGGAGGAGAAGACAGGTCTCAATCCACCAGAAGGCAAACTCAATGACTTGCACCTCATCTGGCCAAGCAATACTCTCTTGGCAGCACCCTTGGGGAGAAAACTCACACTTTTTGCAGACAACTGGCACATTGTCACAAAGGACAAATGGGTCCTAGACATCATTTTACGAGGATACAGATTCCACTTTCACACTTTGCCAGTGAAAAGAGGAATGCCAAACCTGCCACAAAATCAATGGGCAGAGGCACAAAAGCAAATTACAGCTCTCATGGACATGAGAGCCATTCAACTGGTACCTACTCGAGAGCAAGGCCAAGGATTTTACTCATGACTCTTTCTAGTGCCCAGAAAGGACAATGCCTGGAGACCAATTCTGGACCTTTCAATTCTAAACACTTACTTACAAGTACCCAAATTCAAGATGCTAACACTACAGCAGCTACTTCCCATGTTGGGCAAGGAAGCATGGCTAGTAATGTTGGACCTCAAGGAGGCATACCTGCATGTCCCTATCAGACAAAGTTGCAGAAGGTACCTCCGTTTCATTGCAGGTTCAACCCATTACCAATTCTCTGCACTGCCCTTTGGCTTATCTACTGCGCCCTGAGTCTTCACAAAATGCCTGGCATCAGTAATTGCATACTGCAGACAAAGAGGAATTCAAATATATCCATACCGGGATGACTGCCTCATCCAAGCATACCGGGATGACTGCCTCATCCAAGCAGAAAGCAAAGACATTCTCTTACATCATCTGGCCTTTGTAATGCATCTACTAAACTGCCTGGGGTACACAGTAAACGAAAAGAAGTCAAAACTAGTACCCTCACAAAAATGACATTCCTGGGTGCCAGCTTGAATACAATGGCCCAGAAGGCTTATCTTACGCCAGACAAGCAACTACAACTGACTCAATATTTCAAGACAATGGCAACAAAGACCCAATTAACTGCAAGAAAAATTCTGCAGGCCTTGGGCTTCATGGCATCTTGCATACTAATAATACCATTTGGAAAGTTGCATATGAGGAAATTACAGTGGTACCTAAAAAGTGTATGGTCTCAACACAGCCACAGCTTGGACACAATGATATCTCTCATTCCCTGCCTACAACAGGAATTTCTGTGGTGGTCACAGGCATGTCACCTCAACAAGGGTCAGCCTTTCACCTTGTCCCCAGCCAGGCAAACTATCACAACCGATGCTTCAGACTACGTCTGGGGGGGCACACATGGCAGGACAATGCATTCAAGGCCTATGGACTGCAGATCAAAGAAATCTGCACATAAATCAAAAAGAGATGCTAGCTGTACAGAAAGCTCTGACAGCCTTCAAGGATCTATTACATCCAGGACAACTTGCAATAAAGACGGACAACACCACAGTAATGTGGTACATAAACAAACAAGGGGGAACACATTCCTACCCTCTATGCAGGCAAGCAATGATCTTATGGAACACAGCTCTGGCTTACCAAGTTCAGTTACAAGCTCAATTCCTGCCAGGACAGAAGAACACATTGGTAGATGACCTCAGCAGAAACATCAAGGATCCCCACGAGTGGAAACTAGATCCAAAAATATTTGCAATGATAACTCAAAAATGGGGCTTTCCAG